>NC_090985.1:78511069-78883569 GCF_041146395.1 Eulemur rufifrons | reverse complement strand
ACTTAGATAGTATACCTGGTAGGGAGGAGACACCAAATCCTTGGTGTCCCCCTTCCATGCTGTCTTCTGAGAAAACCAGTATTTTTGGTCCTTCCTCATGGGTCCAAGCAGGCTGCCTCATTCTCGTCCATGGGCCCTTCTACTTCCTGGCACTGCTGCTCCAGGGAACGAAGGAAGAGCTTTGAGTCTGCCTTAGACTGAAACCCACCCCTGCTCTTGAACCTTCAAGTGTCTAGGTAGGGGTGTCATTCCCCCCACAACAGAACTCAACTTGGGGGAGCACAGGGCCCTATTTGTGAGGACCTACAAACACTATGTACTTCCTTTCTCTCTACCTGCTCCCCACTCTCTGCCTAGAGCATTCTTCCCGCTTCCCAGCTCCTGGGATTTTGTATCTTTCTGAGTTTTTTCTATGCCCTGAGTCCTTTGCATTTGCCCTCAAGGCCCAAGCTATAGAACTACAAAAGCCAGGAAGAAATTTCCTTCTCTCTCTTCTTTCTGCTTTTAACATCCCCTGAAATAAAGACTACCCAACAATAAAGTTGTCCCAGTAGAGAAGAAATGATGAGGTTGGGGATGGGGAGTGGATGGAAGATGAGAGTGAAATACTGGAAAGAACAAAATTGGCTGAAATTTTGAACACATTATCCAGCTACATATGATATTCCCAAGGTTGTGAGGAATTTGTACATGAACCTCAAGTAGGCAGTGAACTCACCACCTCCATAGATACCCTATTCCATTTTTAGAAACGTTTACCTTAACTACCCCCTTTAGTGTTGGTAAAACTTAAACGTGCACTCCGACACAGTGACTAGTGCATACCAGACACAGTTCTAAGTGTTTTACTCTAACTGATTAACTCATGGTAGCTAAATTAATCTTTTTAAGAAGCCCAACAAGCAGGCAGGATTACCATTTCCACGGTACGAATAAGGAGGGTGAGCGATGGAGATGCTAAGTCACAAAGTGAGGGAGTCACATACCCAGGATTTGGACTCCGGCAGGGAGATCCAGAGACCGCCTCTTAACCACTATTCCCTCTCACTTCCCCAAGCAGTGAGTGAAATTTGTCTTGCTACAACTCCCACCTACAGGCACTAGGATAATGTGGGCTAACATGGAACAAATCTTATCATTTCTACCAAATGGCGGGAAGGCTTCCAAACCTGAGTCACGTATCCAGTTATCATGGCCACTTTCACCTTCTCTCTGCTTCCCCTCTGAACCTCTCTCCTCACCCTAAACATTAACACACAGATCTGGGATTCTCTCTCTCTGCCCCACTCCTGGCTTTCTCTATTTTTTAGCATAAAACAAGTTTCTGTACCCTTTAAATAATAATTTAGTATATAATTCAAATGCATTAATGTTATCTATATATAAAACTAATATATATTAATTGCCATGAAGCCAACTGATACTGGTTATTAATGTAACAGTCCACCACTATTTGAAATAGCAATAATCAAAGCTAACACATAGTGCTTATTATATATACCCATTATTATAAGATTTTATGTATATTAACCCATTTACATGAAACAATTCATGGTACTTATTACAAGGGCTTTCCGTGATCTCGTGGGAGAGCTGTACGTGAAGGACATGTACGTGATTTGACATGAAGGACAGTCACATCCATGGAGCCTCTATCCTCAGGCTCTTCAGGAGCCTGTGCCTCCTTGGTGGTTATAACTTTCCTTCTTACCAAAAGACGGGAACTGGGTCACACAATCTCCTGATGTTCTTTCCAACATTAATATTCATAATGGAAATTTTGCTTTATGTTTAGCCTTTTAAATGACAATTTATACAATGCATAGCTAAGAAACTAATTATGCAAAAAATGTCTATTCCATTATTTTAGCATTCAGTTTCTAAACCGGGGCTGGGATGCGGGGTGGGAAAGGGAACACAGGCAGCAAATGTCAGAGAGCCACATGTGGGAAGAAACTAAAAATGCACTTGTGCTGGGCTGGCACCCCTCCGAAAATGGCCCCAGGAGAAAAGAGCCCTGGGGCAGGAAAGCTCCCCTGGCCCCAGGATTGCCCTGGGGGGCAGAAGAACTTAATGGAGCATGTGTTAATCCATCAAGGGACCAGGGACTTGACTTCCTAATCTGCACTTTGCACTCAGCTGCAGGCACACCGCAGGCATCTCCTCATGAGGTAAACACGAAAATGAATTGCTCCCTGCCACGATGACGTTGGGGCTTGCTGTGTAGAGCTGTATGTTGTGGACCGGAGGAGTTAAAGGTCTCTCCTTTTAGGGGTGACAGAGAAAATCTGGATTTGTGTTCTGAGAACACACTGTGAACAAGGTCTGTATGAAATGCCCTCTTTTGAGAAGTTGCTACAGGTACACCAAAGTTCCTCCTTAAGAAACAGATACTCAGAAATCTGTTAAGGATATAATGATGGGGTGTTTCATTCATTCATTGATTTAAAAATATGCACTAGGATCATAATAATAATAAGAATTTGGACACTTTTTTTAGTTTGGAGAATAAGTAAAATGGCCACTCCAGGGTGACAGGGATGAAATAACATGCCCAGTGTCATTTCGTCAAAGCTAAACTGTGCTCTAACACTCAAAACTCTGCTCAAGTAGCAGCAGTTTGATAAAGAAATATGTCATCACCGTCCCTTGCCTGGTTCTTTTTGTTCTTTCTTTCTCTGACCCCTAATTTCTTTCTATTCTTTCACCTAAATCATCACTGCTCTTTTTAAAACAGGTCCATATCCTGACTCCATAGCCTCACTCAAGCTGGTTCTGAGCACCTGTCTGGGAAGGCTGCCTGCTGTCACAACCACAAACCTTCAGCCGGTTGCATGGAAATAAAAGTGTCCTCCTCACCCACGCAGTCGTTCTACACAAGGGCTCTTGGTCGAGTGGTTCTTCCGGGCAACTATTTTCCCAGTGATGACTCGAAGATGCCTTTCATCTTACGGCTCCATTATCTACTAGGATCAGAGAGTCCTTTTCTTTCAGCTGCTGGGAGAGGACAAAAGAGAAGAGAAGATGGACCTAGAAGTGTATTCAGCACCTCCACCCACATTCTGTGGGCCAAAGTTTAGAAAGGTAGCACATTACCAGTTTAATTTTCTGCACAAGAAGAAGAGGAAAGAGTTTGGTTCTAAAGTCTGCTCACATCTGCCTTCTAGTCATCAAATACCCGTTTCATTTTTTCTCTCACACATGGAAAATACTAATCCCCTTCTGATGGGAGGTAGCATGAAGTCACATCCAGTTCCTGCTTTCAACTCCAAGTCCAGGGTTTCTGAGGGATGATTCCTCCATGTCATGTTCGGTGTGGATCCCTGTGATCCACTGACACAAGTAGTAAAAAGAGCAATTATCTCTACCTCCGCCACTGTACCAAACACGCAAAGGAGAAGCATGGATAGGATAGCCACAACAACCCATGTGGAAAGAGGAAGAATGGAAAATGCAGCAGTTGCTGGTCTATGTAGCAATTCTGAAATGCTGCTGTATATACATTACAAAGAGCTTCTATCCTAGTGGAAGGGGGTATTCCTTCAATAGATTCTCATTCTGCTCCCTGATAACTCCCTTGTCCATTGTTTTCTGTGACCTCCGACTCTACCTTCAAGGTGGCTTGAGGCCATTTTTTGTGGCCACATCTGAAAAGGATGTTGGGTGTGTTCTCCTTGGGGGATGCACAGCTTTATCAGCCTGTTTCCTTGACAGTTTTCTGATCTGTTTGCTTCTGTCAGTTCATTGTATACAGTCACACCCACAGTTTTTTCCTAGGTATGATTTTCAAGCATGCTTTATTTCTCTTCTTTCTAGCCTGTCCCTGTTTCTCCTCCTCCTCCACCCCTTCTTTCTCTCTGTCTCTGTGTCACTCTCTTTCTGAACTTAATGGTGGCTACCTTGAAAAGAAATATAGAAATTAATTAATCTGTTATTTGCCACACTATGGTTATTAATAGACCTTTGTTTCTCAAAACTACTGTCTTATATATTACTGTCTGAGGTCTAGAAACAGGTTTTCCAACCCTATAAAGCCCCAAATTTTGGAACTCTTTCTCCTCCCTTTCATTGTTGTTTGCAAACTGACCAATTCCTTTCTGAGCTCAATTCTTTCTTGCAGTATGTTGCTGAAGGCAATCAATGAGCCAATACATTCTAACACTTCTCAACCACTTTTCCTAGAAACATAAGCTCATTAGGGAGGTCTGCCTTCTAAATTATTGCAGGCACAGTTCACCAAATATTTTGCCATTGCATAACAGAATATCAGCTTCTCAATTTCTGACATCTCATTCCTTGTTGCCCACTGTCTGACCACTAAGAAAATGTCATATATTTTAGGTTACTATGGTAGCACCCAATTTCAAGATACCCATTAGTCAAAAAGGTATCCATTTACCCATTACCCAGATTAGTCAAAAAAAGTAACTACTATTATAAATAACTGAAAAATTCCAATGGCAGATCACCATAAAGATTTGTTTTTAATTTATGCAACACCCTCAGCATCAATAATCCTAATCAAGTGACTCTCCTGGGATCCTCCTCAAAGAGATAAATCCAGTATCTAGAATATTTCCTCCTCGTGAATCTGCCATCCCCTGGGGATGTAGAACCCTTTGTTTCCAGTTTCGTGAATTGGTGTTTTAGGGACAGACATGGTTTCGAGGGGCAAGTTCTGGAAGTGTATCACATCATTTCTGCCTCTATCTCGTGAGCCAGAACTGATTTCAATTACCCCACTTAACTGATAAATATAGTCAAACTGAATCCCCAGGAAGAAAGAAAAGGAAACCGAGTGCACCAGTTATTCGTTTACTTCATCTCACCTCCAAATTGATACTTCAGTGCCTGCTCTGCAACATTGGACTAGACTCTCAACATTTCTCCTGCACAGCGAGCTCCACGTGAGGCTTTGTCACTAGGTGTTGCTGGAAGAACGCCGCAGTTGGAAGGGGGATTCTCTTCCTTGTGCTTGTGTGTGGTGACATCCAGAAGTGCTGTGTCCCCCCTGCATTCGTAGAGTGTACAGGCCCTTAACAACCTTGCCGCCCAAGCACAGGACTGGTGGCTGCCCCCAGCATCCTCCCGGTGTGGATACCACACATTTTAGGCTTCACACTGGCAGCAACACCTGACTCTTTCTGAGCACCGGGCCAAAAGCCTCAGCTCACCTGCACCCTGGAGTGTTGTTTCCTGTTTGCCCGTGACTGTGGACCAGCTCCAACTGGGGCAAACGAGCAAACTTCTTCACCACCCAGTTGGCTGACACCACTCTTCTCCAATGAGTTCTGAGACCCAGGCCTGGGGATCCAAGTTTGTCCTTCCCTGGACACTCTCCCTCAGCCCTAGGATGCCCTTTAGATAGAGTTTTCTTTATATCTTTACAGTTACTTCTCTACGATAGTATAAGAATTCTTTATAATAAACTTTCCCTATTGAAATTGCTGTACGGTTTTTGCCTTCTGGTTGGACCCAGGCTGTTACATCGGGTTGGGTGAGTACGTAGCAGTTTCTGTCCGAGCCTGAGTCACACACATGAGCTCCAGACTGTTTCTGTTAAGTTCTGTAGCACAAGGCATTTTTCATGGAGAAGAGAACTGAAACCCGGGTCTTCTGATTCTAAATCACTATAAGTTATAAAAAAAAAATCATATAGGACAAGGAAAATGTACTTTTCAGTAGAAAAATTCAAGTACAACAATATTATTTCTAAAAGATAATGGTTCCTCACCAAAGGTATTTAGGATGATAGAAAAATTTATGCAACATTAAACAGAAAATAAATCATTATCATATTTAAAAGATTGAAAATACATTACCTTGATACTGCCTGATTTAGCAGACCTAAAATTAAATAAATGTTTTGTTCTTACCCATTTCTCTCTGTGTGTAATGTTTTTTTATTGCAATATATTCATATACCATAAAATTGATTATTTTAAAGTGTGCAGTTTATTGGTTTTTGGTATATTCACAAGTGTGTTAATATCACCACTCTCTAATTCTAGAACATTTTCATCACCCCCCAAAAAAAACAAAAAAACTCTGTACCTATTAGCAATCACTCCCCATTCTCCCCCCGCCCCCAATCCTTGACTTGGCTACCACTGTGTACTTTCTGTATGTGTAGATTTACTTATTCTGGATATTTCATACAAATGGAATCATATCATATATGGCCTTTTGTGTCTGGCTTCTTTCATTTAGCCTAATACCTTCAAAGTTCAACCATGATGTAACATGTTGCATGTAATTTTTAATGATCGATATTTATAATCAATATGTATATATTGTACACACACACAAACATACACACATACACACACATTCTTCTCTGTTACCTATAAAACCTATGTTAATAATAACAGGACAGCCATCTAGTTTTTATTTGAAAGGGGATAATTATGAGGGAGAAAGTAAAAATCTAATGTTTTCATGAAATTCTGAATGTGAGCAGAAAAGAAAGTGAAAAATACCTTCAATCCTGCCTTTTAAATTTTCTCTCATAGTATATTGCTACCAATAATCAACACTTACATAACACTTCAGAATTTCAACACATTTCTATATTGAATGCCAAAGGTAACACCTACTGCAGGAATTATATGCTGTGCTTTACTTCTAGGAAACTGTAGGAATAGTATAAATAGCACTACTATTTTTTTTAGTTGTTATTATCACACATCCTAAATATAAGTTAATAAAACCTCTAGTGTTTCTGTAAAAATGCTTCTGTGAATAGCAATTAGCAAAACCTCACATAGGAGTTTGCTTCTTGTTTTTTTTCAGAAAAAAATCTTGAAGGTGAGTTAATCATGAGCATTCTGTACAAGAGTACCATGATCTAATTCTAATTTAACCTAAAGTTTTCTGTAACCTAAGAAGGGAGATGAGATGTGATATATAATGCTATCATCACAATCATATCTATATATCATGTTTTTTCCCCAACCCTATCTTCTGAGGTGCCAAATCTATTCCCCAACAGTAATAAAATTCTAGTCTATGTTTAGTAAGTATTTTTGTAATGGTCCTCTGAGATATGAGGTAGAAATATTATTACAGCTGGAGAAAGAGATGATGGTAAGTTAAGTGACTTGTCCAAGGAGACACAATAAATCAGATGGAGGCCTTGAGAATAAACTTTGACTTTCCTTTAAGACTTTTCTCTGTGATACCATGTGGCCCTTTTGAGCCACTGGAAGTCTCCTCATTAACCCTGCAGTTAATCTTCATGTTTTATAAGACCTTTTCCAGATTCATAAATATAACCTTTTAAAATACAATTTCTCAGGCAATGTAAATTAAAGAAATCCACTCTTAATAAAGACCAGAGAAAATCTACTCTATCCACAATACATAGGAAACCCAGTAACTTAGAGTAATGACTTCCATCTGCCCCTAGTAACTGATACGAGGTTATCACATGGCCTTGCTTATTACCCTTATTATTGGGGACTGATACATAAATATGTTGGGACTACTGGCTATAGTTTTGCAATAATGGGAGCAATATGTGGAATAGCATATGAACTCTAAAGATTTCTTCGTGAAAGAAAGATGATTCCTCTTTCCAATGTTAAAAGTGGCTTTTCCAAAAATTACATTTGCCATGTTCTATGTAGTAAGTCTGACGTCTATAAACTAGGTTCAGACAGAGCATCACAAGATGTTTCACATTACAAGATATCTGCTCCCCAGATACTATCAACTTTACTGGGTGATTCTTTTATTGGTCCTATTGTGCTTTTCCGTATCTCAGAAGAAAAGCTGCATCACACAAGCCCGATCCATGGGATTTCTGTTATCCTTCCTGACTTGGATTGCCCATCTGTGTTGTATATAACAAAGGAACATATCACTGTTCCTTAAGTATATTGGCCATTCCCTTTCAAGATAGTTCTTTCTTGTCTCCCATCTTAGCACGTATGTTATAGAGGCCTGCCTTTTTCTTTCGGATTGGAGTGCCTTTTTTAGGCCCTGAGTCTAGAGAAGTAGCCAAAATTTAGTTTGTTTTATAACGCTACCTGCAAAAACATTCCTGACAATGAAAAATACCTTTTGAATTATTAAAATAGGATAATTAATACCCTGATATTAAACAAATATATTTAGAAAACTTTTCTAGGAAATCCTAATAGCTCTGTCCAAGAACTAGAGGTAAGTATTTGTCCCACATATGAATGAAAGAGTTTATAGAAGTGGCCTCTTCTAAGAATATAAGAAGCTTTTGTCCTTAGTATAAATTCTAGCTTTGGAGACATCAAGAAATAAAAAAACAAAGGGATCAATTCTCAGGATGCCCTATTACATTAATGCGTGTGTATATACATATATATAGATAGAAAGATAGATATAGATATATGTCTACTACATGAAACAAGGTATCCCACTGTATCAATTAGAGAAACAGAAATATGCATATATAATTTAACAAATCTGTAAAATATATCTTGTTTTAAAAGAATTGGATTATATAATTATAAGAACTGGCAAGCCTGAAATCTATAGAGCAGGAAGGCTAGAACTCAGGCAGGAGTTAATGCTTCAGTCTTGAGGCAGAATTTCTTCTCTGGAAAACTCGTAGTCCCTTCTAAGGCCTTCAACTGATTGGATGAGGCCCCACCCAGATTAGTGAGGGTAAACTTCTTTACCTAAAGTCAACAGATTGTAAATGTTAATCACACTATGAAATACCTTCACAGCAATACTTAGTGTTTGAATAAATACCTGGGTACTAGAGCCTAGACAAGTTGACACATAAAATTAACCATCACAGTCCACCCTTTGTCAACATAGCACCTGTAATAGCTCATTAAACCACACTTAATCTCCAAATAAAGACAATAACAAGCTCATGCATCTACCTAACATGAAAAACTATCCTGCATGTAACCAAAACACACTAACCCTTTTTCAAGAAGAGGATATAAAGTCCTTAGATGATGTATACTCTCCTTCTTGATATCCTGTAACTTTAAAACTGTGACGTAGAGTTAACTGAGTGTATCATGTCATATGATAATGGAATAAGAGAGAAGAAAATAAAGATATTTGATAAATACACACAAATAAATTCATAACAAAATAAGGAATAAATACTCATAACAGTTACAGTGGTCAACTCTGCAACTGATTACGTGGTCCTTTTTGTATTTATAAACTGCCTTCTTCTACAATCTATTCCATATTTCCTTTGTCCTTAGCCAGCATCTCAGCTGGCCATGATTCTTTGCCTGGTGGGGTGAGCTAGACCCTCATTTTCAAGGGGTCTAGGCCATTAGTAGTCCTACATAAATTGAGTTGTTGTAGTTTTCTATTGACTTTAATCATATAGCATGGTAGTGTTAAAATATGCCCTGAGGGATCTCCCATATTCCAGAACTACCATTCCTTACCCTCATTAGGTAGTAGCAGTCCAATTCCCCTTGGTAGCCAGGATCAATCACTCCAGCCAGTAAATTCCTCCTTTGCCTGCTGATTGAAAAGCATGAGAAGTCCAAGGTGGCCAGGTGGCAGTCTTAACTTCCAGTTCAGTATAATCATTGCTGTGTCTTCCAGTAGAAACATTCTAAGGTTTCTAGACCAGCTGCTATAGACTAACTGTTTGTGTTCCCCAAACTCATATGTTGAAACCTAATCCTCAATGTGAGAGTATTTGGAAGAGGGGCCTGTGGGAGGTGATCAGGTCATGAGAGTCATGATTTTGATTAGTCTTATTATAAAAGAGACCTCAGAGACCTTCCTTACTCCTTTTTGCATGTGAGAACACAATGAGAAAAAGTCACTTATGAAGCAAAAAGCAGGCCCTCACCAGACACCAGATATGTCTACACCTCAATCTTGGACCTCCAGAACTGTGAGAAGTAAATTTCTATTGTTTATAAGCCAATTTATAGTATTATGTTATCCAGTCTTAAAAGACTAAGATACAAGCAGAGCATAAGGTCGTGAAGACAGGAAGCAAAAATTTTACTGATCATTCACTAGACGTAATAGTTAGTGGGGCCACCTCCATTTCTACCCCTTATCTACTGGCCAGTGGATCCTGACTATAGGAGAAATAGCAGCATATATCAGACCTTGATTTTGAGCATATACAGATTCCTGGGAACATGGCTTCAATCCTGCAAGGTGTTACTATCTAGCTTCTGCCTGTAATATGGTCTTTAAAAGGTAATTCCAACATTGTTTCAAGTCTGCTCCTTCGAAATGATGGGCTACATGATAAGACCAGTGAATTCCATGACCATGGGGCTATTGCCCCATTTCATCTGCTTTGCAGTGAGTTCCTTGATCAGAAGTGATGTTGTATAAAATACCATGATGGTGGATAAGGCATTCTACAAGTCTATGGATGGTAGTTTTGGCAGAAGATATGTATGTAAGGGAAGCAAACTCATTCAGATAAAGTGGCTATTCCAGAAAATTAACACGTGTACCTTATACACACATTCATCTTCCATGCTAGGGATAATAAGTGGACCTACACAGTGAAATCATGTCATCCAGAGAGGGTAAATGGAGAGCTATCGCTAAGTGATGGGTAACATGGACTATGGAAACTTTGAATGAACAGATTCTCTTTGATGTATGGTAGGAACATATTTCTGTAACTTATAGTGTTGGGAAAAAGTATATTACAGAAGAAATATTGTTTGGTATCTGGAAACTATATTCTATTACCTTAAAATTAACTGCAGGGTCAAATAGAAATTTTCCAGTGACTAAGAAAGACCAAACTCAGAAAAATATCTTAATGAAAATAAGGGTTTATGCCCAGGCCTATCTCTTATTTCAGTGTATGCTTGGACAAATTGTTTTTATTGAAATGTTTATGTAACATTTCAATCCTCATTTGAAAATAAGGATAATAGCTCTTTTGTGTGTGTTTTACCCCCTCTTAGTGAGGATTAAATGGGAAAATATATTTAAAGTACTTAGTGCATACAACATAGAAACTGCTTAAGAAATTATAACTAAAAAGATATAAACACTCATCTTATTTCACAACAATCCTGTGAAGTAGTTTTTAACTAGTTCTGTTTTATGGATGAGGAAACTGAGGCTAAAACAGATAAGATGCTTTACTGAAGATCAGAAAAACTGACCCAAAGAGATGAACCATAATTCACATTTGGGTTTTCTTCTTCACAAATAATGGTTACTGTGGGTTGATTGTGTGTGTACGTGTGTCTGTGATTTCAAAATAAACATGGGCTTATTGTAGAAAATTTTAAAAACACAGAAACAAATAAACGGGAAAATTCATTACTACCTTTTACCATTATATATTTTACATATAAATTCACATAAGTATAGATACTGTTATTAATAATGGTAATAATAACTAGCCTTTGTTGAGTCCTTTCATGAACCAGGGTTTTTTGTAAGGACTTCACGTAGATTAAACTACTTGGCCCTGACTAATGTTGTAGAGGGTGAGTACTGTTCTCATGTCCATTTCCTGATGAGGAACTGAAGGCAGGAGAGGTTAGCCAGCCTCCCCAGAGTAACCAGCTTCAATGGTGGAGGCCACTCTCACCCAGGCTGGCTGAGAACAGAATCTGTATCCACAATAACCCTGATACAGACATATTTGATTACATTGGAATCATACTGCACACCTTTTCTAATGAGACTTTCCCCCAGACATATGTTACTATATTTTCATGTTATTAAATATATTGTTATATACTGATGTTTATTGACAACATAGTATTACAACTTAAAAAGTGTACCATTATTTATTTGGTTACTTTTATATTGTTGGATACTTAAGTTGGTGCTGTTGCTGTTTGTGATGGTTACTTTAATGCATCAGTTTGACTGAGCTAAGGTATATTCAGTTGATAAAACATTATTTTGGGGTATATCCATGAGGGTGTTTCCAGAAGGGATTAGTATATAAATCAGTAGACCCAGTCAAGAATATTGCCCTCCCTAATGTGGGTGGCATCATCCAATCCATTGAGGGCCTAAATAGAACAAAAAGGTGGAGGAAGGGAAAATTTTCTCTCTCTTCTTCCACTGGTGCATCCGTCTTTTTCTGCTGTTAGATGTTAGTACTCCTGCTTCTCAAACCTTCAGACTGGGACTGGGACTTACATCATTGGTTTTCAGGCCTTGGGATTTGGCCAGGAACTATAACACCATCATTCCTAGGCCTCTGGCTTGTGAAGGCAGACCGTGGGACTTCTCAGACTCCATAATTAAGTGAGCCTCATAATAAATCTCTTTCTATATATCTATATACATCCTGTTGGTTCAGTTTATCTGGAGAACCCTGACTAATACACTCTACCACATATTAAGTAATTTGTATTTATTATTAATCTCACATATGCCTTTTTTACCCCTCATGCTATAATCCTGCATCCAGAAGGAGCAAAGGCACAGCCAACTCCCCAGTACAGTCTATGGCACAACTCAACTCAGAGCTCCTTCCAAAGCTCTCTGCTTCTTCATTGTTAGAGATTTGTAGTCAAGAACTTTTATCAGACATTGCAATGTAATCAGAGATCTGTTTGATAATTTTGCTTTGTAAAAACTATTGTTATCACAACTAATGTCTACAGAAATCAAGAATTCCCTCAAATTTCTTAATTTTTAAGTTGCAAAATAAAGCATCTGTCATCTGTTGACTAGGGCAAATAACGTCAAGTGTAAAAATTTTTAAAAATTAAATTTTTCCTTTTTCTCCTACATAAACATATATGCATGCATACCTACCCATTTGTTCCAATAAAAATTTTATGTCCCTTTTTGCCTTCCAATGCCAAAATCAATGCAAAAATGAGAGACCATACTTCAACTTCAAATAACAATTCACAAACTACATGATCATTTTAAGAAGAATAAAGGGGAAAATATCAAAGAAAAGAAAGATTCCTTTAGGTGTTTTTTGTTTGTCTGTTTTGTTGTTTGTTTTTTTACAATTAACACAATAATATATGGACTCTGGAGACATCTTAGTCTGGGAAAGAGTATGGTACTAAAATTTGGCTTCCTGGAGAGGTTTTTTTCTTGCTCTTGACTTTGTACACTCAAAGTACTTTCAGAACTTGGAGAAGAATCTCAGGACATGGCACCATCTAGATGCCAAAATATATTTATTTGTACGGCCAGTGCCTAAGCACTTTATGCAGGAATACTCAGACCGTAAGTTCCCTCCATTCGTGGCAGTCTCTAAGGCCAGACATTGAGGAGTTAAAGGAGGCCAGGGGTGCAGGGACAGCTGGAGATAATTACTTACAATCAAAGCACACGCAGAAAATCAGCAGGAACAGCAGGGTGAGGTGTTCTGCCTGGCTGGATTATAGGAGTCATCTGGACAGAGGCAACTGGGCTTAAATACTAGTAAGGGAATTTTGCACTGTTTGATCTTATTTTAAGACCTAAAAAAGAGTTTGTGATTGGTTTGAACCTGGTTTAAAAAGCCCAAAGGTAGACATTCCTGCCATAAATGGCTTGAACTCTCTTGTCCTCTAAGTGGGGATGTATGAAGGATGTGTTAAGGCCAAGGGGGCTTTGTGTATTAAACACAAGATCAAGTTTTACTTCTAAAATTCTGACGGATAATGTTGTACTCCTGTTTTCCAACATGAGCAATTAGTCTAAAATCCTGTACATCTGACTTTGTTTTTTGTATTCTTTTTCCTAAGATCTCTATATGAGACATTCTGACTTTCAACTTTTTTCACCAATTCACTTTTTCTAAAGTCCTAAATTATATTTCAGCAACTGCCATTTTCCCTCATCAGTCCAAGATTCATGAGGCAAATAAATATTTCTTCAGTGACAGAGTGTATTGTAGCTGGCACTATTTTAAGGAGATAGCAGATCTCTGAAGTCTTTAAATTGGATTTTCTTCTCCCGATACATATTTTTTTCCATTTAATATCATGTATAAAATGGATTCACTGCATTATATTCGGCACCTAAACCTTAACTCTTGGAGAAACCTTTCCTTGATGAACTCCAATCCAAAGCTACGATCATTCCTCTTTTTGATTTATCTATAGTGTTAAGAAATAAGCTCTAAACTTTACAACATTGGGCACTTTATCAGGTAACCACAGAATTAAGCATACCAAGCAACTTGAAAGAAAGGATGCTTGCTTCAAAGCTGATGGCATTAGATGTTACAAGATAAAATGGAAAAACACCTCATGTACAAACGCCTGGAGCAGGACGTACACAGACAGCATAAATGACAGCCTTTTCATTTATGAGAAGGAATTTGTGGGGGGCAAAGCTTCATGATGGAAGTCAGAAACTTTTATACACAAAAGCACTGTCAGAACCTAAGCTGTGTCTCCCTTCCTTAGAAGCTGCCAGTGGTTCCCTGTTGCGTACAGGATGAAGTCCAAATCCGTTAGAATTCACAGCAACCCTTCATGTAGGTTTCAGATCAGCCTCTGCTGCCTCTGCTTCCCTTTCCATCTTTGCCCATATGCCCATGCTCCATCTACCCCTTAAAAATGCCATTTGTGTTCTTAGCTTTGAACATTTGATCCTATTGCATCGTCAAATTCAAATAGCGTATCCTAATTGTACAACCTGGAAATTTTCTACACGAGTGTAAAGGCCTCAGAAATCACCACCCCCCCAACCAAGGCCACACTCTTAACAAACAAACAAACAAACAAACAAACAGCTTTGCCCTTTCCACTTCCCCTTAACAAATCCATGCCTTATTCTCACTTGTCCTGAAGAATTAATAGACCTTTTATTTGTGTATATATACAATAATATAATTATCCATAATTATTAATATATTCATTCTCTCTATAATTCATTTGTTCAATAATTCAGGCATTAATTCATTCATGCATTTGTTTAAAAAGTGCTTATTGAGTATTTTCTGCATAATGATGGCTAGTCACTGCTTTAAATTCTGGGAATAAAGCAGCAAACCAGACAGACTGACGATCTCAGGGCTAACGATCTAGCCATTACCTTAAACTTCTTCATATAACATTATGATTAGCCACTTGCCTGTCTGCTATCCTTGGAGAAGGAACAACTTATTAATAATCTTTGAATCCACAAGGTTTAGTAGTGTGGTTAATATTTATGAACATAATCATACATCGATGCTCACTAAGCTTTCATGCTTTACATGAAATTTCTCATGGAATCTCACAACAGCCTGGTAAGGTGGATACTCATTGTTCTCAAAGAAGGCAAAAAAACCTGTCTAAGGTTAACACAGTTATTAAGCAGCAGAGTTAGAAATTGAATTCAATATGTCTGACTCCCAGAGTATAAGCCAATGAATAAATGAATGAAATGTTGCAGAAAGAGGTCAGTTCTTTGACTAGTGCTCCAAGCAAAGGAGACAGGTAATTGTTGGCCTATAGAAGAACCATACAAGAAGCAAAAGACTCCATCCTTACTATGAAGGAGGAAGCCAGCGGCTTCATGTGCTTGAAGAGTTTGAAACGTATGCTAAAAATGTGTCTCATCTATTTCACCACTAAAGATGGATCTCTTTAGACAAGTTAAAAATGGTTAATTAATTCACTTTTTGAGCTCTTTATAAAAGTTATTTTGGATTCCCTTAAAAAGGGAACAAATCTAACCAAGTTTAATAAACAGCTCCCTGTTCTTCTCACCCTGGAGCGTGTTCTCTAGAGTGGCCCATGTGAGAAGCTGGTTCATTTCACATTAGCGCCTGCAATCCTGAGCGTCTGCCCGTGTGGCTTTTGCTTGACGATTCGTACTTGAAACCCCTCCTTGGTCTCTTGGCAAGGCTGTCTCATGATTCTCTGAGAGCGACTGTCGTGGCCTTTGACATTCCTCCCTGTGCTCCAGACCCCAGAATAAATTTCATTACACATAGCAAAATTTTTACATTAGACTAATACTCTCTAAAGTTGGTAAAAATCTTTTCAGCCTTTCCCCTTTAATGCTGTTAGAGACATCTAGAAACTGTTTATTTATATGATGAGATTTTAAAATGTAAATAGTGAAGAAGAGGAAATGTACTCAACATGCAGGTTGGTAGAGTTGTTATGACTGAGCATCAAAGTCGGGTCTGTGTTTCCCGATAAGTCTCATAATTCTCACCCCAGAAGGGAAGTCTTTTACTATGTATCATTCCTTTTGAAGTCCCAATTCTTTTTTGGATATAAATACTAACAATATTGAGATATTCTACAGTAATAATAATATTAAAAACAAAATTTCCCTATTTTGCTTATAGAAATGGCCACAGAAAAAGTTCTCGTCACTTCCTTGAATAATTGATTACTGACAGAATGTAGAATCCATTTACGTCAGCTGATATTTTTATCTTTGCCTTTAACTTCCCTATACTATTTATTGGATATAGTCATCTTCGACATTTTTTATGAAAAATAATTTTCACAGGGTGGGGGGTGAAGGAGTAACCTTTTTTGACCTTGACTTTGTGTTTCTCTGTGGCAAGGCATCATTAGTGTACCATTCCAGACCTCTCTCCACCCCCTCATTTACTCTTTCTGAAGGATGAAGGAACTTCTCTGGCCGGTGGATCTGGAACAACTAGACATGCCTAGCCCTGTCCTTCCTTTTTTCCTTCTCTTTAGGATGTGCCTGTCTGAAGATAGCAAGCGCTTTGGTCTGTGTGAGTGTGAATGGCTCATTATGGAGTTTGAAGTTCACAATCTGTCCGACCGGGCACATTGACTCTGCATTCAGAAGTTCGAAGAGGGGTGTCATGTTCTGGGCCCATCCAAACCTTAGCATTAGTTTGGAACAACTAAAAGACCATACTTTGTAAGGCAAAAAAAGTTTCTCAAAATCTAGTCTTAGAAAAGGTTCTAAACAAAATGCGAATAGTTCTAACATTAAATCCTAGCTCTAAAATTCAGTGACGTTAGGTTTCTCACACTCTAATCTCTCTCTTCTGCTGTAACTTTGTATTCACTTATATTGAGATATCTACCATTACCTTATCTAAAAAACATGAAAGTAGATAGTACAAATGTATGGGGGCCCTCGAGTTCTTTGGTGTTATATAACTAACTTCTAGGTGACATTACTATTAAGTATTCCAGATCCAAAGTAAGTGACTACTTAGTCTGACCATAAAATTTGCTCTACTTACAAATGAATTCTGGGAATAAACAGTTTTACATCTGATTTTGTTTTTCTCTAATCTGGCAATGCAAGGAATGAGTAAAGCAAGGGTTTGCATGGGACAGAGAAGGGTAATGATTTGTGATATCTTTCCAGAAGAACATTCTTTCTTCCCCTTCTATTCCCGAGAGAAATAAATTGTCAGACTTTAAAAAAATGGGAGCCTAATAAAATTCTTCCTGCATTTCATCTGTTGCTGCTTCTGGTGAAATGCACACACACACGCACACACACATAAATTTACCAAAGGCAAAGATTTCTGCAGATTACTCTGAGAGTTCCTGTCTCACCCAAAACCCATATTTGAAAATACTTCTGGAAAGATTATCAGAGGCAGCAAAGGATGTGGAGACATCACTATGTGGGAGTAATGGGGCATAAAACCAAATATTTATTCTACCCACTGAGCACCAGCTATAACTATAGTTTAGGAAAGAACTCCTCTGTACCTAGCTCTAATGGTGAACGTACCTTCCAGATTTATCACATATGCCTGGTTTAAAGATTAGTTCCCAGTAGGAGATTCCTTAAACTGAAGAGCTTTTTGAGTCAGATTTATTTGATCCTCATCTCATCTTTACTTAAGTACGGTTAGAAAGTATGGTAATCTATTTTAAATATAGGATTCATTTATTTTAATGAGAGAAAATGCCTATGGTGGCCTTGTGACATTAGAAAGCTATTTATTTACAGCTCTGCAGTCTTTCTCTTTGAGAAAAGAATATTTTATAATAAGACTTAATCAGTTCACATAAAGAAGCTACTTGTTGCAATGTCACTGCCATAGTAGGTATTAATTCTTTGTTTTTAATAATGGAGCTCTGTTGACTTCATTTTCATTTTTAATTTAATTTAATTAAAAACTTTTTAATTGATGGCTACTAGAAGTACATAGTTTTAGAAGTGCATAATTATTATGTGTGATAATTTGATACATTCACATATTTTATAAAGATCAAGTCAGTGTACTTGGGATATCCATCACCTTAAATGTTTGTCTTTTTTATGCCTGAAAAATTCAAATTATTCTCTTGTAGCTATTTTGAAATGTACAATACATTATTGTAAACTATAGCCACCCTACTGATCTATCAAACACTGGGTCTTATTTCTTCTATCAAACAAACTTTTGTACACATTAATCAACTTCTCTTCACTCCCCTCCCTTCCTGTTTCCAGCCTCTGGTAACCACCAATCTGTTATCTATCTTCATGAGATCTACTTTTTTTAGCTCCCACATATGAGTGAGAACATGCGTTATTTGTCTTTCTGTGCTTGGCTTATTTCACTTAACATGATGACTTCCACTTCCATCCATGTTGCTGCAAATGACAGGATTTCATTCTTTTTTATGGCTGAATAGTGTTCCACTGAGTGTATATACCACATTTTCTTTATCCATTCATGCATTAATAAGCACTTAGGTTGATTCCATACTTTAGCTATTGCAAATAGTGCTGCAATAAACATGGGAGTGTAGGTACCTCTTCAATACATTGATTTCCTTTCTTTTGGATATATACCCAATAATGGAATTGCTGGATCATACAATAATTCTATTTTTAGTTTTGTGGAAACTCTGTATTGTTCTCCATAGCGGTTGCATTAATTTATATTGCCATCAACAATGTACGAGTACTCTCCCCTTCTTCTCCAAATCCTTGCCAGCATCTCTTATTGCTTCTCTTTTTGATAAAAGCTGTTTTAACTCAGGTGAGATAATATCTCATTGTGGTTTTAGTTCAAGCAGTTACTTCCTTACACCGGACTTTCCATCCATCTAATTCTTTCAGTTTTATTTCTAGATGATACAGTTAAGACATGTCTCTCTACTTTTGTATGTTATTAATTTCTCTGCTTCTTAAGGGTTGGCAATATATTGTATTTTTTAAGAATTTAATTTTCTAAACCCATTTCCTTTTATCTAGTGAAATAACAAGCAACTGGTTATAAGTTACAAAATATAAAATTATTTCATCTTTAAAATTACATCATTCAAGTACATTTAGAATATATAAAAATTAAGTGGTTTAGAATATGAAAAAAAAATTAAGCACTTTCACATGGCTTTATTCATTAAGAAACGTACATAATATACATGAATTATATAGGTGTAAAAAATTAGAAGATAGACAATGATAATAAAATTATTGCCTAGTAGTAGAGTATGTATGATTTTTTAAAAAAATTTAATATTCTATTTTTATTATTTAAAACGTATAGAAGAAACATTTATTTTGCAATCAAAAAATGGCATTTTTGAACCTCTGAACTAAAGAAACACTTTTGAGGGGACTAAAAAAGCAGTTTTCAGTCCCTGCTCTTACAAACTATATAGATTTTGTCTCATTATCTCTGCTTCATTCATGTAGCCACATAAAATAACATTAAAATAACCCTGGAATATTATCTAAATATTTAAAGTTTTTACTTATATGCATACTACACATTGCTTTTTCCATCAATGTTTACTTAAGGTATTTTACAATAAAAATAATAAAGTAGTAAAATAAAAATTGAATTGGAAAAGAGGACACAACTCTACCAACCTTAAAAGCCAAAATAGTTGCTGTATTTCTGCCTAAAATTTGTCTCTAATGTTTTCTTCTCTTTATTTACAAGAAGTAACAGATCCTTAGGGGAAACAATTTTTCTAGCACTATGTATTGAAAAAAATATCTCAGATAGAAATCTAAGATTCAGTTCAATGTTCACTGTAAAATTTAATGTTATCACTAATATGTACAATTTGCTATTGCATTTGCAAAAATTTACCTTCATTGAAAGAAAAGGGCATAATATTAAAATGAATCTTAATGAAAGCAAGATTTTGGTGGCTAAACTGATACGGTGCCATATATTATTTTCTAGTTTTCTAACTTGATCCAGTGATGACATTTGGAATGGATGAAAAGCATATCACTTTATAAAAGCTTTTCAAATATCATTTCTCTAAATCCAGCTTTTGACTGTAATTTTATGGCTGTAAGGCTAATATTATATATTTGTTTACTAAGGACAAATTGATTGATAAGCTTTAGAAACAATGAAAAATGGCAGGGATATATGATAGAACATTCTCAATTTCCTTACTTATAAATGAAGAAAGTGAAATATAATTGTATATCATAAGAAACAACATCCCACCCATCCATCTATTTATTCTTTCTTTCTTTCTTTTTTTTTTTTTTTTTTTTTGAGACAGTCTTGTTCTGTCACCTGGGCTAGAGTGCCGTGGCATCAGCATAGCTCACGGCAACCTCAAACTCCTGGGCTCCAGCGATCCTCCTGCCTCAGCCTTCTGAGTAGCTGAGACCATGGGCATGTGCCACCATGCCCAGCTAATTTTTTTCTATTTTTAGTAGAGATGGGGTCTTGCTCTTGCTCAGGCTGGTCTTGAACTCCCGAGCTCAAATGATCCTCCCACCTTGGCCTCCCAGAGTGCTAGGATTTCAGGCATGAGCTATCATGACCTGCCCCATTTATTCTTTCATTAGACAAATGTATCAGTTAGGATGCATAGTAGTCTATGTGTATACTCATAAAAACCCAGGCAACATAATAGAGATGAAGAAAAAAGACAGGTCTGAAATATATTAGAGGCATAATTGGCAAGATACAAAAACTGATTTAATTGTGGGACATTAAGAAAGAGGATCAACAATATTCCAGATTTCTACTTTGGGTGACTGGTACTATCAATTTAGACATGGCTTATTGGAAAAATAGTCTATTTGAAGGAGGAGATGAAGAAGTTTATTCTGGACTTGTTAAGGTCGAATTTCCATTGGGAATTCCAGGTGGAGTCAACTAGCAGAAATTTTCTAAATCCAGGTCCAAGCTTGAGATGATTTGGGAATTATAAAAGTTTGGATGAAAGCTGAAACCACAAGAAGAGAGGGCTCCTGAGCTATGAAAATGAGATGAGCAGTGGGCTCCCAACTCAACCTTGGGGAACAAGGGTAGAAAGAAGAAAGGATCCCATGAAGATGGGAAAGAAGATACTGCCAAGTGTACAATGAGGATAAGAAGTGTAGGGGAGGCAGAAGTTTCACAGAGAGAGTGACCAATCCTCTTAAGTGGTAAAGAAATCCAGAAGGATGAGGACTGAAAAAAGATCATTGAATTTGGTGATGAGAAGTGCCTAATGATAATTTTACCAGTAAAGATACTGGAAAGAGATATTGCAGTGAACTGGGAATTGATGCACAGTGAATAAAGTAGAAACAGGATAGAAGTTTCTTCTTTAAGAAGTTTAGGGGCGGCCAGGCGCGGTGGCTCACGCCTGTAATCCTAGCACTCTGGGAGGCCGAGGCGGGTGGATCGCTCAAGGTCAGGAGTTCGAGACCAGCCTGAGCAAGAGTGAGACCCCGTCTCTACTAAAAATAGAAAGAAATTATCTGGCCAACTAAAATATATATAGAAAAAATTAGCCGGGCATGGTGGCGCATGCCTGTAGTCCCAGCTACTCGGGAGGCTGAGGCAGTAGGATCGCTTAAGCCCAGGAGTTTGAGGTTGCTGTGAGCTAGGCTGACGCCACGGCACTCACTCTAGCCCGGGCAACAAAGCGAGACTGTCTCAAAAAAAAAAAAAAAAAAAAAAAGAAGTTTAGGGGCTCACTCAGTACTCTCACCAAAGTTCAAGATGAGGGGCACAAGTCAAAATTTAGGCCAGGTCATTTGTGCAGCTGTTTGATGGCAGAGCAGAAACCAGATATCTCTGTCTTAAGCCCAGATCTAAGTCTTTTAGATAGTTACATTCACCAAAGTACCTTAAAAATAAGTGCAACCTTTTACAACATTTTCCAATTTTCATGACAATCTAGACATGTTGCTAAGGGGAATTTTCCAAGCATATATTAAAACACACATACAATAAGGTTGAAGAGCTAAAACATTTAGGTGATTTACTTTAATGGGAGCTGAACAGAACACAACAAACTAAAACAAATGATACCCTACTAAATCCAAATGCATTTTCAACTTAATGGAACCAAGTAGTCTTAGGAAGTAAAATCGAATGGACATGTTTTTAAACAGCACCCTACAGCAACATAATTCTGTCCTGTGATCTTTTGCAGTAATCAAGGTGCTTAGCTTATATTTAAGCTCTAGATTAAGGAAACAAAACACTTTGAGGTACAATGTTTTCAGTGCTTCTTGGGGGCCACAGAATTCTTCTCATCATAATGGTACTAAGTAAAAGAAAAATTCTGGTTCTTATAGCATATTCCAGGGACATAGAAAAAACTGTATGTGTCTAGCTTCACAGGGAGTGGAGGGATATATAGCTGGCCATGAAGGCCGGAACCAGATAATGAAGGGCTTTATATATCATGCTAAAGAGTCTGGACTTTATCTTGTGGGTTAGCAGAGAGCTATTAAAGACTTTTAAGTAAGGAATTATCATGATCAGATTTCTACTTTCTGGCAGCTACAGTGTGGAGGAGAACTGCAGGAGGACAAAGACTGGAGGCAAAGAGACCAGTTAGTAAGTCTTACTTATCCCATTCTTTCCCTCTGACTCAAGACTTCCAGATACCAATGCTTCAGACCCATTTTTGGTATGACCTTTCTTCCCAGGGGCTGCCTTTACTGGTCTGGGTTTCTATTCCTTCACACGCTGACCGCATGTGCTCACCTGCACCCATGTATTCACACATGCATGTGCGCGCGCACACACACACACACACACAGAGCATGGTATTCATTCTGATTCTTCCTTGGCAAGATCAAGTCTTCCTGTACAAGGGAAGTCACCCAGAAGTCATGTCAAGGAGCAAAGTATGTTATATGAATAAAGGATCCCTTGGCTGTCCGGAAGACATGGAAGGTCCATGGGGTTTGGTCAGGGGTAGGGATGGGGCCATGTGGTTGAATGAAAATGATAGTCAAGCTGCTTACATAAATTTAATGTAAAATGTTTCTATCTTCTATATCTTTACAGTGTATTTCTCATGGAATGCATGGAAAGGTATGCAGAATTCTAAAAGGCAATTAAGATAAAGGGATTGAAGAAGAGAGGGAATTAAAAATGTATGTACACACAGTGGACCTTGTACAAGAAGGCTCAAGTGAAGAATCTTGCACACCGATTGCCATAAATTAGCTACAGAAAAGAGAACTAAGGAAAATGGAAACTCCCTTCCCCTAGAAAAACAAAATAGTAAATTTAAATGCAATAAAATATTTGCAAATGATGATTCCAAAGCAAGTAAGTTTAAGGGAAGAAGTGATAGAAACGATCTAAATATCTGATCTAATGATGCGAGTGTCTCTAGGTTAATAACTGCAGCAGGACAACTAAATTACAGACAGTCCTTGTTAATAGCTGTAAGTCTTGGAAGGTAGGGAATAATGTAGCCTAAGTGGATTGCTAAAAGAGATTATACTTAATGGAAACTTTAACTAATACCCATGTGGTCTTTAATGTTGGAAGCATTGTCTGTGGAACATTCCTTTTTTTTCCCTTGGAAAACAAAGTAGTAGCTGTGGCTTTTTTCCTCATGTTATAATACAGGGGAGAGTGGAGATGATCTAACCTAAATAATGAGGTGGAAAATAAGCAGGACTACTTTTATGTATTGAATCACTAAGATATTCTTGAATGTGAATTTGAAATATGACTGTTCATCACAATGGTGCAACTCTTATTTTACAGGGAAACCGTTTGCATATGTGCAAGCCATTCAGTGCATAATGAGGCTGCACTGAAAGCCGTTGGTATCTATAGCTCCCTTTGCACTCCTGGGAGGAATGCACAGGATCTATTTCTTATCCTGGTGATGTCTGTGAGGTCACGAGTGGGTTGGTTGTATTGGGAATGCATGAAATCACAAAAGAGAACATCCAACATTGAAGCTACTGGTGGGCATCGATGTCAGCGAGCTGATGGAGCCAAGATAGCAAGAGCAAACCAGATTACGAGTAGTGCTGAGATTTAAAGGTGTCTCTTTCACTGTTCAAACATTGAAAGCTGGATCAGCTGCAGTTCATGGTGTTGGAGTCTAATAACTCCCCTGTTCACATAAGGTAGAGCGCTAATCCTAATAGGGGTTGCTTCCAGATAGTTTATAAACTCAGTACTGCTTCCACCCTCTAACCTCAATAGCTGCGAGATGATGGGGATAAGCTGTTAGGTTTTAGAGTGTCAGTTCTTTGGGCCTGAAACACGTCTTCCTTCCTTCCTTTCCTTGTAAGGCCAGGGCACTTAGTCTTCCAAGTGACTGTACTAATTAAATGCAGGTCTAGTATGCCAAAAATGTTTTGAATGTAAAAGATTAACAAGAGAGCAAACTTTTGTGAAAGGAGGGAATTGAGACAGGAGAGGTCCCTCCTAGTTGGCATGGTTTTAAGGCGGAGGTAATCTTGAGGTCTTAGGAACATGAGCAGTGCAGCAGTTTTTTTTAAAGAGACACTTGGCTCCAATGGGAGAGAATGAACAAAATATTTCAGGGACGAAGGCAGCAGCCACCCAGGAAGGCTCACCATGATCCTGGGTGACAGATGAGCTGTAAGTGGACTGTCTGAGTAAACGAGGGCAAGACTAAGGCCAGCCTACATTTGCCTCTTCTGCGTGTTTCCTCTTGTTTTATTTTAAAGCTCACTAGAAGGGAAACCCACTGACCATTTTGACCTTTCCTTCCAGGTTTGGCATTTGGAGGCATAAATCAGGATTAGTGCTGCCATTAAGCTTCAGATGTGGTATCTTTAAGACAAAAGTGAGACCATTACTGGCAGTTTTAGCACTTGGACAAGAACTGCATTGCTAATTTGGAACAGTAAGAATTAATCAGTAGGAGAAACTTGATGTTCCTGTGGACAACACCAAGCTCCTCAAATATTTTGAGTATTACTTGTTCAATCAGCTGGGCAGTGGGAGGTGAGGAAGGAGACGAAGATTTGTGTCTTGGTAACTTGCCAGCACTCAGATGTCGGCTAACCTTTTGAGAAGCAGAAAGTTTTTTTTTTTTTTTAATAAAAACATTTTAGCAGTGGTCAGACTGATGAACATATTTGGAGACACTGAAATGATGTAATAATGGCAACAATGTTATTTTTACAGCATTAGGAGAAAGGAGGACAACTACCAGCTGCCAAACCCATTGGTCACATTGATCCCTAATAAATCCTGGGTGAGCCTGTCCAATATTAGTCATAGGATTTAAGCCTGTGAATCTGTTAGGACTTAAGATACATTACTTTTAGTTGGGAGGGTAAGAGAAAATCTTCTGGCATCTGGTTAAAGGAAGGGTAATTTAGTATACTTTCTTAATGTTTTGAAAAGCTGTACTGAGGCAATATTCATTTTTTTTGGATGAATGTCTTATATTCCCAAAAGAAAATGGCAACTTCTCATCAAGGAAATATGGGAGAGGTACACTTAAAGGAAGACAAAACTTTATAAAGTCTTTCAGGTTTTTTTTTAAAACATAACAAACAATGTGATATCATTTTCACATGCACTGAATTCACATTTACTGACAAGGGCATCATACTTCCAACAAGGGTATTTGTCTTTTTCTAATATATTTTAAGCAGTCACTCCTCACCACTCTAGTAGCAGTAAGTACTATTAATATACCTATCTTACAGCTGAGAAAACTGCCATTTACTATTATTCTACAACTTAATATGGTTAGAAAGTTCATACAGCTGGTGAATTGCACAACTGGAATTCTCTACCAGGTCTGCAACACTTTAGAGCCCAAGATCCTGAATGTGAGGCTGAACTATGGAGAATTACACCTCTTTGGAGGAAGCAGACTTGACTACCTGGAACACAGGATTGAAGTGGAACGGATTTGAGTTCTTCTACTTACAGCTATGTGAATTGAGTGGGCTCTAAGCCTCATCTGTGAAATGAAGATAATAGCTATCTCATAGAGCTTTTTGTCAGGATTAAATTATATAACATAGACACAATGTCTAGTGCACCTAAGTGCTTAGTAGAGAATAATTGTTTTTATTGCAGGACAACTATTGGAATATGCTTATTTGTTTCAATTAGTCTTTGACCAGAGATTTCCAAATGTGGGCCTTACTCCAGACCCACTAGTCATCATTTCTGGGAAGAGACCTATAACAGGACTGTCATTTCTCATCCTTTGTGATTTTTAGGATGAGGCTAGTTTGCGACATAATGCCTTTGAGCTTTTGGTTTCTTTTCTCAACCTCAAACTAACCAATTATATAAGTCAGCAGTCCCCAACCTCTTTGGCACGAGGGACCAGTTTCATGGAAGACAATTTTTCCATGGAATGGGGTGGGGAGGATGGTTTCAGGATGATTCAAGGACATTACATTTATTGTTCAGTCAAACCTCTCTGCTAATGATAATCTATATTTGCAGCTGCTCCCCAGTGCTAGCATCACTGCCTCAGCTCCACCTCAGATCACCAGGTATTAGATTGTCATAAGGAGTGCACAACCTAGATCCCTCACATGCGCAATTTACAGTAGGGCTTACGGTCCTTTGAGAATCTAATGCCTTTGCTGATATGACAGGAGGCGGAGCTTATGCAGTGATGGGGAGCAGCTGTAAATACAGATGAAGCTTCGCTGGCTCACCTGTCACTCACCTCCTGCTGTGTGGCCCAGTTCTAACAGGCCACAGACTGATACCAGTCTGCAGCCTGGGCGTTTGGGATCGCAGATATAAGTAGTTTGTTAAAGGCCACTCCATGCCATTGCTCTCTATATCAGCCTGAAAATTGCAAACCATTCTTTATTTTCTTCTTTATCTATAAAGATAACTGATGCTGTACTTGTATGTCATATAAACTTCTGCTTTGGTTCTCTTTGGCACTTAATTATAATTGGTTCAAAGCACATATCCCAGGGAAAGAATGTCTGAGTCCTTCCCAATAAAATTGTTTTTCTTCAACAGATGATGTGCTAAGACCCAGAAAGTAAAGCTGCTACAGATCCCCCCTTCCCAATTATCTGACAATCTTTTAAAAGTCAATTCAGAATATACCTATTCCAGAAATTGTCATTGACTAACTGCACTTGATTTTGGTCAATTCCACGTTACTTCCAGGATTTCAGTTGTGAGTCTGTAAAAATACTTGGCTCTTGGTTACATGATAAAAGTTTTTAATAATTGTAGTTTAATATCTTTCTTCAACCAGACTATGTATTCCTTAAAGATGGGAACCATGTCTGCCGTGTATTAAATGTGGATGAAAGATACAAAAGAAATAGAAGACATGGTCCTTGCCCTCAAGGAGCATGCATGCCAGCTGATTAGGGATGCTGATCTATAACTCTTAAGCAATGTTTGCCATTTACTAAGATGCAAATAATAGTGCTCTGAATATTCCATGAACCCAACAGGAAAATAACATACTAAATTCAGGATTATCATCAGCTTCCTAAGGAGCTTCACGTATGAGGTTCACATAATGTTTGTTCTCTTGGAGAGCAAAGTAAATTACTAAAGATGTTTGGAGAAAATCAGAATGACATTTTTCTTTATATAATATCTCTGTCTAGAAGTTGTTTTCAAAGTCTGTTACATGAACATATGATGCTTGATCTAGCATTTTTCAACTATGGGTTGTGATTTATTACTAGGTCAGGAAATTTATTTAGGGAGCAAGACCATTATTTTTATAATATGAAATAGAATAGAAAATATCAGAGACAGTACACTTAATAAAAAGTGATTTTATGAAAATTGTTATTTTCTGTACGTGTACTAGCTCATAATGTAGAATGTATTTCTTACTATGACTTACAGTCAAAAAGAGTTTGAGGAACAATGCATCTAGTCAACACTCTGAAAACAGCAGATAGTTTCAGTAAGACTACAGAAAAGCTCAATGCTTGCAATGTGTTTTCCCTTTGAAGAGAATGACCTCATCTTGTGTTAACACTTTCTTGTTAAGTTCAAAACTAATCATGGAGGAAAATATATCACTAATGTTATTGACAAAATTGTATTGAAAAACTAGCTTAGACAGATGGCCACTGTGGGCTGCCTAATACATCACACTGGAAATATCAGGGGTACATTTCACCCAGTTGCATGCAGAACTAAATCATTACAGATCTTATCTGGGTCAGCACTGCTCCAATAGGCTTATCACATGACAGATTCTGTGGACCAGGGGATCCAAAAGAAAAAGAACTCAGAAACATTCTTTTGCCCAAACTCATCAGTAAGGTATTTCATACTTCCTCTCCAAATGGGGAGGTAGTGAGAGCATAAGTGAGAGGAGTCTAAATGACTGATCTGGATGAGTGAGGGCAGATGTGGAATAGAGGCCCAGAACCTTATTCCAGCAGAAGTTCCTTGTGGGTACACAAAGCCATGGGAAAATAAATCCTGTGAATTCACCTATGCATAGTCTTTTCTTTCAGAAAGTAGCATTTGAACAATCATAACCTTCCCCAATTTACCTTCTCTAGTTTGAGAGCTATATTGTCAGGTGAGGCATGGCAAATCCATTGGGAGAAGTAAACAATAGCTTACTAAGACAGCCCTACCCCCACCGCATATGAACTATTTTTTCTTTGTATATACTCCTGGGACCCCTGTGGGCAATTAAACATTAGTACCCAGAAGAAATACCTTTTCCACACATGCCCAGAGTCCCCCATACAAGCACGCCCACAAAGAGTAATACAATGACATGTGCAGGCTGGATGTACCAACAGCAGGTTCTTCATGATGCCCTACTTGGGAAGACCTACTTGTATTACTCACTGTGGGTATTTTTTTGATATAGTCCATGCTCTGTGGGTTGAGAATATTGTTGAAAATATCAAGAAAACCTGCAGATACCCCTATGGTTAAGAAAAAGAGGGGTCCGGGCATGGTGGCTCACGCCTATAATCCTAGAACTCTAGGAGGCCGAGGCAGGAGAAGTGCTCAAGGTCAGGAGCTCGAGATCAGCCTGAGCAAGAGTGAGACCCTTGTCTCTACTCAAAATAGAAATTAGGTGGACAACTAAAACTATATAGAAAAAATTAGCCAGACATGGTGGCACATGCTGTAGTCCCAGCTAGTCGGGAGGCTGAGGCAGAAGGATTGCTTGAGCCCAGGAGTTTGAGGTTGCTGTGAGCTAAGCTTTTCTGTTTTTTGCTCTGGGCACTTATTGCTATAAACTTTCCTCTTATTACTGCTGTTGCTTTATCCCATAGGCTACATATGTCATGTTTTCATTTTTATTATTTTTAAGAAATTTTAAAATTTCTTTCTTAATCTCTTCATTGACCCACTGGTTGTTTAGGAACATATTGTTTAATTTCCATGTGTCTGTATATTTTCCAATGTTACTTTTGTTATGGAATTCTAGTTTTATTCTATTGTGGTCAGAGAAATTACTTGGTTTGATTTCAATTTTTTTGATTTTTTTTGAGACTGTTTTGTGTCCTACATATGGTCTATCATTGAAGAATGTTAATTCTGCAGCCGTTAGATGAAACATTCTGTAAATATCTATTAGATTAATTTGGTCTATAGTGCAGATTAAGTCCAATATTTCATTGTTGATTTTCTGTCTAGATGATCTGTCCAATGCTGAAAGTAGAGTGTTGAGGTCTCCAACTATTATTGTATTGGGATCTATCTCTCTCTTTAGGTCTGATAATGTTTGCTTTATATATCTGAATAATCCAATTGTTATATCCTCTTGCTGAATTGACCCCTTTATTATTATATAATGATCTTCTTTGTCTCTTTTTACAGTTTTTTTCTTGAAATATATTTTATCTGACAGAAGTATAGCTACTCCTGATCTTTTTTGGTTTCCATTTGCATGGAATATCTTTTCCTACCCCTTTATGTTCAGTCTATTTGTGTCTTTATAGGTGAAGTGTGTTTCTTGCAGACAACATATGATTAGCTCTTTTTTTTTTTTTTTTTCCCCTTCAGCCACTGTATGTCTTTTGATTGGAGAGTTTAGTCCATTAACATTCAACATAATTATTGATAGGTAAGGACTTACTACTGCCATGCTGTTATTTGATTTCTGGTTATTTTGTGGTCCTCTCTTCCTTCTTCCTTTGTTAAAAATGATTTTCACTGGTATTGTGTTTTAATTTCTTGTTTTTCATTTTTTGTATGTCTGACGTAGGTTTTGAGGTTACGATGGGGCTTGCAAAAACATTTTATAAACAATTATTTTAAACATATGAAAACTCTGCTTATAAACAAACAAATAAGCAAGCAAAGAGAAATCTAACAGAAATTGTACCCTTTAACTCCATCCTTCCCCACCATTTTTTTGTTTTTTCCATCCTTATCTTTTTATACAATCTATCTTTCAATAAACTGTTGTTATTTTTGATAGGTTTGTCTTTTAGTCTTCATACTAAAGATATATGTGGTTTATACACTGCAATTACAGCAATGGAGTATTCTGTAATTCATGCCCTCACTGTTTCCAGTGAGTTGTATAGCTTCAGAAGATTTCTTATTGTTCATTAATATCCTTTTCTTGACGGACTGAAGAACTCCTTTTAGAATTTCTTGTAGGATAGGTCTGATGTTGATGAAATCCCTCAGCTTTTATTTGCCTGGAAAATTCTCTATTTCTCCTTCATATTTGAAGGATATTTTTGCAGGATATAATATTCTAGGGTTAAGGTGTTTTTCCTTTATCACTTTGAATATGTCCTGCCACTCTCTCCTGACCTGCAATGTTTCCACTGAGAAGTCTGCTGCCAGATGTATTGGAGCTTTGTTATAAGTTTTTTTTTTTTTTTTTTTTCTTGCTTCCCTTAGGACCTTTTCTTTATCCGTGACCTTTGGGGCCTTGATTATTAAATGCCTGGAGGTAGCCTTGTTTGTGTTAAATATGCTTGGTGTTCTATTACCTTCTTGTAGCTGAATATTGATATATTTCTCTAGGTTTAGAAATTTCTCTTTTGTTATTTCTTTGAATAAGTTTTCTACCCAGTCTCTCTCTCTACCTCCTATTTAAGGCCAATAACTTTTAGATTTGCTATTTTGAGCCTATTTTCTAGATCTCATAGGTATACTTCATTCTTATTTATTATTTTTTCTCTTCTGACTGTGTCTTTTCAAATAGTTTGTCTTCAGACTCACTAATTCTTTATTCTGCTTGGTAAATTCTGCTGTTGAGAGATTTTGATGCATTTCTCAGTTTGTCAATTGAATTCTTAAGCTCTAGAACTTATGTTTTTTTGTTGTTGTTGTTATTTCAATCTCTTTGTTAAATTTATCTGATAGACTTCTGAATTCCTTCTCTGTGTTGTCTTAAAGTTCATCCAGCTTCTTCAGGACAGCTATTTTGAATCCTTTGTCTGAAAGGTCACCTATCTCCATCACTCCTTATTTAGTTCGTTTGGTGAGATCATGTCTTCCTGCATGATTGCCTTCCAAGCATTCTTGATGCTTGTGGATGTTTGTTGATATCTGAACATTGAAGAGACGGATATTTAATTTAATCTTCACAGTCTGGGCTTGTTTGACCCTGTCCTTCTTAAGAAGACTTTCTAAATACTCAAATGGAATTGAGTGTTGTGGTCTAAGTCTCTGATTGCTGCAGCTACATAACAGCACTGTGGATGCCCCAAGTGCAGTAATGCTGTGACTCTTGGAGACTCTTGGTGGTATCACTTTGGTGAGCTTGGGTAAAATACAAGAAAATTTCCTGGATTTTGAGGTGAATTCTCTCACTCTCTTCCCTCTCTCTCTCTCTGTACTGGGCTGCTGGAGTTGGGGGAGGAGTGATGTAGGCACTCCCTCAGGGCCACCAGTGCCAGGTCACACCTAAAGTCAACCCAGTCTTACCCAAGCCAGTGTTGCTATTGCCTGGCTGCCTCGAATGTTTATTCAAAGCCCAAGGGCTCTTTAGTCAGCAGATGGTGAATCCTGCCAGGACCGGGTTCTTCTCTACAGGACGGCATGTTTCCTTTTGGCCCAGGGTGCATCCAGAAATGCTGTACAGGAACTAAGGCCTGACCTCAGGGGCCTCCGGAGTCTGCTTGTTACTTTATTTTACTGAGGCTTATTGGTACCCAAGTTGCAAACAAAGCCCTTCGAGCACTTCCCTTTTCCTTTCCTCAAGAGGAAGAAGACTCTGTACTGCATTACCTATAGTTGGATGAGTGGTGACACAGGCATTGGCCTGGCCGCAGCTGCTGATATCCCACTGGGTCATGTGCACCCCAAGGTCACTGGCTCTGAGCCAGCACAGCCACAGGAATTGCTCAAGGACTGTAGCCCTTTTGGCCCAACTGCCTTATGAATTTAGTCCAGGACCAGGTTGATTTTTTTCTGCTGGTGGTGCAGCTAGCAGGAACTAGGGCTTCCCGGTGGACAATTTTCCTCTGGCTGGGCTGGTAAAAATGCTCCCTCCACGGGCACCAGCAGAATTCTGTCCTGTGTTGTGTTCGACTATGCTAGGGTGGCCCTGAGTTTCAATACAAAGCCCTACAATCATTTCACTTTCCCTCCCACAGGCACACAGATTCTCTCTCCATTGCCTGTTGGAGCATCACTGCTGGAAGATGGTGGAGGGGTGGTGTAGGCAATGCAAGACTGTCTTTTCTGCCCTCTTCAGTGCTTGTTTTCCTGATATACTGTTAAAATCAGGTAGTATGGAAAACCCCAAGGATTCAAACAAGAGACTCCTGGAATTGATTCATGAATACAGTAAAGTCTCAGGTTACAAAATCAATACACACAAATCAGAGGCATTCATATATGCCAATAACAGTCAATCGGAGAACCAAATTAAAGACTCAATACCCTTCAAAATAGCAACAAAGAAAATAAAATATCTAGAAATATATTTAACTAAAGAGGTAAAGGACCTCTATAGGGAGAACTATGAAACACTGAGGAAGGAAATAGCAGAACATGTAAATAGGTGGAAAAACCATACCATGCTTGTGGATCGGAAGAATCAACATTGTTAAAATGTCTATGCTACCCAAAGTGATCTACAGATTCAATGCAATCCCTATTAAATTACCAACATCATTTTTCACAGATATAGAAAAAATAATTATGCACTTTGTATGGAATCAGAGAAGACCCCATATAGCAAAAGCAATTTTAAGCAATAAAAACAAAATGGGAGGTATTAATTTGCCAGACTTCAAACTATACTACAAGGCTGTGGTTCTTAAAACTGCCTGGTATTGGCACAAGTGCAGGGACATAGACCAGTGGAACACAACAGAAAATCCAAATATAAAACCATCCTTATATAGACATCTAATCTTTGACAAAGTTGACAAAAACATACTCTGGGGACAAGAATCCCTATTCAATAAATGGTGCTGGGAGAATTGGTTAGCCACTTGTAGAAGACTGAAACAGGACCCACAGCTTTCACCTCTCACAAAAATCAAATCACGGTGGATAACAGACTTAAACCTTAGATGTAAAACGATTAGAATTCTAGAATAATATGTAGGAAAGACTCTTACAGACATTGGCCTAGGCAAAGAATTTATGAACAAGACCCCTAAGGCAACCACAGCAACAACAAAAATAAATGAATGGGACCTGATTAAATTAAAAAGCTTCTGCACAGCCAAAGAAACAGTCACGAGAATAAACAGACCACCTACAGAATGGGAAAAAATTTTCACATACTACACATCAAATAAAGGACTGATAACAAGAATCTATTTAGAACTCAGGAAAATCAGCAAGAACAAATCAAACAACCCTATCAAAAAGTGGGCAAACAACATGAATAGAAATTTTTCAAAAGAAGATATAAGAATGGCTAACAAACATATGAAAAAAATGCTCAACATCCCTAATCATCAGAGAAATGCAAATCAAAACCACAATGAGATATCACTTAACTCCAGTGAGAATGGCCTTTATCAAAAAGTCCCAAAACAACACATGTTGGCATGGATACGGAGAGACAGGAACACTCATACACTGGTGGGACTGCAAACTAGTGCAACCTCTGTGGAAAGCATTATGGAGATACCTTAAACAGATTCAAATAGACCTACCATTCGATCCAGCAATCCCATTATTGGGCATCTACCCAAAGGAACAAAAGTCATTCTATGACAAAGACACCTGTACCCGAATGTTTATAGCAGCACAATTCACAATCCCAAAGATGTGGAAATAAGCCAAATGCCCATCAATTCATGAATGGATTAGTAAATTGTGGTATATGTATACCATGGAGTATTACTCAGCTATAAGAAATAATGGTGATACGACATCTCTTTGGTTCTCCTGGAGAGAGTTGGAACCCATTATATTAAGTGAAATATCCCAAGAATGGAAAAACAAGCGTCACATGTACTCACCAGAAAATTGGTTTCCCTGATCATCACCTAAATGCACATTTGGGAATGATACCAATTGGATATGAGACTGAGGTGGGGGTGTCGGAGAGGGGATGGGTGTATGCCTACATGATGAGTGCAATGCGCACTGTCTGGGGAATGGGCACGCTTGGAGCTCTGACTCGGGGGGATAGGCGGTACATGGGCAACGTATGTAACCTGAACTTTTGTACCCCCATAGTAAGCTGAAATTAAAAAAAAATCAGGTAGTATGATCACTCTCCTGATTTTTGCTTCTTCTGAAGGTGCTTGCTTGTGTGGATATTTGTTGAACTGGGTGTTTGTGCAGAGGGATGACTACTATTGGTTTGTACTCAGCCATCTTGATCTGACCCCTCTCCCAGAGACATCTTTTTTGATTGGTTTCATAAAGTTTTTGTACCAGTGGTTGGTGCTCACTATGGGAAAGCTGGACTGGATGGTGATTATAATATTTTGTTATTCTTTGACATCTTTTCTGTTCATCTTCCAGCTGAAATTGTCATCAGAAATAATGTTTATGCCATGCACTTTCCCCCAAATGCAAATTCATTAATTCAGCCATGTGACCACGGTATCCTTAGATTAATGAAGAGTAAATATAAAAACACTTTCCTGAACAGTATGCTGGCATTGGTGAACAGAGATGTGGATGTGGAAGGTTTTCAAAAGGTGTTTGACATGAAGAATGCCATATATGCTGCTGCCAATATGTGGAACACAGTGACTAAAGACAATTATGCATGCCTGGCACAAACTCTGCTGTAGCTATGTTCAACGATGATATGAGTAAGGTGGTGACTTTGAAGGATTCTGTGTATCAAGTGAGAAAAAAATGATGTCTGACCTCCTCATATATGCAAAAAAATATACCTTCAGAGTCTGTCAGTAGGCTGAAAGAAATGGATATCAAATACTTTTTTAATGTTAATAATGATGCTCCAGTTGCTCATTCATTGACCAATGATGAAATACCCAAAATGGTTCTGAATCAAAGTGTTTATGATAATAGTGACAATGAAGATGCCATTGTTAAGACTGCAGAAAACGTGCCTATAGATGACATGGTAAAATGGGCAATGGGCTTATGGAAAGACTAGAGCAGTGTGCATTTATAACAAAACAAGAAATCACATCAGTTTATAAAATCAAACAAACACTCCTAAGACAAAAACCATTGTTAATGAGGCAGTTAACTCTGGTGGAAAAGTTTAAAAAACCATCCAGCATAATGCTTCTTCCTCCCTAGAGGACCAATTTCCTGGTCTCTCAACTACTTTTAATGTTTCTTCTCACCTTAAAAAATGAAATATAGTGTATACTAACCTTTTAATCAAAACACAACACATAGGTGGAGATGGAAAGCCTGCCATTGTTTGTTGCTGCTGTTGTTTAACGGTTGATACAGGCATTCTGGTGATGCTACTGTGCTGCTCAGTTACCCTGAACACATTATTTTTACACTGTATTAATGGTATGCCATATTTTTTACTGTTCAGTACTTAGGTCTGAATAAGCATAAGAAAATGATTGCTTATTGGTAGCATATAAATTCAGAGTCAGGAATAATGGAGATGACAAACAATTACAGATGGTTCACATGGGTGGCTGAGATAGTGACACCTTTGCTCTCTGATGGTTCAGTGTACACAAACTTTGTTTCATGCACAAAATTGTTTTAAAATATTATATAAAATTACTTTCAGGTTATTTGTATAATGTGTACATGAAACATAAATGAATTTCATGTCTAGAGTTAGGTCCCATCCCCAAGTTATCCCATTATGTATCTATGCAAATATTCCAGAATCTGAAAAAATCTGAAATCCAAAACACTTCTGCTCTCAAGCATTTCAGACGAGGTATACTCAAGCTGTATATAAAAATGCCTCAAATTTAACCATAATACTCATCAATTTCTAGGAATAAATGATCAAAAATTAAATTTATGGACTTTTCTAGATAAATCAAGGACCAAAAATTTGCAGTGAAAGGAAAAACAAAAAACAAACAAACAAAAAAAAAAAAACCTGTAATCCAGCCTTCTTAAATTCAAGAGAAATTTTTTAAATCCCCAAAAGTATCCCTCTCACCAAATTTTCTCTGTCTGTTCATTCTTAGCCAAAGGCAAGTCATTCTGATACCTGAGTAGAGTTGGAGCTTTCTTTGCTATTTGCAGCCTTGGCTATCTTCTACGGAAATAAATTCCCTTTAGGATTCAAACTTTGAATTCTTTTGACACCAGTGTTGTCAATAAGGGTTTGATCAGAAAACAAAACGCACTCCAGGTTAGTTTGATTAAGTAGATACTTATTACATAAAATAAGAAGTGTATACAATCATCTGAGGAGCTGCCAGAGCTAAGATCAGAACACCTCTTTCAGGAAATCTCAAAGTATAGCACTCACAGGGAAGTCACAACAAATGATCTCAGCCTTAGCCAGTGGGCAATTCTCAAAAATAAATCCTAGAAGCCACTGTTGTTTTGAGCTTCCTGTTTCCAGTGGCTTCTCTTCCACTTTCCACTCCATGTGAATGCCTCTCACTGGCCAAAGCTAAGAGTTTAAAGATTACTTTGGCACTAGCCCTATAGCCATGAAAGGTTGAAACACAAGGAAATTTCCAGGACTTAGAGGTAGTTATCTAAGTAAAATATTTTTCCTAGAAACCAATATTTTATAAAAATCTAGATCCTTGTGACAGACAACAGAAGAACCTCAGTAATATTCCGTGATTTAGTAGTCAATAAGTCTAGTACAATTATATGAAATTTATGACTTGTGAATCTGAAGTCAGTTGGGAGAACTCTCCTGAGACCTATTATAGATGCAGATATTTACCATGTTGGGGGGATGATGTACCTATGCATATTCTCAGAGAGTAGCATTTGTGACATCACTGGCTTCTTGCAGAATTTAGAAATTTCCCAAGCTTCTCTGGGTCACCTTTCTTTCCCATTCATTATATTTAAAATCTCATCTTGTGTTACCTTTTGACCTCTTTGCTTCTGACACGTCAGCACTGAATCCACCATGGTCTCTATCTAACTGCATAAGCCCTATTCTATTTTTATGAGCTGGCATTTCTTGCTGCTTCCGATGATAGAAACATGAATTCTGCCTCCTACGTTTCATTTGTTCTATTTCACTTAGAACGTTTGCTTTATTTCACCCTAGCAGATTGCTGAACAAAACTGCTGTTGGAGTTTGGGAATCTGTGCCCCTCAAGGCCTAGTCAGACCCAGTATTTTGCCACGTGCTTTTCCCCAGAGCCTGGATTTTCCTCAGCTCTTTGTCTCTTCAGGTCTTGAATAACTCAGAAACTTTATTGTCAGCAAAAATATTTTCTTCTGCCATAACTTTTTCTGGAGTACTGGAACATGTCTTTTCTGTTCTGTTTATGCCCAAATTCATTTCAGGGAGGCTCAGCTGTGTTTTTACAATGAAAAACACTTAAACTTGTGCCTTTCTTTTTATACCACCTGAAACGCTTACTCTGTTGTCTGGGACTTCCACTTTTCTTTTCAGACATTTATTTTTTCTAACAGATTCCTCTAGATTTAGCCTGCCTGCTCCACCACCACCAGCCTGCCTGTCCTATAAGAAGCATGAATTTAATGAGCTATGAGTTTGCAAAAAAAGTGTATGTACACTCTTCAAACAAATGTGTCTACTCTCTCTGCCCCATCATGTATGTGGTAATCCCACCAGGAAGCATTCTCTCATCAGATGACCATCTAACCCAGCACTAAACTTCAACATGAGACAGTGAATCATAGTGCTCAAGAGGCCAGATTCTGGAGCTAGATCACATGAATTTGAATTCTAGCTACTTTATTTGATAGCTATACATATCCTTGGGAAAATCACTTAAATTACTGTGCCTCAATTTCTTTATCTGTAGAATGGGAATATTAATAGTCCCTCCCTTCTGAGATTATTATAAATATTAAATAAGCTTATATGTTAAATTATGAGATTAATATGTAATATGTAACAATAGGTATTATGTCCTATCTGCCTATAGTCCAGCATTTCTCAAGCATTTGATCTCAGGAAAGATTGTACCACCTATAATCACTTTTAGACCTTCAAATGTACCTACTAATGCCTTAAACATGGGACTTCTTATGTATGTCCCACTTTTATAAAACTGCTCATTGACAGTTGACTCAAGCCTTAAGGGGGTGATTAGCTGTAGCTTTAAGGGTATGTCTCTCTTTAGTTTTCTGGATCCAGGACTCCCTCTGGGAAAATCATTCCAGTGAGCTTCTAGAGATCTCGCTGCCTTTCCTCTGGTAGTTTCTTTGAACCCCAATCATCCTTTCTGATCAAGTAACAATCAAAATACTCTTTTCTAATCCTGTCTGTAAGGACAGCTAAACTTGGGTTCATGACCTTTCTCCTTTCTTATTTGCCCAGCCTATCCTCCAAGGTTTCGTTTTCCTGCTCATATTGGCTTACTCTCTACTATAAGAGCTTAACCTTGCTCCTAAGAAAATCTTTCTCTTCCCCCCTTTAACCAAACTTCCTTTATTTTTCTTTCACTCTGCCAAGGATCATGTTCTGATAGTTTTAAAAACCAATCTAGTTCCTCCTTGTTACCTGGACAAACTTGGTTCCTGAGGACAGAGTATTACTGGCACAAACCTTTATATTTACCTTCTTAGTTTTGGGGTTTGAATAAATTTCACTGGTTCCTTTTCAATCTCAGGCAAAGATTGTCTATCCCTTATTTAATAAGAACTCCTCTATCAGGGGCTGTTTGTTGATGGAATCACTACCCTTGTAAGTCTAAATCCAGAGTCACCTGAAGACAATGTGTGGGGACGGAGTTCTCTTGAGACAAACCACATGAATACAGGGAGTGAGTCCCTTCACAGTTTCCCCCTGGCATTAAATACAGTTCGGGGAAAAAGACTGATTCAGATCTCTGCCTATGTCTGCCATGAAGCTCTGTTGCGTGAATAGGACTTGACTGCTTTTGAAGTTTAAAGTCTTAGCTTAAAAGCCTTGATGGAAAAACAAACAAACGATGGAAGCTAAAATCATTCCATACATCTAGTGCCTAAAAAGCCTGCACAGTGGTATCTGACAAAAGGGCTCTCTTTTTCCATGATCTTCTAATCCTTTTCTGGGCCTCAACTGCAATGTTCGGCCAAACTGCCTCTGTGCAATTCATGGGCAGCAACGATGATGTGCACATGCAGGCCTGGACAGCCACTTTACTTGGGTCTGTCTCAGCTAATAAACAGCCACACAACTAGAATAACAGCCACACAGATGCCGCCTCAAAATACCAGCATTCAATTCCAGAAGTTCTAGATCTACAAAGTACCAAACGCCTTAGTCTCCCAGCTGCACCATCACAAGCAAAGATCACCACACATTGTGTTGGTCCCTAAACATTGGTCCTTGTGTCCATCTTTCAAGGTTAATAGACTGTGCATCACGCTTTTCTTCTCTTGAAAGACTCAGTAAATAAATAACACTGCCACAGGAAGCAGACAAGGATCAAAATATTAGCTTTCTTACTGATAAAAGCTAAGTTGAAGGATATGGCTTAGGTTTGTGTTTTTCCAATTCTTCCTTCCAGATTTATGCTTAGCCACATGGTCACAATGAGCTGGGTCACCACAGGACACCTCTGTAGGATCCTCCTCACCCAAGAAGCTTGGCACAGCAGAGCAGAACGCAGACTTTCCACGGGCCGGCGGCTTGACAAAGAGCACCTGGAATTATCTTGTGTGCTTTCCCAACTGCCAGGCAGAAAATCCCAAGTCTGTGAGAGCGTGAGGAAAGGCCACAAGCACCAGTCTATTAGAAGTTCCCTCGGGGGAACATGAGGCCCGGCCAACCCTTTAGACTCCGCTTTTAAAGAATTGTTTTAATATGAAAACATTGAGAGACTGGGTAGGGAATTACTCAACAAATCCTAAGGACTTTGCTAATATTCTGCCCCAGTTATTAAATGTAAATAATGTGGATAAAGGCTAGTTAACCATTCGTTCAACATTGTAATGTTTGTAGTATGGACAATAAATCACATTGACCACCTAGAGCTGATGTTGATTTTTCTTCTCACCCATCTGTAAAACTTATCTTGCTTTATAAACTGGAGGGTTTTAAATTCCAGATAGAAAATACATCCATAGAATTTTAAAAAATAGTTTTTCTAGCATATGTTAGTAAGAATTTAATTCACATGAAACATTTTTGAATTTTTTGAAAGTAGTTTGAAAACTGTAAGATATTATACAGAAGTGTGATATGTTTTCTGTAAGTTTAGAGTTTGGTACAGTGGCTTCCTTCTAATAAGTCATATCTTATTTCTAGAGAAAATTATATAGACAGATAAAAAATTTATAAAAAGCAACTTGGGAGTGTCTGCTGGGCTTCTAAAGTTCTTACTGGCCTGGTAGGAGGCTGGACGCCTACCAGGTGTTAGACGTTATGTTGATAGGATATGCTTTTTCTTCATTTTTAGAACACAAATGGAAACCACGGCTATTTTGAAATAATTAAGAAGCATTGATAATCAATAATAATCAACAATACCCAACTCAGTTACTATTTTCATTTTTGTATTTTCCCATCTAGTCTTTCCCTGTTATGCTCTTTCTCAAGCAGATAAATTAGGCTTTTATACTTCTTCTGTAATAGTACTTATTTATCAGCTGATATCTAATATCCATAGTTTTAAAATCTGTAACTATTAGAGTTGCACACAAGAAGATTTCAAAATATTTTCTACTTACATATAACTGGTGAAATCACTTACATATGATGGGTGTTTCCCTTTTTCACCAAGAAACTTCTCTTCATTTAGGCCGTCATGTGAATTTCTTGGGCTCCTTTGGGACCTTGGATGATAGTTGTGATTAATGTCCAGTTAAAGCCCTTCTCACACCATCTTTTTCATCTTCTTCATGGGAGAGTGTTTTAAAAGGTACATAAACATCCCTACCAAGTAGAATAGTTCCCGATAATACCATTATCTGCCATTGAGTTTTATAATTTAAAAACTCACATTAAAACACCATGTTTAATTTCATTTGTACCATACAATTATTCTTCAATGAATAATTTAAAGTAACTTTGACCCAAAGATTTCCTTTAGTGAAATACTGGGAAAATAAAATGGTTGCAAAACCTTAGTCACCTTTGTGTGCTCACACCAGATTACCTCTTCCTGCGTCCTTTAATATAAGACAAGTCACAAACAAGGTGATTTTGTTAAAATAGACTGGGATCTGCTCATAGGCACACATAAGTTCAAAATGAAAATACCTAAAATTAAATCTTCTGGGTTTTCTGTTGCTGTCAAAGTAATCTCAGAGCTATCTGTAAGCCAAATAACAGCAAGAGAGAGAGAGAGAGAGACAGAGAGAATAACCAAACAGTTTTCTACTTTTAAGAGGTTATTGAGTTAGAGATGTTACTCCTTGCAGACCTCAGGAAGCCCTCTTTTTGCTAAGTTGAGAGAGTTTACACTACAGCTTCTAGGTAAATTCTACCTCTCATATCTAAGCTGTTCCTGCATCACTCTCGTCTCTGTGTGAAGTGATTGAGTGATGCTGCTGCGCTGTTCCACCTGACCCACGGATGGAGTAAATTATCATCATGGTCCTGTTAACAGGCCCAGGACAAGATAGTACTATGACAGGTATAATATAGGAATGATGCAGACCCAGGTGTAAATAATTAAAGTTGTAATTCAAGTTCAACTTACCAGTGACATCATTTATCAATGTCACTAGAGCCCCTTAATGAAATTACAGCTTTATATGTAGAGTTTAGACATACACTATTCATTGTAATACATGAAGAATATTCCTATTACCAATAGGTACCAGATACATTAACAGAAAGGAGAAGATCTTGATTGCAATAACTGAGCCTCTCTTCTCTTTTCTCCTGTCACCAAACTTAACTTATGTATTGCCTTTTCTTTCTGGATACAATGAATATCATCTTAGTTTTAATGTCATTGTCCTGCTTTTGGAGGTCAGTTCAGAGAACAAAAAGCAAGGTTAAGAAGGTGAAGAGGACAACTGTTGGGCAAGTATGAGTCAGTGAATAGAAAAATAAAAACTGACATCAGTCTCCTAATATGTGTCAGGAGCTATCTTTTATTTGCATCAGTATTTCTATGAAGGTTTACATATTACTGGGATAAAAATATGTACATATATACATTACACTGTACCCCATAAATATGTACAATTATGTGTCAGTTAAAAATAAAATAAAACTTTCAAAATGTCTGAGGAGAATTTGGCTTTCTGTTAACTCATTTTTTTCAAATAAGCAAATGAGAAGAATTCAATAAAAACTATGCCAGAATGTAGATATTTCAAAATGGTTTTGATATTATATACTATAAGATAAAAGAAAAGAAAATAACAGAGATTTGAAAACTAATTGTTCTAACCAGAGGAAATGGGCAGAGCCTATGATTGCCATTTTTTACCAAGGTATATAAATCTTCTGAGATGCCCGTCCGTAGGTTTTTTTTCCTCAGCAAAAAATCCATCTTGGAAAAATACAAAAGTCATCCACACTCTTTTAATCTATTTAACTCTCTCCTCATTTATTTCTCTGCCTCTTAACTTCCAATGAGAGATTATCTGAGGCACATACAGGGATAAACAGTATGTTTATGTAGATTTAAAAGGACAACATTAACTTATGATACCATATATACTACTGTCTCAACCTTTTTGAAAGACAATTTAATAACAAAAGATTGAAAAGTATGTATATCCTTTGCTTTCAAAAATTCTACTTCTAGAGATCTGTCCCAAAGCCATAATTTAAAAGACACTGAGATGCACAAAATGATGGTCGTTGCAACATTCTTTATAAAAACAAAAATTGGCAGCAATGTAAATGGCTGACAATAAGAAGGTGTTTCTTTAGGTCAAGACAAATTCATCAATAAAATATTTTGCAGTCCTAAATGATTGTACCAAAATGTAGAAAAATGTCTAATGTCATAAGAAAATCCTTATAATGTACTAAGTGAGGAAAACCAGGGTAAAGACAATTTGGATGGTCTGATCTCAATTTTTTAAGAGAAACTGTATCTTAACATTTAATTTTTATGTTTAGGGATTGAGTGATTAAATAACAACAATAATACTTTATTGAACAATATTCTCTGTGCCAGCCACTCTTCTAAGTGCTTCACATGCACTATTCGATATAATTTTCACAACAGCCAGGAAGATACACATTATTGTTCCCAATTAGAAGATAAGGAAATTGAGGTATATAGAAATTAAGAGGCTTGGTCAAACTGAAAATGGCAGACAGGGTGTTGAACCCTGGCAATCTACACAGACAATGTATTTTTAATTAGTACACTGCAGTAATATCCCCATTTTTATTCATTTATATTTTATTCCTTTGTTCAAATTTTCTTTTCTTTTTCTTTTTTTTTTTTGAGACAGAGTCTCACTCTGTTGCCCAGGCTAGAGTGAGTGCCGTGGCGTCAGCCTAGCTCACAGCAACCTCAAACTCCTGGGCTCAAGCGATCCTCCTGTCTCAGCCTCCCGAGTAGCTGGGACTACAGGCATGCACCACCATGCCCGGCTAATTTTTTCTATATATATTTTTTAGCTGTCCATATAATTTCTTTCTATTTTTAGTAGAGATGGGGTCTCGCTCTTGCTCAGGCTGGTCTCGAACTCCTGAGCTCAAACGATCCGCCCACCTCGGCCTCCCAGAGTGCTAGGATTACAGGCGTGAGCCACCGCGCCCGGCCTGTTCAAATTTTCTAAACTAAATATGCATTATTTTTGTAACCAAAATGTGCATCAATCTTATTTTTAAATCATTATTAGGTATTGTAAGGGAAAAGAACAAAGCTTCTAAGTAGTGTAGAATAATATTTCTATTTCAAGAAATAGATGTTCTGAAACTAAATTGATGGATTAGCATTTCCTTAGGTTTTCTTTTGGATACAATAAAACCATGTAACTGATGAAATCACAAATGAAAATATTTCTACATTACTAATCAGCCTTTTATTTTTTATAAATTGATTAACCTACCCAAGAAACATAATATTTCCATAACATGACTGTGTTTGTGCTTGGTTCCAATACTTCCCCTTCATTTCTCCTTTCTAAAGAATCCTAAGCATCTCATGTAAACATTTGATAACTTGTTCTCCTTAAAAATAAGGAGAGAACAGATTGCAGAAAATGATGCCATTGTGGAATTAAGCCTATCATACTTCTTTCAAAAAGAATTGGTCACAATTTGCTTCCATGAAGCAATCTGTCCCTTGTTACCGATTTATATTGCTCCGTGGGACTGTGTTAGAAAAACATTATTATTATTAGCAGTAGTAATACTTGGCAGACATTCAGCACATTTCATCAAAGCCTCCAAGAGCTTAGCCATCAATCAAACTCGCCTTGGTGTGCTCTTGGGAGGAGGTGGTATTATTTCTGTTTGGAACAGAGGTTAAGTGACTTGCCCAAGGCCTTGAAGCTGGTGAGATTCAGAGCTGGGAATTAAACTCTGGAGACTTGACACCCAGCATCCCACTCTTCTTCCTGGAACACATTCCCTCTGCCTGTCTGAAAGATGTAGGGATAAATAAAGCATGTGATAGAAAAATGTCCTGCTCCCCAGCGTGTGTTCTTGTGTTCAAGCTCTTCTGGCATTAAATTGAAAAAGCACAAGTAGTTTCATTCAGAACTTAAGCTGGTAGCTTTCAGTGTTGGCATTCATGCCATTCATTCCTTCACCAAATATGCATTTGGGTATTTAATGCTACCACGTGTTAGGTATAATAGGAGGAACCCAATTCAGTTGTTGGGAGCAAGACACAGCCATGGCCCGCAGGGAGTTTATAGTCTAGTGGGAAAGAAAAAAATACAAAGAGACCATTGTAATACTGAAGGACGTTGCTAAGTGTTTATTACTGTGTCATGGTCCATATTTGACATCCTAAATTCTTCCCTTTTAGCCATACATTGTAGATTTTTAATGAGTCAACATATGTATCACATTCATCTAAAGCAGATTTTGTCCTTTCAAGTGAAGTATAAATAGGTGATAATTGCTCTATATTATTTTTTAAAAATACAGTAGAAGATAGTAAGAAATTTGAGAATTAGAATGTAACTCCTGAAGAGCAAAAATTATTTTTTGTTATTTACTTTTGCTGTAATAAAATATAATCATGAGATTTGAAAATCTGTTGTTAGAGTTTAAGTTCAATACTTCCTCTCAGAAGAAGCAGTAGCATGTAGTATTCTGGACTGCTAACCCACACATTTTTACTGTGACCTCCTATGTGCCAGGTTCAGGCACTGAGCTATGTGCAGTGGCACACACAAGAGACCCAGAATCAGGCCCTGTCTCTCAGATACTTACATTTATCAAGGGATGAATTTACAGCCTAGGTGAAAAATTTTTCCAAGAAATTCAATGTTTCAGAATTTGTCACTTAAGTCCTACATTATCTCTGAAGACATATAATTGGACTAAGAATTTGGAGATTCCATGTCACTATCTTTAGCAACCATTTTGTTCCTAATACTTATAACCAACAGAATGTTTGAATAGTAGGGAGCTGTACATAGAAGCAGAAACTCCTGAGTTAATATTTTGTATCTATGACAGTGCTCCATGTAATCTCCCTAAGGCCTATTTCTTACATGATAGAATAAATACCATAAAAAAAAAAAACCTGTTTAATCTATCTCAGAGGTTTTAAGGATCAAATAAGAACTTACAGGTAAACTGTAAAGTATTATGTAAAAGTAAGTAGCTATTATCTTGATTGAAGGGATAAAATTCTTGGAATATATACAGTTCCTTTTGGGAGGATATTTCTTGCTTGATATGTCTTCTAATGATGTACTTCTTACCCGTTTCCCATCTCTGAACAGAGACAGCAGCACATTATAAACTTAATATTTTTCCTTAAAGTGTTTTATGTTAAAAACCAGGCCACAAACAACTTGTCTAAGTGCAAAAGCTACATATACACTGATTTACAGTAGGCACAAATATTAGTCATAATAAAACATACATTTATGATAAAGATTAGAAATAGATAACATCCTTAATCTGAAAAAGGACCCCCACAAAAAATGTACACCTAACATATTTAATGCTTTCTTCCTAAAATTAGAAAAGAGAAAAGGATATCCTTCTCATTATTTTGACTAGACATTGTACTAGAATCCTGGCCAATGCAATGAAACAAGAAAAAAAAAATGTACATAGACTAAAAAGGATAAAATTAACTTTTAATTTCCAGATAATCTAATCTCTATGTAGAGAATCCTAAGGAATCTACACATACACATACACATACACATACACACACACAGCTACTAGTATTAATCAGATACAAGGCTGATGTATAAAAATCAATAATTTCCATACATTAGCAACAATTAGAAAATAAAATTTAAAAATAATGCCACTTATAAGAGAAAGAAAACCAACACAGGAATAAATGTAAGACATTGACATTAAAAACTATAAGACATTACTGAGCAAAATGAAGTGGGATCTACATAAATGTAAAGATACATTATATTTACAGAGTAGAAGATTTAATCACATTAAGATGCCCATTCTACCCAAAATAGATCAATAAATCCAAAATAATTGCTATCAAAATCACAGCAGACCTTTTTGTAGAAATTAAGAAACTTGTCTAAAAGTAATGTAGAAATACAAAGGACCTAGAAAAGTTAAACAATTTTCACAAAAAAGAATAAACTTAGATGATATGTTTCTTGATTTCAAGGCTTACTTTAAAGATGCAATAATCAAGACAGTGTGATATTTACACAGATAACCACATAAAACAATGAAAAAAACAGTATTGAAAAAGACCTTACGCATTTATGGTCAATTAATTCTGACAAAGGTGTCCACTTCAAAGAGGAAAGTATAGACTTTTCAAAATATGGTGTTGGAATAATTGGTTATCCATATGGAGAAAATGAACTTTGACCTTTGCCTCATATCTTATGCCAAAATTAATTAGCAATGGCTCATACCTAAATGTCAAAGCTAAAACTATACAACTTATAGAAAGAAACTTAGGAGAAAATCTTTGTAACTTTGTTATTGGCCAAGATTTCTTATTAACTAACCATAGAATAAAAGGGGAAAATGATATATTGGACTTCATCAAAATAAAAACTCTGTTCTTCAAAAGACATCGAGACAATGAAAAGACAATAAATAGGCTGGAAAAAAATACTTGCTACACACACCTGATAAAGGATTTGTATCATGACTATATAAAGAATGCTTACAACTCAAAATCAGAAGAAAATAATAAGAAAATAATCCAATATAAACAGGCAAAAGATTTTTATAGATACATCACAAAGAAAGGTATTCAAATGGATAATAAGCAGATAAAAAGATGTTCAACATTTTTAAGTATCAGGAAATGTAAATTAAAAACACAAGATACTACTTCATACCTACCAGGATGGCTGAAATTAAATGACTGACAATCCTCACATTGGTGAGAATGTGGAGCACGTGAAACACTTACACTTTGGTGTTAGAAGAGTATACCTATTAATGCTTGAGGAAGTGATAGCTTTTTATAAAGTGAATCATATGCTTCCCATAAGACATAGTGATTTTGTTCCTAGGTGTTAACACAAAGAAAAGGAAGCAAGTTCAAAAAATCTTATACTCTATTATGTTTATAGGAAGTTTATACATAGTAGCCAAAACATGGAAACAAACCAACTTCATCAACATATAAATGTATGAACTGTTTTTTTTTTCATGCAGTGAAATACTACTCAGCAATGAAAAGGAACAAATCCATCTAACAACATGATTAAATTTTTAAAGCATTACATCGAGTTAAGGAAGCCAGACAAAAAAGACTTCATAGTGTATTATTCCAATTATGTGAAATTCTAGAAAAGGCAAAATGAATTTGTGATAGAAGTCAGATCAGCAGTTGCCTAGAATGAGGGCTAAGATTTACTTCAAAAGAGGTTGAGGAAACTTTGTGAACTGTTCTATACCTTCACTGGGGGTGGTGGAAATATTCTGCATCTTCATTGGGAATGATGGATTCATGAGTGTATACATTTGTAAAAATTCATCAAACTGTACACTTAAAATGTTTATTTTACATACATTGTATTTTATCTGAAATTTTATCTTGAATTTTAAAATCTCAGTCACAAATTTCATCATTCACAAAATATAAGTTCTTTGAATTAGTAACTGAGTCTGATATCTAATATTAAAACAGTGCTATAATACTTTCTGCCATAGCATGAATTCAGATTTAATGCAATTCCTGTCCTCTGCTCCTTTTCTCAAAGAGGAAAGGAAGAATGGACTAAAGCTTCATATTCTCTTTGGTGGATGAGTTTGAGAGATAGGAAAAAATGATCTCATGATGACATAGAGGACTTTTCAGTTCAATGTCGTTGTTTACACTATAATTTTCACCACCTTTACTTTTGTACTTTATTTTTTCAACATAACAGATGAACCCAAAACTATTGTTATTAACTTTGGTTTAATACAGACCCTTCTTTTACATAATTGTATCTAATGTACCCCGCTAATAGTTTTATTAAAGGATTTTATTATGCTCTCCTTTATCACTGTGAAATAAAATGAATCTTAGTCAATTTAGGATTTTCTTTCCCTGGTGCTGTGCCTAGATTCTGGGAAGCTTATTCATATGTTGCCAAAGCATGGGGAAAGGACAACTACTGGCATCCGATGAGATGTCCTCATTCCTGCTGCTTTCAATTGTTCTTGCTCTCACAGATCACTGCTGTATTGTCCTTTATTTCTGACTGTAATACATCATTAGCTATTATTACTCTCAGCTGTTAGCCATAATTTCTCCCCTGGCATAGGAAATTTATCAGGGCTATCTATAGACTTTACCATCTCCAAGATATTCTTTGGCCATGGGGGAATTAGTCTACTGCTTTTGCGTGATGCTAAGGGTCTGGTGAATTATGTGAGGCTATTTCCAGTCCATGTGCCCAGACCTATGTTGCAAATCAAATACTTGCATTGACTAGATAAACAGGCAACTGAGGTAGGTGGGGAGAGCGGACTGTGATGACCTGGAGAGGAACTTGTTCTGTGGAAAGATGGAGGCCATTATTAAGGTCTAGCAGATTGTTCTATGTGCAAATACAGACCAATGTTAATAGATCGTCTGGGTTTTCAAGAAGTTATAAATATGGTTTTATGTGAAATTTCCCAACATCAGACCATATCTAGCATGTGGGTGGCTTTATTAGTTTCATATTGCTGGTTTAACAAATTATTGCAAATGCCAGCTTAAAACAACACAACTTTATTATCTTATAGTTTAGTACGTCAGACATCTGACATGGATCTCCCTGGGCTAAAATCAATGTGTCCGGACACTGTGTTCCTTTTTGAAGACTCTTGGGGGAGAATTCTGTTTCCTGATCTTTTCCAGCTTTGAGAGGCTATCCACATTCCTTGGTTCATGGCCCCCTTCCTTCATCTTAAAGCCAGCAATGTCACATCACTCTGCTCCTTCATCTGTTGTCACATCTTTCTCTGACCACAGCTGGTAAAGACTATCCATTTTTAAGGACTCATGTAACTAGATTGGATCCATGTGGATAATCTCCTCATCTCAAGGCCCTTAACATTAATCACTTTAGTAAATTTCCTTTCATCATGTAAGGACACGTATTCATAGGATCCGGGGATTAGGACTGTAGGCATCTTTAGGGAACATTATTCTACTTTCCACAGCTACCCATTGTGACCTAGACCTTCTATGAAATCCTCTCTATTCTGAGATTCTTTCTACTCCCTAGAAAAGGGTTTTGGGCCTTTTCTGTTCTCCCAGGCTTACCAAGATGCTGTCATCCCGGCCCAAGAGGAGGTTTGTGGGGGTTGGTGGGTTAAGAAGGCTCAGGATTCTCCCAGACCTTCTCAGGGAACTTCTGGTGCACAAGGGAGCTCCTGGCTTTCTTGCTAGCTCTTGAACCAGGAGAAGATCTGATCTCAGGGAGCAGAGGAAACATCTTGCTTTGGCTTCATCTGAGTGATCTAAATCCTTTGTAACCTCAGGGCTAGGCTTTTGAAACTCAAAAGTTCATTTTTTGCCTCGAGCGACGAGTCCATAGGGCAGCAAGGTTTAGCTCCTCTAATGGGAGGAAGGTCATTAGGTAACAAGAAATACTGAAGGAGGGAGTAGTTAAAATAAAATTTGATTATTTTGTAAATAATTTTATTTTGCCTTTTTTTCTTTAAGTGAGAGATTTGTGTATATAGTGTGTACTCAATAAGTAGAAAATACTTAACTATGGAATATGAAATAAAGAGCAATTGGCAAATACTGCATGTGCCTTAAAGTGTGTTCTTTTTCTTTTAATTATAAAAGCTGTGATTTACATCAAACTTTCTGTTCATTCTTGAACAAAATGGTTAATGATCATAAGTCAATAATAATGTGAAATTTATTCCCCATAACTTTTGCTATTATGCTAAGTGTAAAGTCTTACATATAGATTAATAAGTTCATACCTTAACTTCTTCTTAAAACATAATAATTTCAAATAAATTAATCCTATTATTTTCTTATTTACTTTTAAATTTTGAGGATGCATCTGTAATACTTCCTAGTTTCCAATTTTCTGAAAGTCAATATTACTACTAAGTACTACTTTTTAGATGGTTAGTGGTTAGAAAAGAATACTTATTATTTTATTTCAAATGCGGTTACTAATAAGTATATGAAAAAAGCATTCAGCCTCACTAATAAATGAAGAATGCAAATTAGCATGAGACATATCATTTTTTGCTTGTTTGATAAAGATTTCAAAAGGCAATAAAATCACAATTGCTAATATTGTATAAAATAAGTTAGGAAATTACTTATTTTTATGTCATTATGACAATAATTATTATAAAAATTTTTAAATGTGTGTATTCTTTAGAGTTTCATGAAGACCTCAAAATGCCTAACAGCTCAAAGTGGATGGTTATTTCTTGGGCATCTGTGTTGGATCAGTGAACATGTGAGTAGACCCTTTCTCTACACAGCTAGTCTGGGACCCAGGCTAACAGAAGCACTGTCATCTTTAAATACAGTCATGTGCCACCTAATGACGTTTTGGTCTTTTCAGACCACAATGGAATACCAGTAGACATCAATAACAAGAGGAACTTTGGAAACTGTACAAATACATGGAAATTAAATAACATGCTTCTGAACAACCATTGAGTCAATGAGGAAATTAAGAAAGAAATTTAAAAATTTTTTGAAACAAATGAAGATGGAAACACAACACAACCAAAAACCTGTGATACACAGTGAAAACAGTGCCAGGTGGGAAGTTTATAGCAATAAACACTTACATCAAAAAAGTGGAAAGATTTCAAATAAACAACTTAACAATGCACCTGAAGGAACCAGAAAAGCAAGAATAAACCAAACTCAAACTTAGTAGAAAGAAAGAAATAAAGATAACAACAGAAATAAAAATAAATGAAATAGAGATGAAAATTTGTTTTTTTGAAAAGATAGGCTACTAGCTAGACTAGCCAAGAAAAATGGAATGAAGACTCAAATAAATAAAATCATAAAAAAAAGGAGACATTGCAACTGATACAACAGAAATACAAAGGATAATTAGAGATTATTATGATCTACTATACACTAACAAATTGGGAAACCTATTAGAAATGGATATTCCTGGACACATAGAATTAACCAAGATTAAACCAGAAAGAAATAGAAAACCTGAACAGACAAATAATGAGTGTTAAGAATGAAGCAGTAATAAAAAGTCTCCCAAAAAAGAAAAGTCTAAGCCAGATGATCTTACTACTGAATTCTGCCAAAATTATACAGAAGAACTAACACCAATTCCCAAACTATTCCAAAATATTGAAGAGGAAGGGATTCTTCCTAACTCATTCCACAAGGCCAGCATTACTCTAATACCAAAACCAGACAGGACACAACAAAACCCAGAAAACTATAGACCAATATGCCTGATGAACATAGATGTAAAAAATTTTCAGCCAAACTAAATCCAACAACACATCAAAAAGACAATACACCATAATCAAGTGGTATTTATTCCATGGATGTAAACATACATTTAATACATGTAAATCAATAAATATGGTACATCACATCAACACAATGAAGGGCAAATACCATACAATCATCTCAATAGTATAGAAAACATATTTGATAAAATTCAACATGTCTTCATGATAAAAATTCCCAAAAAATTAGATATAGAAGGAACATAACTCAACATAATAGAGGCCATATAAGACAAACCCACAGGTAACATTATACTGAATGAAGAAAATCTAAAGTCTTTTCTTTAAAAACTGGAACAAGAAAAGGATGCCCATTTTCGCCACTTTCATTCAACATAATACTGAAAGTTCTAGCAAGAGCAATTAGGAAAGAGAAAGAAAAGTTGGAAAAGAGGAAGTCAAATTGTCCTTCTTTGCAGATGACATGATTTTATATATAGAAAAAACTAAAGACTCTATCAGAAAACTTTTAAAACTGAAAATGATTTCAGTAATTTTGCAGGATACAAAATTAACGTACAAAAATCAGTAGCATGTGCATACACTAATAACAAACTAGCTGAAAAAGTAATTAAGAAAGCAATTCCATTTACAACAGCTACAAAAAACAAAACAAAACAAAAAAACCCTAGAAATAAATTTAACCTAGGAGGTGAAAGATTTCTACAAGGAAAACTACAAAACACTGATGAAAGAAATGGAAGAGGACACAAACACATGGAAAGACATCCCATGCTCATGGATTGGAAGATTAATATTGTTAAAATAACAATATGACCCAAGGCAATCTACAGATTCAATGCAATTCCTTTGGAAAAAACCAATGACATTTTTCTTAGAAATAGAAAAAACAATTCTAAAATTTATATGGAACCACAAAAGACCCCAAATAGCTAAAGCAATACTGAGCAAAAAGAACAAAGCTGGAGGCATCATACTACCTGCCTTCACAATATACTACAAAGCTATAGTAACCAAAACAACATGTTACTGGTATAAAAAGACATATAGATTGATGGAACAGAATAGAGAATCCAAAAATAGATATATATATATTTACAGCCAACTGATTTTCAATAAAGGCACCAAGAATATACATTGGGGAAAAACAGTCTCTTCAATAAATAATGTTGGGAAAACCAGATATCCATATGCAGAAGAATGAAACTGGACTCTTATCACTCACCATATTCACAAGTCCACTTGAACGGGATTAAAGACTTAAATGTAAGACCCAAAACTATAAAACCTCTAGAAGAATCATAGGGGAAACACTTCAGGACATTTGTCTAAGCAAAGATTTTATGACTAAGGCTTCAAAAGCACAAGTAAGAAAAAGAAAAATATACAAATGGGCCTATGTTAAACAAAAAGCTTCTTCACATGAAAAGAAACAATCAACAGAGTGAAGAGACAGCCTGTAGAATGGAAGAAAATGTTTGCAAACTATTCATCTGACAAGGGACTAATAACAAGAATATATAAGTAACTCAACTCAACAGAAAAAAAAAGCATATAATCCCATCTTTTAATGGGATATTTAACAAAGGATCTGAATAGACACTTCTCAAAAGAAGACATTCAAATGGCCAAACAGGTATATGAAAAAATGTTCAATATCACTAATCACCACGGAAATGCAAATAAAATCCACAATGAGATATCATCTTACCTCAGTTAGAATAGCTCCTATGAAAAAGACAAAAACCAAAAAATGCTACTCAAGATGTAGAGAAAAGAGAACTGTTGGTGGGAATGTAAATTTGTACAGACATTATGGGAAACAATGGAAGTTTCTCAAAAAACCAAAAATAGAACTACTATATGACCCAGCAATTCCACTGCTAGGTATATGTCCAAAAGAAGAGAATTCAGTATATCAAAAAGATATCTGCACTTTCATGTTTATTGCATCATTATTCATAATAGCCAAGATATGAAATCAACCTAAGTGTCCAAAAATGGATGAATGAATAAAGAAAATGTGGTATATATTATATACACTCAATGGGATACTATTCATCCATAAAAAAGAATGAAATGCTGTCATTTGTAGCAAGATGGATGGAACTGAATATCATTATATTAAGTGAAATAATCCAAACACAAAAGACAAATATTGCACATTCTGACATGCTAGAACTAAAAATGTTGATCTCATGGTGGTAAAGAAAAGAATACTGGTTACCAGAGACTGGGAAGAGTAGCAGGAAAGGAAGAATAGAGGTTGGTTAATGGGTACAAGGATACAGTTATATAAAAGGAATAAGTTCTAGTGTTCAATAGAAAAGTAGGATGACTATATTTAACAACAGTTTACTGTATATTTCAAAATAGCCAGAAGAGAAAATGTGAAATGTTCTCAACCTAGAGAAATGATAAATGTTTGAGGTGATGGATATCTCAATTACCCTGATTAGATCATTACACATTTTATGCATGTATCAAAATATCACATGTACCCCATAAATATGTAAAATTATGTATCTTTCAATAACAATTTTTTAAAAATTAAAAGTGACAGAAGTTCTCTCTCTATATAGCTTATTTTCATCATTATTTGGATTCTTTTGTAGAGACTACACAGATCACTTAAACTGAGAATTGTATATGTAGCTGGATACCTATTCCAAGCCTCTTTGAATGGAGCTATGTAGGTAAATTTAAATACCATAAACCTAGGATTGCAATGGGCCCAACAGCTTAAATAGCTATTAAGAATCTATTAACAGCCCTCAACAAACTAGACACAGAAGTAATATATCTCAGAATTATAAAAGCTATATATGACAGACTCACAGCCAACATCATACTGAATGGGGAAAAGTTGAAAGCATTCCCCCTCAGAACAGGAACAAGACAAGGATGCCCACTATCATCAGTTCTATTCAACATAGTACTGAAAGTCCTAGGCAGAGCAATCAGGCAAGAGAAGACTATTAAGGGTATCCAAATCAGGAAAGAGGAGGTCAAACTATCACTCTTCATTGGTGATATGATCTTGTAGCTAGAAAACCTCAAAGATTCCATCAAGAGTCTCCTGGAATTGGTAAATAAATTCAGCAAAATCTCAGGATACAAAATCAATGTACATAAATCAGTAACATTTCTATGTACTAATAACGGTCAAGCTGAGGGTCAAATCAAAGGCTCAATACCATTCTCAATAGCTACAAAGAAAATAAAATACGTAGGAATGTATATACTTAACTGAACCAAGGAGGTGAAATATCTCTACAAGAAGAACTACAAAACTCTGAGGAAAGAAATCACAAAGCATACAAACAAATGGAAAAACATATCATGCTCACGAACAGGCAGAATCAACATTGTTCAAATGTCCATACTATCCAAAGTGATTTACAAACTCAATGCAATCCCCATCAAATTACCAAAATCATACTTTACAGATCTAGAAAAAATATTAATAATTCTATGGTTTGTTTGGAACCAGAAAAGAGCCCAAATAGCCAAAGAAATCTTAAGCAAAAATAATATAAAAAAATCTGGAGAGATCACATTACCAGACTTCAAACTATACTACAAGTCTATAGCAACCAAAACAACATAGTACTGGTACAAAAATAGAGACATAGCCCAATGGAACAGAACATAGAACCCAGATATAAAACCATCTACCAATAACCAACTGATCTTTGACAAAGCATACAACAAGATACACCGGGGAAAATTAGCTCTATTCAATACATGGTGCTGGGAAAATTGGATAGCCACATGTAGAAGAATGAAATAAGACCCCTACCTCTCACCACTCACACAAAATTAATTCAAGATGGATGAAAGACTTACATCTAAGTCAGGAAACCATAAGAATTCTAGAGGAAAATGTAGGAAAAACTCTTCTAGATATTGGCCTAGACAAAGAATTTATGACTAAGACCCCAATGGCAATCATGGCAACAACAAAAATAAATAAATGGGATTTGATTAAACTAAAAAGTTTCTGCATAGCTAAGGAAACAATCAACAAAACCAATAGACAACCTACAGAATGGGAGAAAATATTCACAAGCTACACATCTGATAAAGGGGTAATAACCAGAATTTACAAAGAAGCAAATCAGCAAGAAAAAAAAAAAAAGAAACAATCTTATTAAAAAGTAGGCAAAAGACATGAACAGAAGCTTCTCAAAAGAAGAATGGTAAATGGTCAATAAACATAAGAAAAAATGCTTAACATTACTAATTGTCAGGGGAAATGCAAATTAAAATCATAATGAGATATCACCTTACAGTCAGAATGCCTTTTATTAAAAAGTCCAAAAACAATAGATGCTGGCATGGATGCAGAGACAAAGGGACACTGTTGGTGGGACTGTAAATTAGTACATCCTCTATGGAAAACAGTATGGAAATTCCTCAAAGAACTAAAAGTAGTTCAATTCAGTAATCCCACTATTGGATATTTACCCAAAGGAAAAAAAGACTTTTCATCAGAAAGACACCCACACTCAAGTGTTTATTGCAGCACAATTCACAATTGCAAATATGTAGAATCAGCTCAAGTATCTATCAGCTCATGATTGGATTAATAAAATGTGGTATAACACACCATGGAGTACTACTCAGCCATAATGAAGATGAATTAATACCTTTTGCAACAATCTGGATGATACTGGAGACTATTCTCCTAAGTAAGTATCTCAAGAATGGAAAAACAAACACCATATGTACTCCCTATTAAATTGGAACTAAGCACACATGTGCACAGAAGGAAGGAAAACTCAGTGGAAATCAACCAGGTAGAGCGGGGAGGAGTGCCTTTCCCTTGGGAAATAAAATCTACCTAATGGGTACTATGAACACTATTTGGGTGACAGGCACACCTATAGCTGGGACTCAAGCATCACAAAAGTTATCTATGTAACTTAAAACATTTGTACCCACTCAGTATTTTGAAATAAAAACTTAAGGATAAAATAAGCACCCTAAAAATGAATCCATTAACATTAAGGCATTATTCTATCTGTAAAGAATAATTTTCTACTTGGTTATAAATATCAGTAAAATGGGGCTTTGGAGAAATGATCTTCTATGGAGCTTCCAGGTTGCACCCTGCACAAGAGCTCTGAGCTAAGGGGCTGAGTCAGGGCTAAAATCCAGATTTTGTTTGCTTTGCCAAGATGCACCCTTGTTTGCGGCTGCATCTGTCTAGGCCCTTGAAGAAGGAGAACTATTCTTCATTAGCACTTAAAGGCTCTGTTTGATATCTGTGCTATCCTAGGTGTTGTGTCTAAAGCTGTAATACACCTTATTAAGCTTCTTTTGCAGTTAAAAAGATTTGTCAGCACAGTATTAAGGATTAGGATTAAAATGAACCACTTATTGGTTTAGCCTGGATGTTCATTCATTCACTCACCCATCCATCAATCCATTCATTTGATACATATGTACTGGTTTCTTCTTATACGCCAGGCTTTATAGTAAACTCCAGAGATGCAGAAGTGAACATAAGAGACCCTGCCTTCAAGGAGTTTACAATAAGCTTGTGGTATCATTTGAAAAATTATAATTCAACAGATAATAGAAGTATGAACAGGGCACATTTGTGAAAAGTAATAACGATCTTGGCTGGCTCTGCAGAATAATGTCTCTGGCCCCTTCTCGGCCCTCAACTCCTAACATCACTTCTGTTTCTCACAGCTTGCAACTCAGCTAATCAGCTTTCATGTGAGTCCTTAGCTCAGCCAGGCACTGGGTAAGCTCTAAAGCTACACTGTCAGAATAGAGGACAAGAGGATGTGGTGCAGAGTATCATTAGTGTCCTGATGATATTCTAATATTTCCACTACGAAATCATAAATATTTTTAATAGAAATTCAGAAATTCCTTGGGCTTGGCCTGATTTTCACAGGAAAGTTGGTAAAGGTATATTGCAGAGTCAGTGGCAGAAAGTGGATTGATCTTCTTTGGAAACAAGAATTGAAATTAAAAACTGTGAGCTAACATGTCACATATTTCTGAGGCATTTTTTTAATAGGTGCATATGATTCTATAAAATTAAATTTGACTAAGTCTTTTAAAAGTGAATTCCAAAAAATGATATTCTTTTTTGGGCAAAATAGAGAGTATCCTCTTTTTTCTTTGTTCTCCCTTCGAGAAGAGTATAACAAGTAAAATAGAATGTCAAAATATTCTAGGTAAAATGCACAACATCAGAGATTCAGCTCTGTTGCTATTATGTTAGAGCAGCGTGGTAGCTAAGAACAATGGAATGGGAATGAACACTTCCAGGCCCAGTCTGCTTAATTTGAGCAGAGCACTTTTAGCACTAACTTACCTGATTGACAGCAATGTTAGCAGTGGGAAGGAGTATATGGGGATCATTAATAAGCAGTGGAAACTTTTAGTTATTTTTTTTATGCCTTTCAAACTAATATGGTATAAGGGTCTTTTCCAAGATGAGATTCATAGTACTTAAAATGGAAATCTGACATGCACAATGTGTGCCTGTGTGAAGAGGCAGCTTTACAAATTTTCTGAAGCTAGATGGGTGGTAGTTCATCAACTGGAAAGCATGACAAAGCTGAGAGGTCATGAGGGGTTTTAGCTTCTCCCTTAATCTGTGATTGGTTACTTAGCCAAAGTTCTCCTTAATGTTGGTGGTGCTAAGTCTGTATTAAACATTGCACTCAATCTGATGCTTGGCAAATGAGAAAGTTGTGAGAAATCAGACAGAAATGATGCACTTAAATTCTAGGAGATTACATTATGTTACCATAAATGAGAAATCAAATTGTCATTGTCTTAGAGGAGAAGAGAGGAAAAAAAGAAAAACTATTTATACCAGACACATCATAAGATTAAGATACTTCACATAAAATATGAATTTCTTGCATCCCAAGAGAAAACCATTAAATATAAGCATATACAAAGACAATTTTGACTGTAACAGAAATGAAATAAACTCAGAATCTGATCAGGCCATTACACAAAGACATAATCACTAACTAGACCCCCTTTACTAGAGGGGCAGCCTATTTCTTAGAGAGCAAGGACTGCAGAAAATTTGGTGATGAAGGGAAAGAATGAGGCAGTGAGAGAGAAAGTTTCAATAATACCTTTGCCAAGTACCACTTCACATCCCCTAAGTCCAATTCTGATTACTCTTGCCATTTTAGAAGGCTCAAAGCCTGAGAATCTGATGCAGAAATAGACTAAAAAATTGAACTGCATGTAAACTATTTATAGGTTTGCTAGCCCAGAGAAATAGGATGAGAAACAAACAGCAGCAGCAGCAAATTCAAAATTGGCTATAAATCTCAAATAGGAAGTATAAGACTCACACTGGGCATGGTATATCAGTATCAGCTTTAGAACTAAGAGATTATTTATACATATATAGAAAAAGAGAACATCTTTCATTAGTTCTCTCAGCTTGTTGAAGAAAAATTGTAGCAGAGAATTGATACCCATAGGAAAAACCTATTACTGGGGCAAAGCATTGTTTATATTTCCTGCTTTATTACTGTAAGTGATTAAACTATTAGCACTTTGCTGAAGTAAAGAAGGTTATGTTCCTAACATATGAATGGGGCCAGAGCTTAAAGGACTCAAATATTGGCTTTTTTTTTTTTTTTTTTGTAGCCTCAGGCAAGTCCTTTAGCCTTTGTGGCTTAATTCAATCTTTCTACATAGCTCAGTGGAAAACTATAGAGCCTCCCTCAACAGAATTACTAGTAGCCTAGGGATACTCATGCCATCTTCAGGGTTCATCTGATACCAGGGGACAAAGCAAGTGACTGTACAATGACAAGAGATCAGGCAATGCTTTCGATGATGTTAGTCTTAACCCTAGGGGCATTATCTTATTGGCCCTGGGCATTTTACACTCTATGTTCTTGTGTGCTAACAGAGGCAATATTTAAAATGGTATAGCAGTTCCCTAATGAGTTATAATCAAATACTGGAAGCTCTTCCTACATGTAAATATGTCCTGAGATTCAGTTGAGCCCATTAAAATTTGTTAACTCATTGAAATACATTCTGAGAACAAATGATGGTGGGCATTGTGCTTCATAAGGGGATAAAATTTTAAAAAAGAAAATACATAGTTCAATCTTCAAAGACATAACCATTTAATGGAGGAAGCAAATGTATAAACAAACATTACCATGTAATGTGATTGGAGCCATAAGGGGTCATACGAAGTTCTTTTAGGGTAGCAAGGAAGGGAATAACAGACTATCTTAGGAAGTTGGAGAAAGTTGCACAGAGGTATCCAGTATGGATATTTGAACTGGGTTTTGAAGAATGAAAGTAAAGGTCACTATATGAGAGTTATGTAAGAGATATTCTTATAGGAGGTTAAAGATAGAGCAAAGGCCCAGAGGAATGGAAAATGTGTGCTCAGAATAGAGATGTTAAATGTATGTAATGGGGACTGATAAAAGATTAGTTTGGAAAGGTAGGTTGGGTTCTGAGTTGAAAAGGGCTTTGGATGCAATTCTAATGCAAGGTCTCAATGGATTAGTTCATCATGGAATCAATTCAGTGGCTTGGCTTCCCAAGACTTCATTTCTGCATGTATATTATTTCCTTAAATAGTAATTTTTTACCTTTCCTTTTTTATTTCAGTAGATTCAGGGGCTACAAGTAGAGTTTTGTTTTAATATATGGATATATTTTATAGTGGTGAAATCTGAGCTTTTAGTGTGTGTCCATCACTTGAATGGTATACATTGTACCCAATAGGTAATTTTTCAGCCCTCACCCCCGACATTCTCCCCTTATGAGTCTCCAGTATCTATTATTCCACTCTGTGAGATTGTGCATACCCATAGCTTAGTTTCCACTTATAAGGGAGAACATGTGGTATTTGGTTTTAGATTCCTGAGATACTTCACTTAGGATAATGGCCTCCAGTTCCACCCAAGTTGCTGCAAAAGACATTATTTCATTCTTTCTTATGGCTGAGCAGTATTCTGTGGAATATATACACCACATTTTCTTTAGGTTGATGGCCACTTAGGTTGATTCCTTATCTTTGTAATTGTGAATTGTGTTGCAGTAAACACATGAGTGCAAGTATCTTTTTGATAGAATGACTTCTTTCCCTTTGGGTAGATGTCCCGCAGCGAGATTGCTGGATCAAATGGTAGGTCTTTTAGTTCTTTGGGGAATCTCTATATTGTTTTCCATAGAGGTTGTCCTAATTTCCATTCCCACCAACAGTGTATAATAAGTAAGCCCTTTACACTGCATCCATACCAACATCTATTGTTGTTTGAATTTTTAATAATGGCCATTCTGACTGGAGCAAGGTGGAATCTCATTGTGGTTTTAATTTGCATTTCTCTGATGATTAGTGATGCTGAGAATTTTTTTTATATGTTTGTTGGACATTTTTATACCTTCTATTAAAAATGTCTGTTAATGTCCTTTGTCCACTTTTTAATTTTATTTTTTCTTTTTTTTTTTTTTTTTTTTTTTTTTTTTGTTGAGACAGAGTCTCACTTTGTTGCCCAGGCTAGAGTGAGTGCCGTGGCGTCAGCTTAGCTCATAGCAACCTCACAATCCTCGGCTTAAGCGATCCTACTGCCTCAGCCTCCCGAGTAGCTGGGACTACAGGCATGCGCCACTATGCCCGGCTAATTTTTTCTATATAGATTTTTAGTTGTCCATATAATGTCTTTCCATTTTTAGTAGAGACGGGGTCTCGCTCAGGCTGGTCTCGAACTCCTGACCTTGAGCAATCCACCCGCCTCGGCCTCCCAGAGTGCTAGGATTACAGGCGTGAGCCACCGCGCCCGGCCTAATTTTATTTTTTCTTAATGAATTGTTGGAATTCTTTATAGATTCAGGATATTTGTCTTTTGTTGGATACATAGTTTACAAGTATCTTCTCCAATTTTGTAGGTTGTCTATTCTGTTGACTATTTGTTTTCCTGTGCAGAAGATTTTTAGTTTAATTAAGTCCCATTTGTCTATATTTGTTTTTGTTGCATTTGCTTTTGGGGTCTTTGTCATATATTCTTTGCGTAGGCCAATGTCTAGAAGAGTTTTTCCTAGGTTTTCTTCTGAAATTTTTATGGTTTCAGGTCTACATTTAAGTCTTTAATCCATCTTAAGTTTTTTTATATATGGCGAGATATAGGGATCCAGTTTCAATCTTCTGCATATGGCTAGCCAATCTTCCCAACAACATTTATTAAATAGTGTGTCCTTTCGACAGTGTCTGCTTTTGTCTGCTTTAGTGAAGATTAGTTGGTTGTAGGTAGATGGTTTTATTTTTATATTCTCTATTCTGTTCCATTGATCTATGTGTTTACTTTTATACCAGTGCCATGCTGCTTTAGTTATTATAGCCTTATAGAATAATTTAAAGTCAGGTAACGTGATGCCTCCAGTTTTGTTCTTTTTGCTTAGGATTACTTTTGCTATTTGAACTCTTTTGGGGGTCCATATTAGTTTTAGAAATGTTTTTCTAATTCTGTGAAAAAATGACATTAATATTTTGATGGTAATTTTGTTGAATCTGTAGATTGCTTTGGACAATACAGTAATTTGTGTCCAGGTTTTAGCTATTAAACCTGCTAGGTATATTCATATATACATCTTTTATGGACATACACTTCCATTTTTCTTAGGCAAATACCTTAGAGTGAAATGACTGTACCATATGGTTAGGATAAGGCTAATTTTTTAAGAACCTTCTGAACTGTTTTTGACCAGGAGAGAATGAGAGTTCCAGCTACTCCACATCCCTGTCAGCATTTGTTATGATGAGTCATTTTAATTTTAGGCCTGCTAATAGATGTAGTAGTAGTTCATTTAAATTTTAATTTACATTTCCCTAATTACTAATGATGTTGACCATCAGTTTATTTGCCATCCATATAACTTCATCGGTGATGTGTAGGTTCAAATCTTTTGTCCATTTCTAATTGTGTCATTTTGTTTTCTTGTTATGGAGCTTTAACAGTTTTTTATATATTGTTGATATGGGTTTTTATTAGATAAATAATTTATAAATATTATCTCTCAGTCAATGGCTTGTCTTTTCATTTTCTTATTTTTTAAAAAAAATAAATTGTATTGTATATATTTGAATGTAACAACATGATTTATGGACTATGTATAGATAGGAAAATGATTACTATAATGAAGCAGATTAACATATCCGTCATCCCACAGAGTTACATTTTGTGAGAAGAGAAGCTAAAATCTACTTATTTAATAGGAACCTCTAATACAACACAATTTTAACTATAGTCCTCATGCTGTACATTCGATTTCTAGATTTGTTCATCCCACATTTCTGCTACTTGTGTCCTTTGGCTTATAGCTCCTCATTTCTTCCTCCCACCTGTAACCAGAGCTTTATTCTCTAGCTCTATTTATTTGACCTTTTTTTAGATTTCACATATGAGACCATACAATATTTTTCTTTCTGTGTGTGACTTATTTCATTTAGCACAATGTCCTGTGAGTATGGTGTTGTATCTATGGAATTATTGCCTAACCCCAAATCACCTATGCTTTCTTCTGGAACTTTTATAGCTTTTCAATTTATATTTCAATCAATGATTCAATTTGAGTTAATTTTTATAATGGTATGGGGTATGAATTGAAGTTCTTTTTCTTTTCATTTTTCTTTTGGTATAGGAGAGCCATTGTTACAGCATCACTTGTTGAAAAAATACTATCCTTTCTCTTCAGAATTATTTTTTGTCAATATTTGTTGTCCATATATATAAGTATAATTCTGGAATCTCTATTATGTCCTATTGGTCTATTTGTCTATCTTGACACCAATACCATATTCTCTTGATTACTGCAGCTTTATGTTTTAAAATCAGGTACAGTTTGTCCTCAACTTTGCTCTTCTTTTTCAAATTTGTTTTGGCTCTCCTAGAGTCCTTTGCATTCCCATTCAATTTTAAGATTCAGTTTGTCAATTTCTATTAAAAAAAAAAACTTGCCCACATTTTGTTTGTACAGGTTAATTTGGGAAACATTGACATCTTAACAATAGCAAGTCTTCCAACTCACAGAAACATACCTTACCACTTATTTAGGATTTTAAAATTTTCTTTCAAAAACATTTGTAGTTTTAACTTCACAGGTTTTGCACATATTTTGCATATATTTATTCCTATATACTTCATGGTTTGATACCATTGTAAATGAGACTGTGTGTTATTTTAATTTCTGATTGTTAGTATACAGAAATATAATAGATTTGGGGATATTGAGCTTATATTTTGGAGTTCTGCTAAATTCATCTATAAGTTCTAGTAGCTTTATGTAGACACCATAGGATTTTCTACAAAGATGCTGCCTGTGAAGAAAGTGAATTTTACCTCTTTCCTTCCAATCTGAAATCTTTTATATTTCCTTTTCTTGGCTGTTGCACTAGTTAGAACGTCCAGTAAAATGTTGAAAGGAAGAGGATGATAATGTATATTTCCTCCTTGTTCCTGATCTTATAGAAACAGCATTCAGTCTCTAATTATTACATATAATATCTATAAGTGTTTCATAGATGGCTTTTACCAAATTGGAAGAAAGTTTAGCTGAGAGTTTTTATCAAGAATGGATGCTGGACTTTGTCAAATTGAGATGATCTTTTGTTTTGTTTTGTTCATTAACATGATGAAGTTTACTAATTTTTAAATGTTAAACTAACCTTGCATTACTGAGATAAACACTACTATGTTATGATGTATTATTCCTTTTATATGTTGTTAGATTTGGCTTGCTAAGTCCTAAGAATATTCATATCTATGTTCATAAGGGACGCTGGTCTATAGTTTTCTTATTTATTTATTTACAGATTTACCGAGGAAAAATATAAATGTATAATTTACCTTCTTTACCATTTTTAAGTGTACAGTTCAATAGTAATAAATACATTTATATTCTTGTTTTTCCCCTTCACCCCCTCCTCACTCCACTTCCTGGACTCTGTAACCTCCAATCTACTCTCTGTCTTCACAAGATCCATTTTTTTATCTCCCATATATGATTGAGAACATATGCTATTTATGACTTTCTGTGTTTATTTCACTTATCATAATGGCTTTCAGTTCCATCCACATTTCTGTAAAGGACAGGATTTCATTCTTTCCTATAGCTGAATAATATTCCATTGTATATATACACCATATTTTCCTTACCCATTCAGCCATTGATGGACACTTAGGTTGATTCCATATGTTGGCTATTGTGAATAGTGTTGCAATAAACATGGGAATGCAGGTATCCCTTTGACATACCTGATTTTCTTTACTTTGGATAAATACCCAGTAGTAGGATTACTGGGTCATATGGTAGTTCTATTTTTAGTTTTTTGAGGATCTTCCATACTATTTTTCATAGTGGCTGTACTAATTTACATTCCCTCCAAGAGTATGCAAGGGTTGCCCCTTCCCCACATCCTTACCAACATCTTGCCTTTTTGGTACAAGACATTTTAAGTGGAGTGATATAATATCTTATTGTGGTTTTGATTTGCATTTCTCTGATGATTAGTGATGTTGAGGATTTTTTTCATATACTTGTTGGCCATTCATATGTTGTCTTCTCAGAAATGTCTATTCAGGTCTTCTGCCCATTTTTTAATCAGAATATTATTATTGCTATTGAGTTGTTCAAGCTCCTTATATATTCTGGTTATTATTCCCTTGTCACAGGATAGTTTGCAAATATTTTTTCTCATTCTGTGAGTTATCTCTTCACTTTGTTGGTTGTTTGCTTTGCTGTGCAGAAACTTTTTAGCTTGATATGATCCCATTTGTCTATTTTTTGTTTTTGCTGCCTGTGCTTTTATGGCCTTACACAAAAAATCTTTGCCCAGACCAATGTCATGGAGCATTTCCCAAATGTTTTATAGTTTCAGGTCTTAAATTTAAGTCTTTAATCCATTTTGATTTGATTTTTGTGTATAGTGAGAGACAGGAGTCTAGTTTCATTCTACTGCCTTTAATGATTCAGTTTCCCCATCACTATTTATTGAAGACTAACCTTACTCCATTGTATATTCTGGCAACTTTGTCAAAGATGAATTGGTTTTAAATGCATGGATTTATATCTGGGTTCTCTATTCTGTTCCATTGGCCTATGTGTCTGTATTTATGCTAAGACCATGCTGTTTTGGTTACCATAGCTTTGTAGTAAATTGTGAAGACAGATAGTGTGATGTCTCCAGTTTTGTTCTTTTCCCTCAGCATTGCTTTGGCTATTTGGGGTTTTTTGTGGTTTCATATGAATTTTAAGACTGTTTTTTTTTTTTTTTTTCTGAAGAGAATGTCATTGGCATTTTGATAGGCATTACATTAAATTTGTAGATTGCTTTGGGTAGTATTGTCACTTTAACAATATTAATTCTTCCAATCCATGAGCATAGAATATCTTTCCATTTTTTTGTGTCTGCTTCTATTTCTTTCATCAGAGTTTTATAGTCTTCCTTGTATAGATCTTTCACTTCTTTGGTTAGATTCATTTCTAGGTATTTTATATTTTTTTGTAGCTATTGTAAATGGATTTTATTTTTTGATTTCTTATTCAGATTGTTAACTGTTGGCATCTATAAATGGTACTGATTTTTGTATGTTGATTTTGTATCCTGCTGAACGTGTTTATTAGTTTTAACAGGTTTTTTTTTTGTGTATGTGTGTGTGGATTCTTCAGGGTTTTCTTAGGTATAAGATTAGGTCATCTGAAAACAAAACTAATTTGACTTTTTCATTTTCAATTTAAATGCCTTTTATTTATTTCTCTTGCCTTATTGCTCTGGCCAGGACTTCCAGTATTATGATGAATAATAGTGGTGAAAGTGCACATTCTTATCTTGTTCCAGTGCTTAGAGGAAAGGCTTTCAATATTTTCCCATTCAGTATGATGTTAGCTGTGGGTTTGTCATATATGGCTGTTCTTATTTTAAAGTATGTCCTTTCTATACTCATTTTCATTAGGGTTTTTGTCATTAAGAGATTTGAGTTTTATCAAATGCTTTTTTGTCATCTATTAAAATAATTGTAAGGTTTTTTGCTCTTGGTTCTGTTAATGTGATGTATCACATTAATTGGTTTGTGTATGTTGGACAATACTTGCATTCCTGTGATGAATCCCACTTAATCATAGTGAATAATCTTTCTAATATATCATTGATTTCAGTTTGCTAGTATTTTTTTTTTTTTTTGAGGATTTTTGTATCTAGATTCATCATTTGTATTGGCCTGTGGTTTTCTTTTTTTGTTGTGTCCTTGTCTGGTTTTGGTATCAGTGTAATGTTCACCTGACAGAATGAGTTTGAAAGTATTAACTCCTCTTCAATTTTTTTGAAGAGTTGAGTGAGATTGGTATTAGTTTCTTCTTTAAATGTTTGGTAGAATTCTGTAGTGAATCCATTAGGTTCTGGGCTTTTCTTTGATAGAAGACTTTTTATTATGGCTTCAATCTTATTACTCATTAGTTTGTTGAGGTTTTCTATTTCTTCATGATTCAATCTTGATAGTTGTATGTGACCAGGAATTTATCCATTTCTTCTACGTTTTCCAATTTGTTATTGTATACTTCTTCATAGTAACCTCAAATGATTCTTTGTGTTTCTGAGGTCTCAGTTCTTATGTCTCTTTTTTCATTTCTGATATTATTCATTTGGGTCTTCTCTCTTTTTTCTTAGTTAGTCTAGCTAAAGGTCTATCAATTTTGTTTATCTTATTGAAAAACCAACATTTCATTTTGTTGATAATCTGTATGTATTTTTAGTCTCAATTAATTTATCTGCTCTGATCTTTATTATTTCTTTCCTTCTACTAATTTTGGGTTTGGGTTGTTCTTGCTTTTTTAATTCCTTGTGGTGACTCATTAGGTTGTTTATTTGCATTCTTTCTTCTTTTTTGATATAGGTATTTATTGCTATATACTTTCTTCTTAATACTGCTTTTGTCATATCCTATAGATTTTGGCCTGTTGTGTTTCCATTTTCATTTGTTTCAAGAAATTTTAAATTTTTGTTCTTAATTCCTTCATTGCCCCACAGGCAGTCAATTCTAAGGCACATTCTACATAACTTCTCAGAAGGTTCCAGGAGGATTCAGTCTGCAGTGATGATGAGCTTAATGTATGTTTGTTTTGACTTTTCTCCTTCCCTGTTACACTCTTCTTAGTCCTCCATTCTTATTCCGTGGGATCATAGTCCAAAAGAAACTACCTTCACCATAGCCTTTGTTTCAGACTCTGTGTTCCTGGAGGAGTGGGGTGCCGAGGACTACACAAGCTAAAAATAGTCATCAATGACATTTGTTCCAAAGGTCATTTCTCTTTCCTCATTGTATTTCACCTGTCAGAAACATTAGACTGGAGTTGACTACTCTCTTTTGTGACAAAGTTTACTCTCTTGGTTTCTGTTTTGCACATTCACGTTTTTTTTCCTACTACCTCAGTGGTTTCTCCTTCTTAGTCTACATCATTGGTGTTACATTTTATGTTTCACCTGTAAATGTTGGAAATGTTTCAAGATTCAATCCTTGGGCCTTTCTCAGTTCACATTCTTTCCCTACAATATCTTATCTAGTACCTTCACTGTCATCAGAATGCTAATAACTACCAAATTTGTATCTTCATGATCCCTTCACTGACCTCCAGACTGCAATACATCTGCTACTATATACTTGACACCTCCCCTTGAATTTCCAATGGGCTTCTCAAAATTATCTATGCAAAACTGATTCCTAAAGCTATTTCTGATCCAGCCTTTTCAATCAGCCATATTGTCCAAGACTGAGTCACTCTTTTGCATTTATATTCTAAGTACATTTCATAAACAATTCCCATCAGCTCTACCTTCAAAATATATCACCTCTTCAGTCACTTCTGTCCACCTTCACTGCCATCCATTCATCCATTTCACATTTATCCATATTTACTGCCTAATCTAGGTCATTATCATCTTACTCCTTAACCTCCTAACTGGTCTTACAGCTTCTATTTTTGCTCCTTAGAATTCAATCTCTGCACAGTAGAGAGAATTATCTCTTAAATTCATTAATCAGAACATGTCATTCCCTGGGTTAAAACCCTCCAAAAAGCTTTCTACTGCACTTAGAATATATCTAATGAGTTAGAATAACCTTCAAGACCCTACATGAACTGGCTGCTGCCTGCCCATCTGACCTCATCATCTACTATGCTCCATCTCTCCCATTATGCTACAGTTACACTGGCCTTTTGTCTAATCTATGAATTTATCAAGCATAGTCCTGCCTTAGGGAATTCTTACTTTCTGTTTCTTCTTCTGGAACAAGCTGCCACCATATGTTCATAGAGCTAGATCCTTCTTGTCATTTGTTTCAACTGAAATGTTACCTCCTTAGAGAGGCCTTCAAGTCTATCCTGTATACTCCATTCTCATGCCCACTAAATCAACATCATAGTTTTAAACTTTTATATACTTATCACTATCCACAATGGCTATGTTCATTTATTTGTTTAATTGTTTATCATCTCTTTCTCCCTTGGGAATGCAAGCTTTATCAGAGCACTTAACATTTTTTTTTTTTTTTTTTTTTTTTTTTTGAGACAGAGTCTCACTCTGTTGCCCAGGCTAGAGTGAGTGCCGTGGCGTCAGCCTAGCTCACAGCAACCTCAAACTCCTGAGCTCAAGCAATCCTGCTGCCTCAGCCTCCCAAGTAGCTGGGACTACAGGCATGCACCACCATGCCCGGCTAATTTTTTCTATATATATTTTTAGCTGTCCATATAATTTCTTTCTATTTTTAGTAGAGATGGGGTCTCGCTCTTGCTCAGGCTGGTCTCGAACTCCTGAGCTCAAACGATCTGCCCAACTCGGCCTCCCAGAGTGCTAGGATTACAGGCGTGAGCCACCGCGCCCGGCCAGCACTTAACATTTTTTACACTGCAATACCTCCAGTGCCCAACACTCTTCCTGGTACTAGATGGAGTTTAGCAAACATATATTGAACGAGTGAGTAATAGATTCTATTCACTTCAAAGCAAAGTTCTACTTAAAAAACAAAACAAACCAAAACAAACAAACAAACAAAAAAACCCTTAAAACTATGGATCCTACTCTGCCTTGCTGTTAAAATATTTACTCTTTGTAATTTGTAAGTTTTACCTAATCTTGCCTTCAGTTTTCACTTAATAATTTCCTCAGCAATTTCTAAATCATGGGAATATATTGTGGTAATTTAAAGGAATATATGCACATAGTTATTTCTTATTTGCTGTCGTTATTCATAGATATGGTTTTGATGATTCATTATTTGTAAGGGACAAACAGAAATAGTATTATGTAGTCAGAAAAATATCAAATTGAGGTTGAAAGGACAACCTTCTATTATCAGTTCACTCATTTGTAGTACAGTTATAAAATCGACTTGTCTTGCCTCCATGTTGATTCAAGTCCCAAAAGGAATACAAAAGATGCCCCTGGTGTCAGAGAGGTGGCAACATTGTGAGCAAGATGACTGTAGATCAGAGTTTTGTGTGCATTCCCCATGGACTGAGAAAGGGCCCATTGGAAGAGAACAGGCACAAGAATTGTTTTAAAAGATTCCCAGGAAAGGTTCCTGACAGACGTGAGGTATTCACAGCAGCTGGAAACCTGTGGCATGCCATGGATGATTGTAGAAGCTGTAGAGTACATCTAGCTGTAGGAGGATGTCAAAGGAGCTGCTGCTGTGAGACATTCTGCATGGAAATGATCCTAGGAACCCATGAAAGAAACAGTCAGCTTTATGTTAAATGCCTATAGTTAACGTGATACTTAATGCTAGAGATGGAGTACTTTTCCCCAAGATTGAGAGCAAGACAAAGATGTGCACTATCACCATTTCTATTCAACTTTGTATTGGAAGCCCTGCTCAGTGTCAAGAGGCAAGAAAAATAAATAAGGGGCACTTTTAATGGCCCAAACCAGTAAGCAACCCTTACTAATATATCATGAAATTTAGCACTTTAATACATTGAAATACTAAACAATAAAAACAAAAACTATGAGTGTATGCAACAACATGAATGAAATTCAAAAGCATTGTGCCAAATGAAGGGAGCCAGACACTAAAGGCTTCATATTTATATGATTCATATCATATTTATATGATTCCACTCATATGACATTCAGTGAAAGGTAAAACTATAGAGAGAATAATCAGATCAGTTGCAGATGGAGAGATTTGACTAGCAAGAGGCAAAAGGGAACTTTTTGGAGTGACAGAAAAAAATTCTATGCCTTGATCATGTGGGTAGCTACATGACTGTATAGTATATGGTTGTCAAGAGTCATACTTTCCATTTAAAAGGGTAAGTTTTCTGCAAGAAACTCAAGAAATTTGGCTTTAAAATTTAATTATTATGAACAGTTAAGACATAGACATAAAAGAAGACAAAAAGAAAAGACAAAAAATTTTTAAAAGTATAGGGAAAACAGAAAAAAAAGGAAAATTTTTTAAAAAAGTTAATTATGCCATGTGCTATAATGAAGATATGTATAATGGGTAAAGAGAACACAGGCAAGGGAAATATAACCTGCAATAGGATGTGGAATGATTTGAAATAAATACAAGTTCTATATCATTCCACAATAACTCTGAGCTTCAAGTGGTCAAACAATAAAATACTTGAGCTGCTGAGGCTGAAAGGGATGTTGGATGATGTTATATAAATGTATAATTGCACCATGTTCCTGACCATTTGAATATATGCTTTCTGAGAGCAGAAATTTGGTCTCATTTATTATGTTATCTCCTGTGCTTACCATAATGTTTGGAAATTCCTAGGTACACCACAAATCCTTCTTGATTTACAGGTTTACCATCCAGTGAGAAATCAGTTTTAAGCTTCCAAACTCTAATTAGAAGGTTACTCTTCTCAAAAGTGAGAGTATAGTTTAAAACACCTAGCCTATTTCCACATCAGGGGCAGACTACAGAGAAAATGGCCAATAATTAAAGGGTGTTTGGATTGGAAAATGGAGGTAAATCTCCAGCAAACCAAAAGAGTTATTGGTAATAATTAGTGGCAGGAATTTTGCAGAGGGAATTGCAAAAAATGAATGTCCTTAGTGATTCCAGTAATTAAAAGTAACCTAGAGACTGCAAATGGAACTTTAGAAAATCTGGAGATACTAATAACTCTGTACAATGAGTCCTCGGACTCCTGTGGAACAAGAACAGTGTGAGATACATAGAACAGTCTCATCCAAATTTGAAGATAAAAAAAGTAAAGGAATGTAGACTGCCCCAGAGGAAACCTTTCTCTTTTTTAAACTTATCTGGATAAGGGGTTTTACTTACTGAGGAAGAATATGAAATTAATATTAGAACTATATTTTATGCCATTATAGTTTATTTGTATATAATTAGGCCTCCTTAATCTTATATTAAATTCAACTAACCCTTTTGTTCTTTCTATAAAGTCTAAATGACAAGAACCCCAAGTTCAGATATCAATCAAGCAAAATATAGGGTCTGTAATCCTTCTATCTGACATTGAACCAGGAAGACTATATAGAATGAGAAAAATAGGAAGGTAGTGTCTCTTTGGGGCTATTGTAATTAGATTTATTTCAAACTGTGAGGATGTATACCTCTGGGATTCTAATCAGGATTCAGGGATCTAGGTTGGACTCTATAGCCAACCATTTTGTTGCCAATATTCTTAACTTCCTTGCCAAATATTTCTTCTTATGTAGATGTAACTCAAATCTAGGTTAACATTACACTTATATTCTAGAAGCATTCCCAAAGAAATATTATTTATCCTCTCACTTTTTCCCACCCTTCCATAGATTCTTAACGTCCAAGTACATCAAAATGTTTACTGTCCTTCAATTATATTTACCCCCACATACTGATCTGCACACTTCTGCTGATCTTTCAAGTCTGGCTGAGTGCTCATCAGGTGTGTTCTTCCTAACAGGGTTCTTATCACATTGCGTAAGTGTATATTTTTCTTCCCCCTCTAACCGGACTGTAAGGTTCTATGGCCAGGGTCCAAGTCTATAATATTCATCTTCAAAACTCAGAACTGAATACCATGCCTTGTTCATATTAAATATTCTGTAAATATACATAGAAAAATAATACTTGCTTTAATTTTATTCATATTATTAATAATTTTCTTTAGGGCTATGAAAACAGAATCTTAGCAGAACTAAACAATTTGTAACCTGCTTGAGAGGTTTCTTAATCAGCACCTACTAGGGTCTGAACTTATTTTTATTTTTGTGCCAGTTAAGTACAAAGTTAAGTAAGGAATAAAGCCAGACAGTACAATACATTCTTGTAGATTTCTTTTAACCTCCCACTAGGAAACTAATAAGATGGAGACAGGGGCAGTGGTAGAAAAGGAAAGAATAAGATATCCTCTGAATAATGGCACTACTTAAATATTTCCTTAATAAATGCCACAGCATTTGGGAATTCATTAAAGGGAAGAACACTTTTTTCTATATGTTAACTGCAGTTTCAGCAATAGGAAAGATGATTAAGAGATTCTTTGAACGAAGCTCAACTTTCTCAGCGGCAGCCTAATAGCTATGATTTTTCTAAAAAGGACTTTCCTAATAACCTATAAGCTTCCCTAATCCCTGATTCAGGAGCTGTTTTCTCTCAGCCAATGAAAATAGAATAGTTCTAGAACCAATCCTTAAAGTTCTTAAAATTTAGAATTTCCTCTTAAGAGAAGACAAGTTGGCTAATAAGTATCTTCCTTTGCTGAATATTTTCTTCCTGTTTCGTATTTCTTGCCTATACAGGGCTCCAATTCAAGATAGAAATTTCTGGCAATGTGCATGCATAATGGTTACCTTAAAATTGTGATGCATTTTAAAGAAGTTAGATTATTTTGTTTAAAAAATGTATTTATAACTAGTATTTGAAGAAATAACAGATTTCAGACAAATAGAGTAAATTTTAAAAGTAAATACATAATACCTGAAAAAATGTAGACCCCAGACTTATGGTTCTTCTCAATGTTGGGTAAATATGAATATATTGGGTTACAACAATTCTATAGAATGCCCCACATATGGAGAATGAAGCACAGAGAGGTTAAATTATTGCCTGGATACAAGGGGTGATGCATCTGTGATTAATTCACACTTATCACAGATAATTCATCTTAAAATAAAATTTTAAAATGCTTGCATACTAATTTAATAAAAGTGAAGTGAAGGATAAAACTGAAGTAATTATGAAAATGATCCAAGGTTTTATAGAATTTCTACCTATAACATCTAGACTATTGGGCAAAAGTAATTGCCCTTGGGTTATCTGATAATTTCCTGAGGTGTTAATTTTTGTGTAATTACATACATCCATTCCTGATACTATCAATACGAATGCACGATGGATACTAGAAATTTACCTAATAGCATCAAGAACTCATACACTATAACATAGTAAGCTAAGGAATTTTTATACACACATACATATATATTCCAAGTGAACTTAATTTCCTTCTATTAAAGGATGGAAAATATTGCTAATTCACAGTTATCATAATTAGGGGAAGAGCTTTATGATAAAAGAAGAGCCTCATCAAAAAACAATGTTAGTCCATTTTGTGCTTCTATAAAGGAATACATGTGATGGGACAATTTATAAAAATAAAAGAGGTTTATTTGGCTCACAGTTCTGCAGACTATATAAGGAGGGCACCAACATCTGCTTCTGGTGAGGGTTTCAGGGAACTTCCTGTCAGGGCAGGAGACAAAGGGGGAGCAGGCATGTCACATGGTGAAAGAGGGTACAAGAGAGGGAGGAGGTGGTACCAGGGTCCTTTAAACAACCTGAACTAATCAAGCAAGAACTGGCTCATTATTGCAAGGAGGGAACCAAACCATTCTTGAGGGATCTGCCTCCCAAGACCCAAACACATCCTACTAGGTCCCATATCCAAGACTGGTCATCAAATTCCAACATGAGATTTGGAGGGGCTAAACATCCAAACCATAACAAACAAGAAATTGTTTTAAATTCTCTATCTTCTCTCAAACCAAAGTTTTACATCGATTGTCCATTAAAATCAAATCTTAAGTTTGGCACAACTATCAAAAGATATTTGAACACTGTGAGTGATTTGTAATTTTTGAAAATAAGTATCTGTTTGTTATATGAATGTGCTATTAAGAAAGCCTTATTCAACAAAGTTTGATTGCATACTATGTAACAGGCCTTAAATTATGTACCACGTTTCCACATATACAAAAAACACCAGTAACCACAGAATTACGGGAAAAAACAAGAAAATTTATGCAGCACAATGTTTCCTTTATTCATCTAGGGCACTACTTTTCAACTTTGGCTGCTCATGAGAGTTATCTGGGAGGTACTAAAAGTTTGATGCCCAGACCTCACTAGTTAAATAAGAATCTCTAGAGGTAGGACCCAGCTGGTTTTCCAGTTTCCTAGGTGATTGCAATATGGGACACACCTACCTAGGAAAAATAAGGGATAATGAGATGAAAATTCCACTAATTCAACATGTGGAATCAATACAAGTGGACGGAGTAATTAAATGATTCTTTCCTCTAGAAATAGACATTCAATATGCATTCTCTAAAAGTAGTCAGTCCTTGAAAATTCCTTGTATGACCTTGAGCCTTGGCTGGGGCAACTGTAAAACACTGTGCTGGAATTCAGGGAGCAGAATCTCTGTGAAGGGCACCTGAGTCTCATCCTCCCAGACAATTCTGCCCTTGTAGACCTCTGGGCCAGTAATGGATGGGGCTAGACTTGTAGATCTCTGAATTGCCTTCAAGGTCTTTCTTCCATTTTCTTGAGGAATAGCACCTGGCTCCCTTGCATTGTGCTAATCTCTTTGGCAAACACTGTTTTCTCTCTTGATCACGCTTTTTCACTCCTTATGTGGCCAGGCCGAAAGTTTTCCAAATCTTTCCTCTTTGCTTCTCTTTTGATTGTAAATTCTGTCTTTGAGGCATTTTTTTCCCTCTTATAGCTTAATATAAACAAGTAAAAGTAGCCATGCAGGAACCTGAATGCTTTCCTGCTTGGAAATTTCTTCTGCCAGATACCCTAGTTCAACAAATTCAAGTGTGGCTTTCAACAAAGCCTCCAGGCATTGACACAGTTCAACCAAGTTTTCTGCCAGTTTATAAAAAAGATAATCTTTATTCCAGGTTCCTTAGTTCCACATGACACCCTGTCAGAATGTCCTTTACAGTCCATATTTCTGTGAGCATTCTGCCCATTACCACTTAACCAATCCCTAAGGAGTTCCAAACTTTCCATGGTCTTCTTGTCTTCTATGCCCTCACCAGAATCTAAACTATTCCTAGCCTCCTCCTCCAAATTATTCCAGCCATTGCCCATTACCCAGTTCCAAAACCACTTCCACATTTTCCGGTATTTCTTATCAGCAACACCCCATTCTTGGTACCATTTTTCTGTCTAAGTCCGTTTTCTGTTCATTATGACACAAAACCTGAAACTGGATAATTTATAAAGAAATGAAATTTATTTCTTACAGTTATGGAGGCTGAGAAGTGCAAGGTTGAGGTACCATATGTTGTGAGAACCTTCTTGTTGATGGGGACTCTGCCAAGTCCTGAGGCAGCAGAGGCCATCATATGGTGAGGGAACTGAGCATACTAGCTTAGGTCTCTCCTCGTCATATAAAAACACCAATCCCACCCTAGTGATAACCCATATATCCATTAACCCATTAATACATAAATCTATGAATGAATTAATCCATTTATTAATATTAGGGAAGAGCTCTCATGGCCCAATCACCTCTTATAGGCCTCACTTCTCAATATTGCCACATTAGGGGTTAAGTTTCAACATGAGTTTCAGAAGTGACATTCAAACCATAGCATGTCCACTATTTTTTCTTCTAGTAGTTTCATAGTTCTGGGTCTTACATTTAGATCTTTAATATATTTTGACTTGAATATTGTATAGGGTGAGAGACAGGAGTCTAGTTTCATTCTGCTGCATATAGTTATCCAGTTTTCCCAGCACTATTTATCGAAATGACTGCCCTTTCCCCAATGTATGTTCTTAGTGTCTTTATCAAAGATCAGTTGACTGTAGATACATGAATTCAATTCTGAGCTCTCTATTCCATTGATCTATGTGTCTGTTTTTATGCCACTGCTATGCTGTTTTGGATATTATAGCTTTGTAGTATATCATGAGATCAGGCAATGTGATATCCCAAGCTTTGTTCTTTTCACTGCTTTGCCTACTTGGGGTCATTTGTGGGTTCATACAAATTTTAGGATTTTTTTTCTATCTCTGTGGAGAATATTATTGGCATTTTGATAGGGATTGCATTGAATCCATAGATCACTTTGGATAGTATGTTCATTTTAAAAATATTAATTCTTCTAATCCATGATGATAGGATTGCATTCCATTTTCTATATCCTCTTCAATTTCTCTTTATTAGAGTTTTACAATTTTCATTGTAGAGATCGTTGACCTCTTTGGTAAAATTTATTCCTAGATATTATATATTTTTGTGACTATGATAAAAGAGATTGCTTTCTCGATTTCTTTTTCAGCACTTCATTACTGGGGCACAGAAAGCTGTTGACTTTTATATGTTGATTTTGTATCACGAGACTTTACTGAATTCATTGATCACTTCTAACTGTTTTTTGGTGGAGTCTTTAGGTTTTTTCTATGTATAAAGTCATGCATTCAAAGAATGACAACTTGACTTCCTCTTTTCTAATTTTGGAGCCTTTTATTTTCTTCTCTTGCCTAATTGCTCTGGCTAGGACTTCCAGTACTATGTTGAGTAAGAGTGGTGAAAGTGTACCCTTTTCTTGTTCTAGTTCTTAGAGGAAAATCTTTCAATTATTCCCTGTTCAGTATGATGTTACATGTCAGTTTATCATAAATGGCCTTTATTGTATTGCAATACATTCCTTCTGTAACTAAGTTGTCTAGGGTTTTTATTATAAAGGATGTTGAATTTTATCAAATACTTTTTCTGCATCTGTTGTAGATCTAAAGCTTTTTGTCATTCATTCAATGTAATGTATCACGTTTATTGATTTGCATATGTTGAATCATCCTTGCATCCCTGGGATAAATACCAGGGTATAATACTTGATTATAGTGTAATATACTTTTGAAATGCTATTAGATTTGGTTTGTTAGTTTTTTTTTTTTTTTTTTTTTTTGAGACAGAGTCTCACTCTGTTGCCCAGGCTAGAGTGAGTGCCGTGGCGTCAGCCTAGCTCACAGCAACCTCAAACTCCTGAGCTCAAGCGATCCTCCTGTCTCAGCCTCCCGAGTAGCTGGGACTACAGGCATGCGCCACCATGCCCGGCTAATTTTTTCTATATATATTTTTAGCTGTCCATATAATTTCTTTCTATTTTTAGTAGAGGTGGGGTCTCGCTCTTGCTCAGGCTGGTCTCGAACTCCTGAGCTCAAACGATCCGCCCACCTCGGCCTCCCAGAGTGCTAGGATTACAGGCATGAGCCACCGCGCCCGGCCGGTTTGTTAGTTTTTTGTTTAGGATATTTACATCTATGTTCATCAGGAATATTGGCCTGTGGTTTTCTTCTTTTGTTGTATTCTTGTCTGGTTTTGGTATCAGGGTAATGCTGGCCTTGTACAATGAGTTTGGAAGAATTTCCTCCTTTTAAATTTTTTGGAATAGTTTAAGAAGAATTGCTGTTAGTTTTTCTTTAAATGTTTTGTAGAATTCAGTAGTCAAACCATCCAGTCCTAGGCTTTTTTTTCTTGGGAGACTTCTTACTATTGCTTCAGTCTTGTTACATATAATTGGTCTGTTCAGCTGTTCTATTTCTTACTGGTTTAATCTTACTAGGTTTTATGCATCCAGAAATTGATCCATTTCTTCTAGGTCTTCCAATTTGTTAGTATGTGTTTTTTTCATAATATTATTTTCTGATCTTTTTATTTCTACAATATCACCTATAATTTCTCCTTTTTAGTTTCCAATTTTATTTAGATCATCTCTCTTTTTTCTTACTTAGTCTAGCTAGTGGTTTATTGATTTTGCTTATCTTTTTAAAAAACTATTTTTTTTGTTTTATTGACCTTTTGTATTTTTTTAGCCCCTATTTTATTTCTGCTTCAATTTTTATTATTTCTTTCCTTTTAATAATTTGAGTTTTGGTTTATTTTTACTTTTTATTTCCTCAAGGTGCATCACTAAATTGTTTGTTTGAAATCTTCATATTCTTTTGATGTAGGTGTATATTGCTATTAACTTCCCTCTTAGTATTTCTTTTACTATATCTCACAGGTTTTGGTAAGCTGCGTTTGTATTTTCATTTGTTTCATTTAAATTTCTTTCTTAATTTCTTCATTGACCTATTGGTCATTCAGGAGCATTTTATTTAATTTCCATGTATTTGTACAGTTTACAAAGTTTCTCTTGTTACTAATTTCTAGTTTTATTTTATTGTGGTCAGAAAATATACTTGATATAAAATCAATTTTTTAAAAATTTTTTGAGACTTGTTTTGTGGCTAATATATGGTCTATCCTGGAGAGTGTTCCATGTGTCAATGAGAAGAATATGTTTTCTGTAGCTTTTGGATAAAATATTATGTAAATGTCTGTTAGGTTCATTTAGTCTACAGTACAGTTTAAATCTAATGTTTATTTTTTATCTGGATGATCTGTCCAATGTGGAGAGTAGGATGTTGAAGTCCCCTATTTTTATATTGGAATCTATCTCCCCCTTCATATATAATAGTATTTGGTTTATATATTTGCTTGTTCCAGTGCCTGGCACATATATATTGGTAATATCCTCTGGCTGTATTGATTAGCTTATCATCATATAATGACCTTCTTTGTCTCTTTTCACAGTTTTTGACTTACAGTCTATTTTATCAGAATAAGTATAGCTACTCCTACTCATTTTTTGGTTTCATTTGCGTCAAATAACTTTTACACCACTTCACTTTTAGTCTATGCATGTTTTTACAGATGAAGTCAGTTTCTTGTAGGCAATATATAATTGTTTTTTTTTTTTTTTTTTTTTTTTTTTTTTTGAGATAGAGTCTCACTCTGTTGCCCGGGCTAGAGTGAGTGCCGTGGCGTCAGTCTAGCTCACAGCAACCTCAAACTCCTGGGCTTAAGCGATCCTACTGCCTCAGCCTCCCGAGTAGCTGGGACTACAGGCATGTGCCACCATGCCCGGCTAATTTTTTTGTATATATATTTTAGTTGTCCATATAATTTCTTTCTATTTTTAGTAGAGACGGGGTCTCACTCTTGCTCAGGCTGGTCTCGAACTCCTGACCTCGAGCGATCCACCCGCCTCGGCCTCCCAGAGTGCTAGGATTACAGGCGTGAGCCACCGCGCCCGGCCTATAATTGGTTTTTTGAAATCCTTTTTCAACTCCAAATCTTTTATTTGGGAAATTTAATTCATTTACATTCAAGGTTACTACTGATAGGTGAGGACTTACTCTTGTCATTTTATTAATTATTTTCTGTTTGTTTTGTATATTTTTTTGTTTCCTCCTCTCTTATTGTTGATCTTTGTGATTTGGTAGTTTTCTGTAGTGATAAGGTTGGATTATTTTCCCTTCATCATTTGTTCATTTGTGTATCTGTTCTACCACTGAGTTTTATACTTTTGCATGTTTTTATGTTGGTAGTTCTATGGTTTGCATGTTTGTCCCCTCCAAATCTCATGTTGAAATTTGATCCCTAATGTTGGAGGTGAGATGTGGTGGGAGGTGTTTGTGTCATGGGAGGCAGATTCCTCATGAATGGCTTTGTGCCTTCCCTAAGATAATGAGTTAATTCTCACTTTATTAGTTCATGTGACAGCTGGTTGTTTAAAAGAGCCTGGCACCACCTTGTCCCTCTCTAGCTATATGACATGCCTGTTCCTCCTTCACCTTCTGCCTTGATTGGAAGCTCCCTGAACTCCTGATCCCCAGCACCCCAGATGCTGGCATGATGCTTCTTGTACAGTCTGCAGAACCAAATAATAAACCTCTTTTCTTTATAAATTATTCAGCCTCAATTATTTCCCTTATAGCAATGCAAAATGGGACTAACATAGTTATTTTTATTTTGCTCCCAAATGTAGGACTCCTTTAAGCATTTCTTTTAAGACTAATTTAATCCTGATGAATTATCTCAGTTTCTGCTTGTATGGGAATAACTTTATTTCTTCTCCATTTCTAAAGGATAGATTTGGTGGGTATTTAGTTTTCTTCTTTGGTAGTTTTTTTCTTACACCATGTTAAATACATCACCCCATGCTCTCTTGTAATGTTTCTGCTGAGAAATCTGCTGTTAGTCTAATGAGGATTCTCTCACCATCAGTGTAAGAGTGTTTCTATATCTCCACATCCACACTAGCATTTGTTGTTTTGAGACTTTTTGATAGAGGCCATTCTCACTGAAGTTAGGTGATATCTCATTGTGGTTTTAATTTACATTTCCCTAATGATTAGAGATATTGAGCACTTTTTTTATATGTTTGCTGGCCATTATTCTGTCTTCTTTTGAAAAGTTTCTGTTCATGTCCTTTGCCCATTTATTGATGAAGTTGTTTGATTTTTTCTTGTTGATTTTCTTAAGTTCTATGTAGATTCTTGTTATAATCATCCCTTTATTGGATGTGTAGAAAGCAAATATTTTCCTCTATTCTGTAGATTGTCTATTCATTCTAATGACAGTTTCCTTGGCTGTGCAGAAGCTTTTTAATTTGATCAGTTCCCATTTATTTACTTTAGTTGTTGCTATGATTGCTTTGGGGGTCTTCTTCATAAATTCTTTGCCAAGACCAATGTCTATAAGAGTTTTCCCAACATTTTCTTCTAGAATTCTTAAGGTTTCACAACTTAGGTTTAAGTCTGTTATCCATTTTGAGTTAATTTTTGTGAGAGGTGGGAGGTGGGTATCCAGTTTTAATCTTCTGCAGTGGTTATCCACCTTTCCCAGCACCATTTATTGAGTAGAGACTCTTTTCCCCAATGTATATTTTTGTCTGCTTTGTCAAATATTAGATGACAATATGAGGATGGTTTTATATCTGGGTTCTCAGTCTTGTTCCAAACGTCTATATCTCTGTTCTTATGCCAGTACCATGCTGTTTTGGTTACTATAGTCCTGTAGTAAAGCTTGATGTTTGGTAGACTGATGCCTCCAAATTTGTTCTTTTTGCTTAAGATTGCTTTGGCTGTACAATGTCTTCTCTTTCATTATAGAAATAATGTGTGTTTCAGGATTCTCCATAAATAAAGCATGAACTTAACAACAAAATTTAATGTATTAATTATCTATAGAGTTCCAGGCCATTGAATGACAGATCTTCATGTATCATCTCTCCAATTTTTAAATTTTATATATTTGTAAACTGAGATTTGGAAAATTTAATGAATACCTAACGTGGCAATGCAAGAATTAAATCAACCAAAAAAAATTCTCTTTCTCTATGACTTTTAACAGTTTAACTATAATGTGCCTCAAAAAGGATGTTTTTTTGGGTTGAATCTACTTTGGGATCTTTGAAATTCCTGGATCTGGATGTCTGTATCACTTTCAAGACTTAGGAAGTTTTCAGCTATTATTGTTTTATATAGGTTTTCTATACCTTTTCCCATCTTTTCTCCTTTGGAAATTTGTACAATATGAATATTTGTTTGTTTAATGATACCCTGCAAGTCCCAGAAGATTTATCATTATTATTATTACTATTACTATAATTATTATTTGTCTGATTTATTTCAAAAGACCTGTCTTCAAGTTCATAAATTCTTTCTTCTGCTTGATTTAGTCTGTTGTTGAAACTCTCCATTGTATTTTTATTTCATTCATTGAATTCTTCAGCTTCAAGATTTGTTTGGTTCCTTCTTTTAATATCTGTCTCTTTGCTAATTTCTCATTTTAATCATTAATTATTTTCTTGATTTTGTTAAATTACCCATCTGCATTCTCTTTTCCCTCACTGAGTTTCCTCTGAATCACAATTTTGAATTCCTTTTCAGACATTTTATAGATTTTTTTCCCATTGGGCTATTTTACTGGAGAATTATTGTTTTCCTTTGGAGGTATCATATTTCCTTGTTTTTTTTTATGTTTCTTGTGTTCCTATGTTGTTGTCAGTGGATCTAGTGGAATAATCACCACTTTATGAAGTAGCTTTTTCCCTGTAGATGTGTCCTATAATGTTGGTTGGGTAGGGTGCTATGGCTTTGGTTCTGAGTGGGGATGTAGTGTAGTCTCTGTGTGACTTATCTGGCTGTAATCAATGTCAGCAGTGTCTATAGTTGCCTCTGTGCCTAGAAATATGGATGATTTGGAGTCAGTAGAGTGGCTGTATTGGGAGCAGGCTGGTTTTTGAGCCCTTGGTGGCACACACCTGGCACAGCAGCTCTGTCAGCTGCAAGAGTGGCACTGCCAGCTGTGATGGGGCTGGACAGGTTAGTCCTCAGTTTCTGGGGGCTGTGTGTGGCACATGGTGGCTCCACAGCTGGAGGAGCTGGATTAGCTGGCAGTGGTTAGTATTGTTTCAGATGGTCTTCAGCCCCTGGGGGTGGGGCTGTGAGTCCCAGAGTCCCATGGTGACTCTGCTGCTAGAGAAGGTGGGGTCACTGGCCACTTTTGGTGGGTGCCAGACTTTTGCCTTATTCTAAACTGTAAATGGCATCACTGTCAATTCCAACATTAAGCTTAATGACAGTCATTAAGATGCCATAAATATTTATGTCAAGTAACTACAATATAAGGGAATATAAATTCATCAATTACCTTTAAATCATCATCAAAATAATCTTCAATTTTATTCCTGTGACCTTTTAGGATAATTAATTCCAGTTGACCCTTGATCAACACAATTTTGACCTGTATGGGCCACTTATATGTGGATATTTTCCAATAAGTATATTAAAAAAATTATTGGAGATTTGCATCAATTTGAAATAACTCACAGATGAACAACACAGCCTAGAAATATCAAAAACAATTAAGGAAACAACAGACATATCATGAATGCATAAATGTATGTTGGTATCCATCTATTTTATCATTTACTACCATAAGATATATACAAATCTATTATGAAAAGTTAAAATTTATCAAAATTTACATACTCAAACACAGACTGTACATACATGGTGCCATTCACAGTCAAGAGAAATGTAAACAAGCATAAAGATGCAATATTAAATCACAATGGCATAAAATTAAGTGTAGCATATATCATACCACTGTAATAATTTCACAGACACTTCCTATTACTGTTATGGTGAGTTCAAATGTTGAAAGCATCTGCTTAAAACACTGTCTGTCTCTAATCATCTCCAAATGAGAAATTTGTCCAGCAAATTGCTTATCATAGTCAAAAGGAATCTCTTGTGGTTCTCATGTATTTTTCATTGTGTTGAGTGCAATACAGTAAACCTTGAATATCACCTTGGGGCCCATATCAAAGTGCTACTAGTAATGTTTGAAGTGTTCCCAAGGAGCAAAGTCATGCCATCATAAGAAAAGTTGAATTGTTTCATATGTACCGTAGATTGAGGTCTTCAGCTCAGTTGCCCACCATTTCAAGATAAATGAATCCAGCATAACGACCATTGTAAAAAGGGAAATAAATTTCATAAAGTCATCACTGTAGCTCCACCTGCAGGCACAAAAACTTTGCAATATTTGTGACATTCTTTTTAATCTCATACTGAAAATGCAGCTTTTATGTGGGTGCAGGATTGCTATAAGAAAAGCATACCTATAGACTTTAATATGATTTGAGAAAAAGTGAAATCATTATATAACAACTTGGAAGCAAAGGGAAGGCACAGGATCTAAAACTAGATAATCTGATGCCAGCAAAGGATGGTTTGGTAATTTTAGAAAAAGGTTTGGCTTAAAAAATGTCAAGATAACAGGAAAAGCAGCTTCTTCCAACCAAGAGACAGCAGCTGAGTTCTCAGATATCATTAAGAAAATCACTGAGGAGAAAGGATATTTGCTGAACAGGTTCGTAATGTAGATCAAAGTACTCTATTCTAGGGGAAAAAAAGGTCCAAAGGGACATTTTAATAATAAGGAAGACAAGTGAGCACCAGGATTTAAGGCATGAAGAGGTAGGCTAGTCCTACTGTTTTGTGTATATGCAATTGGGTTTATGATCAGGGATTTGTCTTATCTATAAATCTGCTAACCCCTCAAGCCTTGAATCAAAAAGATAAACACCAGCTGCCAGTCTTTAGGTTTCACAACAAGAAGGTCTGGACAATGAGAACACTTTTTTTTTAATTGGTTCCATTGATGTTTTGTCCCTTAATTCAGGAATTATCCTGCCAGTAAGAGACTATCTTTTAAGTTCTTTTGGTATTAGACAATGCGCCGGCCACCCAGAACCCATGGGTTCAATACCAAAAGGCTTCAAAGTGGTCTTCTTACTCCCAAACACATCTCTAATTCAGCCTCAAGCTCAGGATGTCACAAGGATCTTTAAGTCCTGATACACGTGAAACTCTATGGAAAAGATTGTCAACACTATGGAAGAGAATCTCGAAAGAACATTATGAAATTCTAGAAGGATCATACCATTGACGATGCCATTATTGTAACGGAAAGAGCAAAGAAAGCCATCAAGCCTCAAACGAAAAATTTCTGCTGGAGAAAATTGTGTCTAGATGTTGTTCATGACTTCACAGGATTACAACAGAGTCAATCAAGGAAATCATAAAAGAAATTGTGGATATGGTAAAAAAAAATAAATAAATAAAAGGTGGGAGAGGAAGGTTTCAAGATATGAATCTTGGAGAAACTTAACAGCTAAAAGACACCACACCAGAGGGTTTAACAGAAGATGACTTGATGGAGCTGAGTGCTTCTGAACCCGTGCCAGACGATGAGAAAGAAAATGTAGAAGCAGCAATGCCAGAAAACAAATTGGCACTAGGCGATCTGGCAGAATGGTTCTGATTATTGAATTCTGCTTTTGGCTTTTTTAATGACATGGATTCTTCTATGATATTATGGGTCCCGAAACTAAAGCAAATGGTGAAAGAATAGGTATCATATAGAAACATTTTTAGAGAAATGAAAAAGCAAAAAGTTAAGTAGAAATCACAATGCATTTCCACAGTTACATTGAATGTGGCTGCCTCTCCTGCTGCCCCTTCCACCTCTTCCACCTCCTCTGCCTCTGACTTCCCTGAGATGGCAAGGCCAACCCCTCTTCTTTGTTCTCCGCCTCAGCCTACTCAACCTGATGATGATGAAGATGAAGACTTTTATGATGATCCACTTCTACTTAATGAAGAGAAATACATTTTATCTTCCTTATGATTTTCTTAGTAGTATTTTCCTTTCTCTAGCTTACTTTGTTGTAATAATACAGTATGTAATACATATACAAAAATATGTGTTAATCAACTGTTGGTGTTATTGGTAAGGCTTCTTGTCAACTGTAGACCATTAATAGTTAAGTTTTTGAGGAGTCAAATGTTATATGCAGATTTTCATCTGTGCCAGAGATCAATTAGTGCTTCTGACCCCTGCACTGTTCAAGGGTCAACTGTATATTGAATCCTAACATTAAACCATAGTTATACTCTTTTTTCACATAGTGCTGGGTTTATTTGCTATTATTTTGTTTTAGGATTTGCATGTATTTCAGAAAAGAAATGGTTCTATATTTTATCTGTATCTTATGTCAGGTTTTGTTAACAGGGTATTTTTTTTTATTATTTATATTAATTGGAAATTTCCCCCTTTTTTTCTCTATCTTATGAAATAAATTTTAAAAAATAGGATTTACCTTTTTCTTGGAAGTTTTAATAATTTAACTATACAACAGAGTAGATCATGTCCCTTTTGGAGAAAATTCTTTTACAGGATTTTAAATTTCATGTTTATTGATCTAATCAGATTTTTTCTTTTTGAATCAGTTTTGAAATTTAAATTCTCTATGAATTTCATAAATTTTATCAAGATTTTCAAAATTACTGCTATATAATTTTACATAAAACATTTTCATATACTTTAAGAAACCCTCTCTATAACTTTTGTTATATCTTTTCTCATAATGTTTTATATCTGTTCCATTTCAATCTCATTCTGTGTGTGTGTGTGTGTGTGTGTGTGTGTGAGTGTCTTATTTTCTCATTGATGGACCTTGTCAGATGTTTTTTCTTTGTCTTTAAAAGAAAAACAAATAAGGTTTTGTATTCATTTATTAATTTTATTATTTTTTTGTTTATTTCTTATCCATAAGAGTATGTTCTCCTGCAAGTATGTTTCTATGTGACCTAGGATTTGTAGCAAAAGTTGTTAGTTGTCTACCTAAGATTCAGGCTCAACTTTTAAGCTAAATAACAGAATTCTATTAATAATATGAATTTGGGCATCAATATATCTTTTTTGAAAACTGCATTTTCCAGTCTTTTTTGAAGTTAGGTGTGAACATGTCACTAAATCCTGGCCAATGAAATGTTAATGGAAGGTGTGGGTGGGACTTTCAGATAACATTTAAGGGAGTTAGCTTTGCTTTCTTTAACTTCCTTCTGCTGGAATGTGGTTGTGATGGCCAGATACCTGGCTGCCATATTGTGACTTTGATACTATCAATGCCCAAAGGATTGTATATCAGAGGGATAGCAAAAGGAACTTGGGCCTCTAATATCTTATGAGACCCCCAAACTTGCCTTGAGATGCTTACGTCTGGATTCTTTTTTCCACATGAAAGAGAAATATACTTGCCACCATCATTCTGTTCTCAGCATTATCTATTCTCACCATAATCTATTCTCAACCTAAGAGCCATAATTACACTTTTAAAGCAAAAACAAGATTATGATCATTCTTTGTCAGAATCATTATTTGTCTAGACTTCTACATTGTGATTATTAATATTGAATTTTTTGGTTCACTTGATGCTTTTGTTATAATATCTTTTGTAATGCCTTAATTTTTAGACTTTTGGTGCATTTGGTTCTAGGTATGATTTATAAATTATTTATCATAAAATTTAACTGTTTCAATTGACTGTTTAATAGTGGCCACTTTTATTGAATACTTAACTATGTGTACTGTGCCAATTGTTTTTACAATTTTTTGCTTTACCTTGAAACAGTCATAGATTTTTGTCATAAGTTATCAGGGATACTCTTATCACCATTTTACACATAAGAGAATTGAGGCTATAAGAGATAAAGCATCTGGTAAAAGGCACAGAAAAGATTTGAATTGAAATATCTCCAAGTCCCAAGATTTGCTCTGCCTTCTTAGAGAGTCCATGACTTGTACACATATATTGTAGAAAGTACTGTTTCATTAGCATTTATGATTATGTTATATGTACCTTTTGCTTTACTCAAGTTTTCCTTTAGTCTCTGTAATTCATCTACTGAGGGGCTGGATTAATCGATATAGTCAGAGATCTTTTAGACAGGCAGGCCTGGCCCATTCTAGACTGGAGAACTTGGGGTAATTACCTTGCTGTGCTAATGCTTTCTATTTCATGCAGGAAAAATTGATGGGTCATTTAAGTCTTACGAAGTAGAATATAAGCAAAATATGGGTGGAATTTTTACTTATTGAGTCAGTAATTTAAGGTCAATATTCATTAACAATTAAATTCATTAACAATTAAAATATCTGCCTTTTTTTACTTCCAGATATGTATCACAGATAATAAAACTAATGTAGTTTATTGATTTTTTTCCCCTTTTATTTAGAACTTCTGGTAATTAAATGATATCCTCATACTCACTTGGTGAGTTCCTAGCCAAAACATTAAAATGTATGTGCTATGAATTCCCTGACCCTATATGTAGCAACCAGAAAATATGAGAGGAGTACATAAAGGAGACAAAGAACAGACAGAACAGATTCTTGCAGATTGAACTTTTAAAATCCTATTGTTTTTGCAAATAGGCACTTACTCACTAGACACAGATGATTATCCATTTCTGCCAGGGATGTAGTAATAAACACTGACTTCATTTGTCAGTGATCTGTTGTGGGGACAGAGAACTGTTAACCTTGAAAGAGAATACACACAATTTACATTCTTACATAAATATGATTAAGCATTATCAAGGAGAAGAAAAGTTTCAGCCCAACTCAGAAAACAAACATCATGGTACTTTCGATCTTTGGCATAAACAAAATAATTCGCCAAGTGTTACTCAAGTCATTCTGCTTTCGAGATTTCAAATAGGCACCTCCCTTTGCATATAATTTTGCTATTGGAGGAGGGGTCAGAAAAAATAATAAATAGAAGAAATAAGGAAAACACATATTAAGATCAGTGTTTGAAAGTTGTGAAAAGAGATTAGATGGCAGGAGAATATTTTAAGCAGACATTGTTAATTTCAAATAGTATTCCCCTAGATTCAGCTTGACATGTACATAGTGACTCCATAATTGGAAAATTACTATTTACCTGAAAATATGACATAATGGAAGGTGTACAAACTAACCTATTTGAGCTTGCAACCATTTTGTTATTGGAAACATTTTAAATGATCACTGTTCCAAGTTATTTTGGAATGGAATTGACCTACACTGAGCTTATGACTTCTGGAAAATTAATTTTGCTATATTTTCTTTATATTTTTATTTTATAGTAGTTTCAAATTTTGGTGACAGCCACATTAAAAATTCATACAAAAATAGCAGAAGATGACTTTTTGCTCATAAACAAAACAAAGAGAAAGATACTACTGTGATCTTATCTTTATTCTCTTATGAATAGAATGAAAAGTATCTTTTCTTTTGGCAGTAATTATCCTAAACCATAGCCTAAGAAGTTTTGGGTTAAGTTTAAAAACATCAAATGAATACAAATAACTGCAGATTGAACAGGCAATGTTTTCCATAGGAAGAAAATAATGACTGTCGAAGAGTCACCAACATTCAATCCAAGCATCATACACATAAACACATTATACCTGGACACTGCGGGCCTATAAGTAAGAGATGTTGTCTATCTTCAAGAATTGTGCAGTGATGGAGACATACAGATTATAAATAAATATAAATAAAAGCAGCAAAAAATTCCAGATTTCTTTGCAGGTGCATCCTCCTCTGGGCCAGCCCTTTCCCCCCACAAAAACTCACACCTTTAAGATTTTTATATACTGATATTTCTCAAGGGTGGGTCCTTGGCTCTTATCTCCTCTAATACTATATATTTTCTAAGCAAACTTTTGTCCAAAAATATCTCAAATTTACATTAAATATAGGCTTGTCCTTTGATCATGAGTGTACCATAAGCACAACTTTCCCAAACCTGAAAGGATCTTCCTTCCTAGACCTGGTCTTTTGGTATTCCCCATCTTGATGAACTGCACCACGACTCATTATGCACAATCCTAAACACTGACATCTCTCTTATCATCCGCATCAAGCCATCACCAAGTCTAGTTGATTATGAAGTGTTTCTCAAATCTGTCCCCCTCTCTTTATCACCACTGACAACACCAGAACCCAAAGTCTCATAACTGTCTGATCAGCATCCACCTTTGCTACTGTTAGATCATTTCCTATGTTACAACCTGAAAGTTCTCTTCAAAACTGTCATCTCCCTGCTTAATACTCATCAGAGCTTTTCCATTTCTCTTAGAATAAAGGTGGAATATGGACACTCCCTCTCACATCATCCAGCCCCCGTTTTCTGCACTCCAGCCTCTCTGGCTTTCAGTCCCTTAAATAAGCCACGGTCCCTCCCACCACAAAGCTTTTGCATTCTCAGCCCTGTTTATCTAAAAGGCTCCTTTTATCCTCTTCATCTAATTAATTTCTACTGGTCCTTCATATATATTTACTTGTCAATTCCTCAGAAAAATCCATCCCAACTACCCAGAACAAACAAGTTATATGTTCTCACAAAACAATGTTTCTTCCTTGGGGAGCCCTTTTCTTAGTTCATCTCAGATTATCCTTATATATTAGGGTCATAATTTGATTAATATCTGCGAGCCTCACTAATCTGAACTCCATGAGAGCAGAAGCTCTCACAGGACATGGCAGAGTGCCTGGTTCATAGTAGGTTCTCAACAAACATTTGCTGAATGAGTGAGTGGATGGAGGGATGATGGAGGGAAAGATGGATGAGTGCATAGGGGAGAAATCAAGATAAATTAAAAGTAGAGGTCAGTGTGCAGGTTGCCGGTTTAAAAAAATTAAAAGTAGAGGGACAATTGATTTAATTCTAAAGATAGGTCAGGATAAGTTTCTTGAAGGTGAGGTTTTTTGAGCTGAACCTAATAGACTTAGAAATGGGGAAACTTTTTTATTAACAGGTTAAGGGGAGAACCTTTTTAAAAAGTAAGAAAATGTAAAAGTTTGTAGATGTTGTCAACATGATAAATTAGTCAATATGGCCAAAGTGGGAATCTGTGAGGCATTATATGACATACTAAGAATTTTATTAGGTAGGCAGCAAGAAACCAATGAAGATTTAGAAGAGAGATGTGTCATTATCTGACTTGTGGAAAAATAAGTTGAATTCAAGGGTGGGCCAGAGAGGAAAGAGTTTGGACAAAGAAAAGGTAGGTGAGAGGCTACTCTATGAAAGGAGATGAATGTCTGAGGTTCAGCAGTGGAAGTGGAGTTGGAAAGGAGAAAAGGGGGTAAATATATTTCCAAGAATGAAGCAATAGTCCCAACTGACCATTTGAATGAGGCAGGGGGTTGGGGGGGAGGTGATGAGATTGAAGGTGATTGATTTCTATGTCCTGTGTGACTAGGTAGATGGGATATATATATATATATATATATATATATATATATATAAAACCTCCTCTTCCTATGGAGAGATAGGATTAAAAACAATAATTCTGGTGAAATAAGTTTAAGTTGGAAAAAAATGAAAATTGGGTAAACCAGTATAACATTCTTATGGAGATCACTGGCAGGTAATAATTGTGGTCATGCCCTTAGATGCTGGTAAAGGAGCCCTTCCCCTAGGACCTACAATTTAGAGGGCTCTACTCTAGCTCTGGTCTGGATATGTTTTCCTCTGGACTGAGGAATCCACAGGTCCCAGGGGAATGTGTGCTGGAGTCCACTACCCACTAGTACATCAGTTCTGGGTTACTGGGATCTTGCATCCCAGTCCAAATGGTACCGAGTTCATTTCCAGGACCGAGACAGGCCTCTTCATTGGGTCCATCCTCTGATGTGCCTCCCTTAGGCCCAAGAGATGCTCAAACAACAGCTGTTTGAAAAGGTATGGATGCAGCCTGCTCTTCAGGCACAGGAGTCCACATGGCCGCACATGTCTACATGGGCCCCACATGGTGTGGGACAGAGGAAAGAGAAGAGGAGAAAGCAGAGGGAACAATCCAGGGATGGCTACCTCCTTTTGTTGTTTTGTTTGTTTGTTTCATTTTTGTTTTTGTTTTTGTGAGACAGGGTCTCACTCTGTTGCCTGGGCTAGAGTGCAGTGGAGTCATTATAGCTCATTACAACCTTAAACTCTTGGGCTCAAGAGATCCTCCCACCTTAGCCACTTGAGTGGCTGGGACTACAAGTGTACACTACCATACCCCGATAAGCTTTTAAAATTTTTTTGTAGAGACAGGGTCTTGCTATTTTTCCCAGGCTGTTGTCAAACTCCTAACCTCAGGCAATCCTCCCACCTTGGCCTCCCAAAGTGCTAGGATTACAGGTATGAGCCACATTCATATGAGTAGTCAGAAAGGTAGAACATTGCCAAGGAAGCCAAAGGAGACAGTTTCAAAAATAGCAAGATTATTAATAGTATCTTTTCATAGAAAGGTCAAGCTTGATGAGAATTGAGAATTGACCAATAGATTCTAAATGACCTTTTAAATAATTGTTGCAATGATATTTTATGGACAGTCATAAGATCTTAAGGGATTAAAAAGGAATTGAGTATAGAAAGTGGAGTTCATAAGTATGGAGTATTTTCCTGAAAAATTTGGTAATAAAAGGAATAGAAGAAACTGATGAAAAAGTTTGTAGCAGGTGGGAAATAATCAGATTTGTAGCCAATGCTGTTAATGACATGGAAGATTCAGGTGAGGGTGTGTAATTGATGGAGTCAGTATCAAGACACGTGGGAAGTAGCAGTGTCCATAAAATAAGTTAAAAAGGGTGACAGGGTTAGTCTAGAAAGGAGAGGCTACCATTACAAGTCAATTTGGAAGGGGAATAGTGGTTTAAATAGAGAGAATTTGCACTTGATGATCTTTATTTTTTTCTGCTAAGTATAGAACAGGTTGTTAGTGGGAATATGTGGGTCATTTATGAAAAATAGAAAAATTTTGAAATAATCACTGTAAGAAATAAAGAATAGTAAGTTAACTAATTAAGTAAATTCGTGAGAAAAAGCTAATATATGTACTGGTCGTCAGATAAATCTGGTTTGGTCATGTGTCTCCTTCTTGATAGCCTCATTGAGAAAGTCAACGAATTCAAAAAGAGAAAATGGATCTTAAAGTTCACCCAAATTTATTTATTTAATCATCTAATGTTTATTGTTTTACCTAATTAGGTGACTTAGACAATCATAGAACCCATATTGTGGGAAGTAATTACACAGTGGAATCAACACAAAGTCAATTAATCAAGAAAACTTTGAGTACCTGTGAATGAATTATTGAACATTTACACAGGGGGGATTGACTGTGTAGTAAGGAAGGTGAAGCCAGATTGTAAACTCAGGGAGATCAGGTCAAGAATAACTGGAATGTTTCTTTATAAACTCAGCATTGACTAACACTCTATCTAGCAGAAGGTAAGTTTTAAATAGATACTTGATCAATGAATTATGGAATGAAGTTGGTCTGATATAAATGAATGAGTCTGGTATAAATGAATGATTAGCCTAGATGGAAGTTGGACTTGGATGTCTGGATCAAAGAGTAGATTTAGTTGTAATGTAGGACTGATGGTGGAAAGCTCAAGAGCCAGGGTCAGAGAGGAAGAATTTAACATTCAAAGAATTCCAAAAATATAAGTGCCAAGGTATGGGTCAGTGCAAATTGAATGGGGGTAAAATTTGTCGGATTTGGTTCAGGAACTGTGATATCTGCATACTGGGAGAATGGTCTCCCGGAATGATGAAGGGCAGGTCTGGAGGAAATCTGGTGCATATTTCAACAACCAAAAACGTGAAGGAGGATATGCTGAAGTTAAGCAAAATCATGATGGTAATAATAGGAATAGAGTTTATAGGTAAAAAGGAGGGAAGAAAAATTGAATAAAGATGGGCAAGTAAAGATTAGGAGGTGCAGCGAGAGAGGGATGGAGGTAGATCTTGTCTGTATGTTCTGGTTCTGAGATGTAAATTTGGGGCAGGGATCCACCTCAATTTGAGAGAGTTACTGGGAAAGCTAGATCATCTGAAGGGACCCAGATTCCCAATATGATGGAGGAGGAGTTGTAGTAGGCAGAATAACGACTCCCCAAATACACCCAAGTCTTAATCCCCAGAACCTGTACTTTACAAGGCAAAAGGGACTTGGCAGGTTTGACTACATTTAAGGATTTTAGGGTAGGGAAATTATCCTGAATTATCTCGGTGGACCCAATCTAATCACATCGAGGCCTTAATAGCTGAGAACATTTTCTAGCTGTGGTCAGAGAAAGATGTCTGGGATCTTCTAGCCTATTACTAATTCTGGGACACAGAGGCCATGTGCAAGGACTGGAGAGAAGCTTCTAGGAGCTAAAGGACCCCAGCTGACAGCAAGAAAACAGAGCTTTCAGTCCTGGAACTGCATAAAACTGAATCCTGACCAGAGCCGAATGAGGACACAGCTTCTCCCTAAAGCCTCCCAATAGGAACACAGCCCGCTCACACTTTGCTTTTAACCTGGTGAGACCCATACCTGACTGCTGCCCTAACAACTATAAGATAATAGATTTGTGTGGTTTTAAGCCACTAAGTTTGTGGTTATTAATTACAGCAGCAAGAAAAACTAATATAGAGACCACTGTGGCAATAAATTGAGACATTAATTTGCTGACAAAAGACTAGAGATTTTAGGGAAAACATTGAAAATATCTAAGGGCATATTGATAAAGGCTTCTCAAATTTCTGAAAAGGGATTTATAATTTATTTTTTTAAATGCCATACTTCCTTCATAAAATTACATGGAGGTACAAGACTCCAAATTATATGTATTAAAATAGAAATTATGTAATATGAAAAATGTGAAACATCGGTGAGACAATTAGTCCTTAAAAAAGTTTTACAAACTAAAATTTAGACTGAAAAAAAAAAATAAATAAAATTTAGACTGTATTTTTATATTAAAAAACACCACAAAGCCATTGCTTTTGGTAAATAAAAAAGACTTTTTTAAAATAACAAAATGGAATTCATTTCCATTGTCATAGGAGATTGACCAAAAAAAAAAAAAATATATTAATTTCTTGGCTTCTAGGCTACTATTTAAATCTAGAAATATTCTAGAGATGACTTAATCTTAGCCCCAGAAAGCATCCAGCTCATATGGCAGTCTTGAAAACTGTTCAAAAGAAAGAAAGAAAGAGAAAAAAAAAAAAGAGAACAAACACAGACAACAAAAAAAACCTCAGCCTCTCTGCACCTTTTGTGATTTCATAGCAAAGATGAGTTCCAATCCATCTCATTTTCATTCTAGTCCTACATGCCCCACTGGTCTGGGAAAATTGTTCCTGACAGAGGGATGAAAACAAATGGGAACTTGCCTGCAATTTGCTGATGTGCAGGAGAGCTCTTTCCCAGAATATCCTTTTGGCAAAAGCAGACTTTTCAATTTACATAAAAGTGACTGTGTTTTTCCTTTTACACTACCCTTTTGATTTACATTTTTCTTTATTGACTCACTTCTTCCTGGAGTGTTAGAAATCACTCCTCAAATTCTAGAATGACTGAGAGTCCTTTTGGCTCTTCTTCAGGCCATGCATCTTCACAACCACACTCTTTCTAATCAAAGGCTGTTCCACTCTTATGACTGGCCCAAAGAATGGGGGTCCTGCTGGGGTGGTCTCTGTGGACCTCTCTCTGCATATGGGGGAAGTAGAAACTTATTCATAGCACAAGCCTCTGTATGGTATGTTAGTGCCTAAAATATTTTTAAAATAGTATTATTTTTGTTGAAAAAATCAAATGTATTAAAAATGGAGCATTCTCGATAGGAAAATGTCAGTGTTTAAGAATAATGAACGAGGATGATTTGGGGAAGACCTACAAACAAAATAAAGCTTTTGTAAGCTTTTGTATATTTAAATGGACAGAGGAATGCAGAAGACAATAATAAAAGGACCATAGATTTTGGAACCAGATATGTTTTGGAACACAAGTTATGTAACATATTAGTTCTGTGACCTTGGACTTAAACTTTCTGTGACTCAGGTTTATTGTTACTATTGTCTCCATCTGTAAAATGAGGATGGCTACACCTATATTACAAGGCAGTTGTAAGGATTAAAACACAATAATTCCTGACACATGTGAACAACTGTTTGTAATCCTACATGTTTTTTGAGGGTGGAAACTGTGTCTTCTCATTTTTTTTTTTTCCGTGCTAACCACAGCAGCTATGTATAGACATGCAAAACATATACATTGAATGACTGAACAAGAGCAGTGGTGCAAATAATCCAGAATATCTGATAATTGGAATAGTTGTATTCCTAGTAAGGCAGGTTTACATGTGGCTTTGCATGGCATAAGATTTACATGATTCATAATTAGCCAATATTTGGAATTAGATTGCATTCCTTGGGAACACGCAGGTTGAACAGAAAGCCACAATGTCAGTCTCTTTACACTTATTCTTTTTTTTTCCCTTAACGCTAGAATCAATGAATCCAGGCTGACATCTATGTAACATTATACTATTATAAGAGCTTATCTTAACATTAAAAGCTCTTTTTTTGGTATATCCAAATATAGTGTGTGATCTGGTAGGCAGTTAGGCCTATTTTGAGATTTTGATTTTTTTTCTCCATAAAACTGGTGATCTCAGAGTATGAAATAAAAACCTTAGAATTGGAATGGTGGCTTCAATTTATACTGTCTATCTCCCATAGTTTTTATAACAGGTTTTAACTTATTTCAAACCTTGTAGTGGAAATATCTTTGAGCTAAACCTTGGAGATTTTTTGATAAATTAAGATAGTAACTCAAAGAATAAGACAGACAACATTACTAGTGATTAGGAAAAAACTTGTTTTGAAAATAACATGGGTTATTACTGGTGTTATTTTTAATGTACTTGTTACAACCACTCTGACTTGCTGTGGGTTGCATTTAACCAAAAATCACTCATAAATATTTCAAGGCCATGTACTTTGAGGATAGTCAATCAAATTGAAATGAAACACTTATTTTAAAATGGCATATTTAAACCTCTGCTACAAGGGCTTCTTTTCACCTTAGAATGGAATCATACTTTAGTGGAGCAATTGCAGCAGAGGATGAATATGAATCACTTAATTTCATTAATATATTTATATTGCTGCTCATTGTCTGAATCATCAAAATATGCATGGCTTTTAAGGAGTCTAATGTTTTGCTGTTCTTTTGTTTGCAATAGTTTAAGAAATTCATATTTACGTCACTTATGTGTGCCTACTATAGGCGGGAAAAGTAATTAAAGACAAGAAGCAAACATTTCCACCCCCATTAGCACCACCCCCATAAGCCCAGTGGATTTAAGCAATTTAATGAAGAATTTAGCTTGTGATTTTGTAGCAATAGATATGGTGCAGAAGAGAATCAGATCATATATTTTAAAATAACAGAACAAACATGTTTTTATTTAACTAAATTGATTCATTAGGTATGTTATGACTAGCACACTAAAGAAAGTAATTATTAAATAATTAAATATGGAGGCACACACTATTACAATATTGCATTGTTTTAATCAAAGTATCTGCTCCAATGATGTAGATGACAACTTGTTAAGGACCAGGGACAAGGAAACCCAAAGGAATTTAGGGGACAGAAATGGTGGAAAACATAGAAGTATTAACAGGAAAGGCCTAGAGGTTAAGGCTAAGCTAGGGTTCTGAAACTAGTCCAAAAGGTGGACAGGATGGGGAAAGGGAAGAAAGTAGGTTTAACATAATATTAAAAGAAAATGTGCCTTGAAGTTCAACATACATTGGTTCACATCTCAGTTCCACTGATTACTTACAGTTTGACACTGGAGACTTATCAATACCGTTTTCTCATTTGCAAAATGTAAGCAATAATATTTTCCTCTTATGGTTAGTATAAATATTAAGATAGACAACATGCATGAAACACCTAACACAATACTTAAAAAACGACACTTTTTAGTGACCTTGATACAGCATCCGCATTTATTTCATGTGTAGTCACTATTAGGCATTATCTTTGGACTAGTCCCTACTCTCCAGGAACTTACATTTTAATAAATCAGAGAATATGTACACACGTAATGACAATAGAGTGCGGTGTATGCAGCAAAAGATGAGACTAATGAACTCAGCTTGGATAGGCAAGAGGAACCTGCACAGGGAAGGGGACGCTTAATACTTATATATTCCACTATTGATTATCCAAGTAGGCATCTGTCATAGTCTGCTCAGGAAGCCATAATAAAATATTAATACCACAAACTGAGTGGTGTAAATAACAGAAATTTATTTTCTCACAGTTCTGGAGGCTGGGAATGTGTGATCAGGATGGTCACCATGGTAGATCCTAGTGAATGGTGTTTTTGTGGCTTGCAGATGGCTACCTTTTCCCTGTGTCCTCAAATGGTCTTTTCTCCCTGAGTGGAGCACAGAGAGCGAAAGAAAGATCTCTTCCTCTTAACACGGCCACCAATCCTATCAGACTGGGATCTCTCCCTTATGACCACATTTAACCTTAATTACCTCCTGAAAACTCATCTCCAAATAAAATCACATTGGGGGTTCAGGCTTCAACATATGAATTAGGGGGTGGACACAATTCAGTCCATAGCAATATCTATTCAGAGCCAGGAACCAAGGCTTTAAGACTGAAGGACAACGGCTGAAGAATCCACACAGAGAGTCTATGCAAAAGGAAACAGAAGCTCAGATAAGTAGCCCACCAGCAATTCTTCACTGAAACTGAAACTTTTCACAATAAGGTAACTTTTTTTTTTCTCAGAATGGGAAATTTTGCATATTTCCAATATTTTTAGGGCAAAAGACAGTCTCTATGTTTGGCTGTCTTGGGTCTTGTGCTCGGTGGGAGCACAGGCTAGAGAAATGATGATGATATACAAAGGGATGGTAGAGAAACAGGAAGAACTGCTGTCCCATCTACCTTGGATTCTTCCAGTGGGGCCTGATACACTAGCAGGTGTTCAATACATGTCGGTTTAATTGACTTGATAGGAAAATCCAAATACATAAAAATAAACTTGGGTTTTTGCACCAGTGATGACAGAAAGTAGCTCCTTGTCAGAAAAAGAAAATAAAATTTCTACTTACTATTCCAGGAAAGGTAAGTTATTTGTTAAAATATCTAAATTACCGATTCTACAGAAGCTTATAAACGTTGAACTCAATGAAGCGTGGGCATAAATACAATTCTGGGGCCTAAATTCCAAGTGCACTTCCTGTTCTGTGTGCAAAAGAGGACTGCACTGTGCAGCCTTGCTTACGGTGAGATGCCGTCCCCGCAGCCAAGTCCTGGCCTATGGGATACGGGCAGAAGTGATACAAGCCAGTTCCAGGCCTGACTCCTAAATCCACCTTGAGTGACCCTCAAGCTGCTTTCACCGCTGCTGGTAGCACCCTGACCTGCAGACCACGTGTTCCAGACTGTGAAGCTGTAAAACAGAGAAGGCTCATCTAACCTGCATTGGCTCTGTACAAGTGACAAGGAAATTTTTATTGTGTTAAAGATATTTAGCTATCAAGTATAGGTGAGCTTATCCCGACTGATACATTATCCTTTCCATGTGTGAGGAAATTTATTTTCTTTTCGCTTAATTCTATTTTATTTCAGTTTTCAAAATAACTGGTCTCAACCTACTAAAGTAATTTAATGAACCCTAGTGGGTCATGATCTGTAGTTTGAAAAACACTCTTCAAAGAATGTTAGCATTCAGATAAGGCAATGGGATGCTTGTCATTAAGACAGATGGGTTAAATAAGATCCTAAAGACTTTGGGGCTATGGTTTACATTAATCACAATTAGATGGTTCCATTGTCTCCTTAGGTAGCTAAAATCTGACCCCAGTCACCTCACTGATTGGTGGCAATGGAAACCTACTCTAGAGATTTGTCTCTTTAAAGGAGGCAAATACTATTTTAACAATATAAATATTAATGGTTCACTCTCTAGAAAGGACAAAGAAAATGAGATAACAATTTTAAAATAATACCGTTTCTTTTCTTCTTGATCCGTGATGTTGCAGACAGCCTTATCCTTTTGATTTTCATGCACTGTTTTCCTCAATCTAGGTTTTCAACCTTTGACTTCATAGCTATGGCTTCCTGGAGCAGTCTGGCTGTGGCGCATCCCCAGGAACTGTTATCTGTCCAGCTGCTCTTTCTCCTTGAGGTTTGAAATCTGAGATAAACTCAAAGCCAGTTAGGTATTGACCTTTCGATTAACTCAAATACTTGAGCTCTCTCTAAGAGAGGTTGTTTTGATTATTTGTTTATTTTTAAGTAATATGTTGCTCAAGCAAGAGAGTACTGAGCCTAAAGAGAGACAGCAGATCTTTATCTCTTCTGAAAAATGTAGGAAGTCTGGAAACCCTGGTGTATCTTAGGTTTAGATCTGTCTCAGCCCACCCTTCCATCTCTGGGCTTCAAATGATTTTAAACCATTAGGAGACTTTTTATCTACCTTGTCTCTACTTGAACTGTCCGAAAGGCTTGATGACAAGGAACCAAGAAAGCTTTCTGCTGATAAGAACTTTTATTTAAAATTATTTTCATTAAAACACCTAGATATTTGAATATAACATAGCAAGCACAAATTTAAAACAGATTCAGATCTAGCTTCTTCACAGGTTAAAATCCTTTGTTCCTTAGTATGGGGGAAAAATGATGCGTAAATGTTTCAGTAAATGTGCTCATGCTCTTATATGAAGATTCCATATTCTGTGGAGTTGCAGAGCAAGAATGGAAAAGTCCCTACAGTAAGACAAGTATATAAAATTCACTAAGTGCTAGATAATAACCAAAGTGTACAAATAATATTAATACTATATTCAAATATGCTTTTGCCATTTGCAATGAGGCGGAGTCTTCTAAGAGTAGAAGTGATACATTATGTCACACCTTTAAGAACAGGAACCCAGTGAGAAATCCCATCACGGCAAAATTTAAAGTGCCATTTTTAGTGGGCGTACTCTATTCACAATAAATTAATCCTAACTACTAGTTCTTACCTTGATTATGAAAAGTGATTATTATTTAAGGCCACTGACAGTTGACATGAACTAGAACCAAAGATAATAGGTGGCTGTATCATGACAGCTGCCGATGTTTGTGAAGAAGTAGAAAGCATCAGTTATAAAGAAGTAGGAATCATCTGAGGCACAAAACCATGGAAGTCTATAGTGTTTCCATTCAGAGAGCAAATGGAGGAAAGAACTAAAGGTTCTAGAATGCCATGCCAAATGAATTGGGCATTTTTCTTTTTACTTAAATGGGAAACCATCAAAGAGGCTTTAATGCAGTGCAGAGGCCTGATTAATTTGAAGTTTAAATAGCAAGCATCATCATCAGAGGTGGATTTGGTGGCTGGACTGGAAGCAAGGAAGTCGGAGATCTTAATCCAAATGAGGGCAGGGAAGTATTATAGAAATGGATAGCAGTGTGTAGAATGGATATGTAAGACAATGCAAATGCAGAATTACAGGGCTCAGGACCAACTGAATGTAAAAGTGAGGGAGGGAGAAGGGGAAGTCAAGAAAAAATTACAGTTTTTCTTTCATTGTGACTAAATAGGTGGTGATACAACTAAAAGAACAGAGTAAAGAAGTGAGTTTGGAAATCATGATAATCAGTTAAGATGTGAACCTGTTGGGTTAAATTTTCAAGTAAGATAGATCCAATCCGTAATGGTCTTTGGAACCCAGGCCAAAAAGTTCAGCTTTGAAAAAGTAGTTAGAAAAGAGGTATGGCAGAGTAAAATCATGGAATAATAAAAGACAATAGCTATGGAAGAGTAAAATCATGGAATAATAAAAATGGCACTAAAGTATAATTTATTGTACATTATAACTTTTAAGAAAAACTAGATTAAGAAAAACCCATCTTTGAGAAGCTAGTGATGTCAGCATGGTGATAGCAATAGAAAAATTTAGGAAGAGACCAGAGAAGGGAGATTTGAAATCAAATCATGAAAGGTCCCCTGACCTATATGACAACTTTGCCTTAATAAGAAGGAGGTGCCTTCTCAGGATAAACTAAATCCCACAGGTGGAAAGCATGGCAAGTGGACCTAATGGGGGTACTTTTGTGAAAATTATAAAAAGACACTTCCTCCTATGAAAGGGCTCCTGTGAGCCTTCATCTGCCCCCACCAAAAAGCAGCCTTTTTAACTCAGTTACAAAAAAAAAAAAAAAAAAAAATGATAAAAAGGCACCTGCACGTTGGGGCTCAATACTTTGCACATAGAGTAAGGCCTGAATTTTAGCTCCCATTCAGCTCTTTGACCTTGCTTCTGTTTGCAGCGTGGGTGTGTGTTTGTTAGTGTTGGAAGTGTTGACTAGACATGAGTAAAGGAAGACAGCCATGCTTTGTCTTACTTCAAGTATATAAAGGACTTTTTTGTAAAAGGAAGATTAGACTTTTGCTAATGGCTGTACAGGACAGAATTTTGAAATGGCAGGTGAATTCTTTAAGTCAATAAAACCGTTCAAAAGCATGACTGATTTTCTTGGGAAACTCTCAATTCAGTTAATAGAAGTAATCAAATGGAGTCTGGATAACTAATTGATAAAGATTTTATAGAGGAATTCTTCAAAACACTTCTTTTAAGCCTGTGATTTTTATATTTGCCAAATAAGTGTTATGGCCAGTAAAACCAGGATTACAAATAAGAGCTGACTGTGGAATGGAAGAGGCAGAACTTGACTTGGTTCTTATGAAAGGAATAGTCCCTCAAATACAAAGATTTGGGAAAAAAATAGAAGAGCCCCAAAACACTTAATTTTTAATATTTGCATATGTGTATAACATTTGCCTCAGTTGACTATGATTTTACTGTAAGTACCAGATTAGCGTTAGCCTAAAAATTCTGTTTGAATTGATGGATTACCCTCGTTTAAAGAATTGTGGATAAAATCCTGGTTGGTCTTTGGCTAGATTATGTGCTTGCATTCCTCAGATTTTCTAATGCAGATAATCAGATAGCTAATGTTCTGTGTTTCTGCATTCAATTGCTTTGCTTTGACATATTTAACTAGGATATCATTTTTGTTTCAAAACAGAGGTCTTCGGTATGACTGACCTTGTAAATAAGTGTCCATGTATAAAATAGCTACATTTAACTGAAGTAAGAAAGTAAGAATAACAAACATCAATATCTTATTTTCGCTTAATGTTAAGTTGGCTAATTTAAGGAAAATAAACTTTGTTTATAAAAAAAAAGTTTATAGAAAGTTTTTTTTTTTTTTTAAATACTTAAACAATGGAGAATGCTGAAAGAAAATGGAAAAAAAGAAAAGAACTCTCTGAGAAGGACAAGGATGTACCTGAGCCAGCAGGTTAGTCACACAGCTAATGTTGCTGCTGTCTTTTCAAAGGACAAATAGAAAGTCAGGGAGATAAAGATCCTGTTTTCTGGTTGAGGAGGTTGCTGAGCATTTTGGATTTTGGAACACATTCTACCTTTCTACGCACAGCCCTCATTGGTGATTAGAAACTGATTCTAACCTATCCAAGTATCTAAGATTTAATGTTTTTAGCAAAGCAGAACATTGGGGTCTTGCAATTATGTTTATAAATACCTATTTCTGATGATAATTTCATCAGAACTGTCAGAAAGAGGAAAATAAACATTGGAAAGATCAGTGGTACAGTGAACCAATGAACTCAGTAAAACTCAAATACATCACCATTTTTTTAAAAAAAGATTCTCATTTAATTTCTGGGAAATCCATTCATCAATATTCATTCATAGAATGCCTGCCATGTGACAGGCACTTTAGATAAAAACAGTAGCAGCAGCAATAACAACAAAATAATGCCTTTTTTCATCAGTTGTTGTTGGCTTGATCTAACAAGCTAACTAAAACAATATTTCAAATCAAGTAGCATTTATTAAGTGACTAGAAATGTACACCTTTATGGTACACTATTTTCAAATTTAGGATATTACCATTGCTACTTAATTGAAAGTACTATATGTCAGCATGCAGAAGAAAACTCTAAATGATATTTGCTCAGTCTTATGTGGTAACCTTTCATAGTTTATTGCCATTTGACATGAGCACAGTGTAAAATCAGGCTTAATGTTGTAAGAGATTATTGTAATAGTTACCTGTTGCTGTGCAACAAACTACCACTTGAGGATAGGGTCTTGCTTACCAGTTCCCAGAGCTGCTGGAAGTATCAAAATGGTGCTGGACTCTTTATGTACTTATTGTATCAGGAGCTTTGCTACCTTCTACTTAAAGATGAGAAGAAAACCTTTCTGTCCACACTGGCCAGGTTTTGTCCCTGGGGCCCCAGAACAACATTTCATATGCCTGTGTCCCCAGAACAACATTTCATATGCCTGTGTCCAACAGGGATTATCCTCAGAACATCTTTTGTTTTTTAGTATGTGTATCACATTATCACTAAACTTTCTTTTCTTCTTACCTTTTTAGTTGGCATGTGATAATTATACATATCTATGGGATACAGAGTGCTTTGTACATGTATACAATGTGTAATGATCAAATCAGGATAATTAGCATATCCACCACCTCAAACATTTATTGAGTTGTGAACATTCAAAATCTTCTCTTCTAGCTTTTTAAAAATATATGATAACTTACTGCTAACCATATTAGTGCTATAGAACACTAGAACTTATTCCTCCCATCCAGTTATAATTTTGTATACCAACTTCTCCCTATCTTCCCTTCCTCTTTACTCTTCTCAGTCTCAACTACCCACAATTCTACTCTCTACTTCCATGAGCTAATTTTTTTTTTTTTTTTTTAGTTCTTACATATGAGTGAGAATACACAGTATTTATCTTTCTGTGCTGGACTTATTTCACGTAGCATAATGTCCTCCAGGCTCATCCATGTTGCTGCAAATTTCAAGATTTCATTCTTTTTTTATAGTGGAATAGTATTACATTGTGTATATATACCACATTATCCATTGAGGTCTTGATGGACATTTAGGTTGGTTCCCTATCTTGGCTATTGCAAATAGAGCTGCAATAAACATAGGAGTGCTGGTATCTCTTTGACATACTGATTTCCTTTCCTTTGGATAAATACCCACTAGTAGACCACTAGTAGAAATGCTGGATCTTATAGTAGTTCTAATTTTAGATTTTTGAGGAATCTCCATACTGTTTCCCATAATGGTTGTGCTAATTTACATTCCCATGAACAGTGTACAAGAGACGACATCTCTTTTACTTTGTGCTGGCAGCCCTCCATCACAGGTTCATTTGATGGTTCATTTTATGTGTCAAGGTGGTGGGTCCACAGGGTGCCCAGGTATTTATTTGATCAAGCATTATCGTAGGTATTTCTGTAAGGGTGTTTTGAATGAAATTAACATTTAAATTCATGGACTGGATTAAAACAGATTTCCTCCACAATGTGGGTAGGCCTCATCCAATCAGTTGAAGGCCTGAAGAGAACAAAAAGAATAGCTTTCCCCTAATAAATGGGAATTTTCCAGCTGGCCAGCCTTTAGACAGCACTGGCTCTCCTAAGTCACCAGCCTGCTAGCCTACTCTGCAGATTTTGGACTTTTCAGTCCCCATAGTTGTATAAGCCAAATCCTTATAATAAATCTTTTTCAATATATACTTATGTGTGTGTGTAAGCATATTATATATGCACATCCTATTGGTTCTTTTTCTCTGGAGAACCCTGAACACTATACAGGGGTGTACTTATTCCATAAGGGTAGGCAGGGCATATGGCAGGACACTATGCCATCCTCTCTCTCTTCCTTATCTTGGCCCCAGGGAATAAATCCTCTCCTTTTACTTTCAGTCTAAATCAAAACACCTCAAGCAATTTAACACACTTTCCTAAAGTTTATTTCATAAATTCCTCTAAAATATACATATGTGAATCCTAGGAGTACACATAACCTTGTGATATACATATTTTACATAAATTATTGTCCCCATTTCTGACTCCTTTTCCATGATAGATTCTGAGAAGTGGAAATCTTGGGTCAAAAGCTGAGTTAAAGTTCTTCATTCATACTGGCAAACTGCTTTAAGTATATTACTACTGGGCTTTCATCAACAATCAATATTCATATCTGTACAGTGCACTGTTACCCTAATTAGCATGTCTTTGCTGGCCAAGTGGAACACATTTTTATAAGTTAATTAGCCATTTTTACTTCCATTTTGTCTTTTCATGTCTTTGTACTCATTTTTATGGAGGGGTGGGTAGGGTTTAAAAACATTAACTCTTTATCTTTTATATAATTTGAAAATAGTTTTCTTATTTTGTGGCTTGCCTTTACATGTTTTAGTTATTTTTTCTTTTTATAAAATAATTATATATTTATTGCAGAAACTTTGAAGAATAAAGCACATCACATACAAGGAAATAAAAATTATCCAAATCTCCCAAAGATGGTTATTGTCAACATTTTGCTACAAATTCTGCCATTCTTTTGTTATGGTTTTATATAAATATAAACATAAAAACATTTTGTTTAGAAAAATACAATGATATTGCACATTCCATTTCTAACCAATTTTTATTTTTTACTGAGAGATAATAAAATATTACCATGTTATTAAATATTCTTTACACCATGATTTACTTAACCTATCTCCTATCGGATATTTTTGGCTGTTGACAATTTTTACCACAGTAAATAAAGATGAGCATCCTGGTAAATAAATGCAATTATAATTTCATGTGAAAAAGGAGGCATATTTTAAAGCTTCTGATATATGTAACCAACTCGCTCTCCAAAACAATTTACTCCCCTAGTTTCAGAAGATACTCAGGCTAGGTGTGGTGTCTTATACCTATAATCCTAGGACTCTGGGAGGCTGAGGTGGGAGGATCACTTGAGTCCAGGAGTTCGAGACCAGCCTGAGCAAGAGTGAGACCCTGACTCTACTAAAATAGAAAAATCAGCTGGGTGTGATGGCGTGCACCTGTAGTTCCAGTTACTCAGGAGGCTGAGGCAGGAGGATTGCTTGAGCCCAGGAGTTTGAGGTTGCTGTGAGCTAGGCTGATGCCATGGCACTCTAGCCCAGCAAGACTCTGTCTCAAAAAAAAAAAAAGCTCATTTCTCTATACTTTCAACAATACCTGGTATTATTAAAAACCACACCACCAGAAAATAACTTTACCAATACGTAGGTTAGAATGAACACCTCTTAGGTTTTACTTTTCCCCTTACATTCATTCTTCTAAGTCATTCAACTAATAATTACTGAGTACCACAATGGACCAGGCACAATGTTGAGTTCCCAGAAAACAGTCATAATTCTTCCCCTTTTTGAATCATTATCTCCATTTCCTGGGTCAAAGAAATTCTTGACATGGGCTTTTCCTCTCAAGTATCCAACTATCTCAAGAATATCTTGTATTTCTCCTTTTTCTCAACTAAAATATAGCTACTGAGGACACATTAACCAGTTTCTGCTCTAATATCACTGCTACTCTAAAGGGTAGTTCTATGTGAGTAATCTTTTTTACTGACACATTTGTGATTTTTGTTGAGATCAGTGTAATGCTGAAGGTATGGTTGAACAATGAGCCTGTGGGAGAAATTGTTAAGATAAAATTGAAGAGTAGTTTGGTATTGTGGAAAGAGGATGGATTTTGAGTCTAAAGACCTTAGTTCTCACACTTGCTGTGTTACCTTGCCAAATTACTTAGTTGCCTCTTTTGTAAAGTGTGGTTTATAACATATTTCACAGAATAAAAAGTTCTAACAGTATCAGCCCCTGGGTAGAGCTAAAGATTTTTGGCTCATTTCAGCCAAAATCTGTTTGCTACTTTGTCTATCCCCCTTTCAACAGCCTTTTCTCTAGTTTTGTTACTCTGTCTTTTGAGGCACCCTTAGCCTTTCCTACTGCCCTGGAAAATCTCAATTCAGGATTACCAACCTGTGCTTTCTTCTCTACATGCTACCTTATGTTATGAACCTTTCTTCACCCTGCCTTTGCACAGAGTCTTACTCGACTGGACCATTTTCCACAGTGATAACTAGTTTTCAGGCAAACTGTGAGCTCCATAAGTGCAGAAAACATGTCTTGTATTTAATGTCTTTGCATCCTTGGTGCATACCTGGCACTATTTCTGGCACACTGTAGGTCCTTAGTGCATGATGATTCATCTGAACTTGGATGCTAGGCACTCATGTGTTAAATCTCAAGAGCTTTTTCTTTCTTATTTTGATGTCCTTTTTAAACCTGAACATATCCTACACACCTTAAGGCTGAATTCAAATGTCACTGCTCCTGGGAGGCCTCTACAGGTCCCTGATGGAATAAAGCACTCATTTCTCAATATTCTCCAAGCACTTTGTCTATTTACTCTCATCATCCGTTGTCTTCTTTGGTAGACTCTGATCTCTTATTTATCTTTGGATTCCTAACGTCCAACATACTGAAGAAAGTGTTCAATAATCATTTGTCTGAATTGAATGAGGAGGGAGGCTAAGCTTAATTGTTCACATGACTGTAAATTTCAGTTTGTATAAAGGAGAAGCCAGTTTAAAACGAACTTAGAGGACAATAAGTAAAAAGAAGCTATGTGTAATAATTGGGGAGTGAGGGGGATGAAGAAATAGGTTTTGATTGGTGGTTTCATAGTTTATAGATGTATAGAAGCCACCTTTCCCCCTTCCCTGGCTGCCTCTAATCTCTGCCTGGTGCTAACAGGAAACCCACTAGAGGTGGCAGCACATTGCATGGAATGTATCACATCACAGATAATGCTCAGCCCTTATGGATATGCTACTTTCTATTGATGATGGAATTCCAGGGGCCACGGCAGACTCATAGGCAGATACTTATACCTCTGAAACACACTTGGAGACCTCTGCATAAGACTGGCCCTGCTGAGACAAATCCATAGGCATTACTTATGTAACTCATTAAAGGAAATATGTGAGTAACCAGAGCTTCAATGGAATGCAGAGGAGTAAATAAGGACCAGCTTCAGAACTGAATTGGTTATCTTGAAAATCTGTCACTTCACCCTTGCAATACCTCATAACTTTGTATTATTGGTAAATTTAATTATCATGCTTGCTTTTGTTTCAACTTCTCAATCCAAGGATTGAGGTGTTTTTAAGGAGACTGGACTTTAATTTCTGAAGGCTCTTAGGAGATGTTTAATCTTTTCCTTGTCAGTATTTCTGAGAAATTTTTAATTATCATACATGGCCTTAGACCATCACTGAGTCTGCAAGCTCCCTCCCTTCCCCTCCCCAGTTTATCTTCATCATATTTTATACTTGATTACTCCTTTTCCATTTCTCAACTTTGAAACACTGAACAAAACCAAACTCAAGTATTGGTGAAGGTAATTTAGCTAAGAATAACTCTCAGGAGTTCCATTATTAACGGAAAGACCACGCTTCCTAAGTTTCCCCCTGCCCTCTGCCTGCCTCTCACTCTGGGGTTGAAAAGAATGGAAAGAAACATTATTGAAGAAAATAATTCGGGAAATTATTGGGAATAGATTTGGGAAAAAAATGTTTCTCTTAATATTTCTGCTTTGCCCCTGGGGAATGAATGTTATTGTTTTCAAACATCAACGAATCTGTTGTTTTTGAATTTTCTACCAGTTATCCATCTATGTGTGGAATAAACATATGCAAGAAAGAAGACTGATTTCTTAATTTTTTAAAAAATAAAACTGAGGGGACAGCAAATGATATTCAATCCTATTAAAGAGACTAGGTACAGACCTTTAAAAAAGTCCTTACATTCCTTGCATTGGGATTGTGTAGTATGGCTCTACAATTCAGGGGTACTGGAAATTACAGAACATCTGCAATGAAATTGGTTTTCTGTGGAAAACTGATGAATCACTTACTGCCAATGACTAGAAGGAAAAGCACTTGTTTATGCCCTTATGTAATGAATTTTTATGAGGTGAAGTTTGCTGTTTATAAAAAATACACTTTACGCTGCTGTAGATGTAAAATAATAGAATTCAGAATCCAGAGCAATGCATTACTGCAAAGACAGTCACCAGCAGAACATTATCTGCTTACAAAACACCAAAACAGGGCTATTACTTCTATAATGGAATTAAAAAAAAAAATCTCATCTAGCCAGTTGGATTCTAGAAGAAAAAGTATTTAAAGAGATATAGCTGAAATTGACAGTTCCAAAATTGCATGTATTTTCAAAGAAAAGTTATTAATTCTCTTATTGTTCTCCTGAATTCCAACTATGTTTTTCCTCAAAGCAAGAATACCACAGAACATTTTAAATTAAAAATGGCACTCCTATGATACACTACAAACTCGAGGTGCTGGCCTCTCTGTACCATTACAGACATACATATACAAATCTCCCTACAATAATACACAATATCTGTGAGGGGCTCGATGATCAAACTCCAAACTCTCTTGCTTTCTTCAAACATTTACACAGCATCTGTATTGTGCCAGTCTGTTTTGGCTGTAGTATCAAAAAAAAAAAAAAAAAAAAAAAAGAGAGAAAGATATAGCCTCTGTCCTCACTGAACTCACAACCTTATTTAGCTGGTTGAGATGGTCATCCAGTCAAAACTGGGGAATATTCTGCTAGGTCCAAGAAGAGGCACTAAGAAATCATGCTTGCTATATTGAATGGGGCTCTTTGTTCTCAAAGAATTTATTTGCCCTTTATATTTGGTCTGAAGCTAAGTATTTTTAAAGTAATTAATTATAATTTCCATTAGTGGAAAACAACTATAGTATTTTATAATTTTTTTTGACTAAAAAGGCACTCTTACAAATTGATGTGTAATTTAGAAGAATAGAGGCTCTCAGTAGATGGTATTCCCTGAGTACATCGTGAGATGTTTACCAGAGAACCATCCTGGACACCTCAAAGAACAGTAAAACCTCTAGCTCCACTAATTCAGAATTGTGACTATTTAGATTAAGTCTCAGCTTAAATTCAAGTTTGTATTATCTCTTATTGGCAACCAAATCATAACAATACCTCAAAAATATCAGCATTTTTGTGTCCACATCTGGAAGGAATACAAAATCCTAGGTCAGACTCTGGTGTCTTGATTCTTAGTTGAGGAAATATAGTCATTTCATAGGCTTAGGCAATTGATAATATACATTCTAGATATTTTAAAGTAACTAAGCTACATTTATCTATATTTATTTATAAATATTGTACAAATACTTTTACCCTTTTTCGCCTACATACTTCTAAGTGATTTAAAAAATGCACATACTGAAGATATTTAATGGTTAATATAAGATGCATGAAATAATTCAGACTTTTTCAACAGCTGTGGTTGGCTATAAAGGTAGGCTTTATTTTAATGCAAAAATAGGTACTCTAGCAATTTAGAATCTTATATCCTAAATTCTCTCACATAGTCAAAAGACTTGTTTACTAGCTGTACAGATGTTTTACCTTTGGATTGAACTGAAACAAAACTGGTCATGAGATTTAAAAAAATAACTTATTTTGGTCTAATTAAAAAGTATTGTATGCTCATTTGTAGACAATTTGGGACACATGGAAAAATATAAAGAAGAAAATTAAAATTGAATTACTGAGAGGCATTTATTGTAAGACATATGTGTCTGTTTATCTCATCGTTGAGATCATATTGTACTTAATTTAGCATCCTACTTCTTTCATTTTAATATACTGTGAACACTTTCCCATGTAATTAAAATTATTCATAAATATTTCTGCATAAAGTTCTTTTCCATGGTATTCACATAACATTGTTTTAGTCAATTAAATAGCTATAGTATTTTATTTTTCCATATATTGTTTCACACCTTTATTACAAATAGTGCTACACTAAATATCTTTTCAATAAATCTATACCCAGAATTATCATTTCCTTAAGATAGATTCTTGAGTTCAATGGATATTACAAAAACGTCTACATCCACCTGATTTTGAGTATCAGTATTACCTAATTTTGAATATCAGTATTACCTAACTAAACAGATTTATGTTTTATTGGTTTTGGGGTTTGGCAAAAGCATGAGTTGAACTTGTTAATAAGTTATTCTACTGCTAATGAGAAGGAAAATGACCTACAAAATAAACCAGACGTTTGGATCTTCTGGCATCAGAAGTGACTTGGTTTAACCTTATTTGACTTGGTATAGTTGCTAGAACAACAACTCAATTCAGGATTCAGTGAAGGTCATTATAAGCTTTTTTTTTTTTTTTTGACATTTTGTTTCATGATTTACATACTATTTGAAAAAAAAAAAGACATAAAAGCAAAATACTTGCTAACTTATTTGTGGTGATGAATATAGGTATACATTATATACTATTAGTTGCAGAGAACCATGGATCATCAGGTCTATAGACTATCTGGCCAACTGGTTTGGCTAAAAAGTATGTTCGGAATTTCTCTGTTGCTGGAAATATCTTTTCTTAACACAGTAACACTTCACTTACTGAGTGCTGTTAGGAAAAATAGCTTTTTGTTAAAAGCAAATGTTTCAAGTAAATCAAGATTTTGCCTTTAAGTGTCAACATATTTTGAAGGCTTTCTCAAATATACCAATACTAATTTCCCTTCCTTCTTAACCAAGTCATACAGAATATGAGGGGGCTTTTATTGATGATCCAAGGTCATTTTTAAACCACAATTACTATTCACAGTCCTGAGAGCCTATATGTTCCTACTCTAAACGTTACCAGATTATAGTCTTTTTTTTAAGTTTTTTTCTTTGATACCAAGCTGTCCATTACTGCTTGTTGTTGTAAACAAGTCTACTTTTACCAGTTTTCTTCCTCTCTTTTATGTGCTATTTTTAATCTGTTGGTGAAAGTTTATTAGAATCCCATTTAAAATATAACAGCCTCTAACTGAGGACTTGAGGAACTGTCCCATGAATAGAGCTTTGGTGTATGGAACCAACGAAAATCTATAGTTTTCTTCAGGCTTTGTTTACTTTCAGGTTCCTGACCATTTTGGATAGTGATACTGTTAATGTACTACAAACATAATGGAAATAAGAATCATTGATCGATTATACTGTTTTTAATAGCCTTTGATCTGGTTTTCTTACTTTTACTCATACTTCTCCACAAATTATTCAAAGCAATACCTTAAAAATGTTAATTTTATCATATAACTTTTCTGCTTAAAATCTTCCTGTGCCTCCTCATACTTCGAATAAATCCAGGTATTTTTTCCCCTCGGCCTGCATGGCCTTACATGACCTGGCCCTGGACCCCTCACCTCACCCACCTCATTTATCACCGCTCTTTTTCTTGCTCATTGGGATTTCTTGCTGTTCCTCAATCAGGTAAGACTCTCATCTCAGAGGTTGGACACCTGGCATTTCTTTATCCTGGCACTCTCTCTCTGCTTGGAATTCTCCTTCATTTCCTTCAGGCCTCTTTTCAAATTTCACCTCCTCAGAGAGGCCTTCTTGAGCATGTGATTCAATACAGTATCCCTTGTGACTCTCCATTTCTTTAACCTGCTTTATTTTCTTCAGAGTACTTCTAACATCTGAAATTATTTTATACATGTGTTTATTATCTGTCATCCCCCTCCAAGAATGTAAACACCAAGAAAGCAGAGGTTTTGCTTTATTCATGAATACATTTCCTGGGTATAGAAGAAGAATGTCTGTAGGGGCTCAACAAATAGTTTTTGAGAGAATGATTTAAGTTACTTAAGTTCCATTACAATCCTAAAAGGAAGACATTATTGAATGCCATTTTATAGGTGAACAAACTGAATCTTAAAGAAGTTAAATAAACTTACCCCCCAAACCCAAAGTTGATAACTATTGAAAGCAGGGGAGTTGGAAGGAAAGGAGTAGGACATGTCTTGTGTTAGCTCTGATTAATATCTGAGTAATTTAGATATGATCACTGAAGGTACTTGGGTATTTTAAATATACAAGTAGCAAAACTGAATTGAGAACAAATTGCATGAGAGAGAAAAGAAAAATGTTACTGTAAAAGATTTTATTTTCATATGGAAGAACATTTGTAAACTGATAGGTACTTGAGGCTCAAGTGGAAACATATCATGTAGCCTAATATGACTCAATTTTCCCAAACCTTGAGCCCTGAGGCTGCTGGGGAGTAAAAACAGCTGCATCAGTGGCAGAGCAACTCATCTGGCAGTGCCCAGGGAGGCAGGGACTGAATGGGGTCCTTGGAACTATCACAGCAACTTGGCCAAGAGGCCCCAGTATCTGCAGTGAGGCAGAGTTCTTTAAGAGACATTTTGGTGTATAAGTCAGTCATAAATCCATTGATTATAAATTGAGCACTGCCTGCTGTTAGTGTGGTTTCAAGTATCTTGTAAGCAAGAAAAACAAAAAATGGGAAACTATAAAGAAAAAAATCGAAAGACAGTATTAGATGGGGTAACCGCTAAGATATGACACCCAGTTCCTCCTTTAAGGATAGACTTGTTGCCCAGCTGTGGACAGCGTGATCAGCAGAGTGCCTCCAGTTGTTAGCTCCTTCAGGGTCTGCTTCAGCTGCAGGGAGCTGCCATGCTTGAGGTCACACCCTTCCCAGAGCAGCCCACATCAGGGACTGAGAAAGATGTAGGTAAAAAAGGCCTATTTACTTCGGCTGAATCTAGGACGTTCAGACAGACAATACTAGCTCCAGAGCTCCCTCTGGGTTGTCCAAGTTTTATCAGGGCTGCGCTACAGTACTAGAGTTTCTTCTCCTGCTTCTCTGCCCTTTCCTTTCACAGGTGTGGATCCCTAGAGATATCTTGCACTTCAAATCCCTTTCAACATCTGCTTGTGCAGAGCCCAATCTGTGACATTAAGTTTATTCATTCAGCTAACAAAATGTCTCTATTGCTACACTAGAACTATTATAAAAGGATCTGGTTATCCAGTGATAACAGTCCCAGTCCCTGAACTCACAGGGGTTATCACCTAGGGAGGGTAGCAGATATTATAAATTAAAAATTAGAGGATGTTGGTACTTTGAGATAGGAGTCTGCCAACCTCCTCTTTGCTGGTGAATTAATAAACTCTTTGCTTCTCCTCCAAAACAAATTAAAAATTAAAAAAATACATATTAATACTGGTGTCATTAGGGTTTATAAAAAAACTGAACCCTCCTAATACTGACAACTCTACTAGCTAGCATATATGTAAAGTACCGTGTTTTCATGTTAAGATTATGACAATACGGGCACCTACTTATGAGTTTACTCTGCTATCAAAATAACAATATAACAAAATTGTTCGTATAACAAAATCTTGCTGATCTTATTTACTTAATCCTTTCAAATCCGCAACCTAAAACAACCATTCAGTTACTTACGAAAGTCCTTATCAAACTAAATCACTGGTAAAAAGAAAGACTGCATGTAGGCTTTCGGCATAAAGAAGGCAAATGTAGACTCTCACTAATAGGGATCTGTTTTTACCTGCCCAGAATCTACCCTTCTTACAAGAGCACCACTGTTTCCTGTGGTGAACAGCCTTCCTTGAGGTCTCCTTTAGGTTCGTGCGGTGTGCATGACTATCATTCACATTTGCGTAATTGACAGCAGTATTTTCCATACCCTCGCCATAGTGACTGTTTTGGGAATGTGCATATAATGCAAGGCAGACCAGTAACAGTGAGCTCCTGCACTATTAGCAAGAGGATCTCATGCCAGTGGGATCAGAAAACTGGCAAAATATAAGCTTCCAGCTTCTGGTGACCATCATTCTGCTTCAGAATGAAGCCAACTCAGAATAATATTGGTAGCAGTAATGGAAAGCACTACTATATCCTACTTCCCATGTGTCCGGTACTGTTATAATATCTTTATATATACTAAATATATAATCCTTACAATGTTTACATGTACAGAGATTTAGTGCATTGTCCCAGGTTACACACAAATGAGTGCACAGGTGGGACTTGAATGCCAGTGGAGGCCATGTCCTACATGCCACGAATATTGCTCATCACAAAAATGGGAGCTGAGGGAGAGAGCCTGTTTCAAAGTAAACCATTTGAACACTTACCTCCAGAATGTGCCTATAGTACCCACTTAGATTCTGCATTTAATTAAGTCAATAAATTATTTTTCCTTTTGCAAAATCAGGCTGAATTGGGTTTATATCATGGGAACTGAAAGAGTCCTGATTATACTTGAAATTCATCATTGCATTATTTATAATAAAAAGAACCTAAATGCCCTATTACAATGGACAGTTAAATAAATGATAGGAATATATTATACAGCCATTAAAAATATTTTTGAAGAATATTTATACACATGATAAACTGCTATTTTTTTAAAATAACAAAACTGCATATTCATTATACCAATGTTGTTAATAAGAAATGTATGTGAAACAAAATGACTGAAATGAAAATACCAGAATACTGTGATCTGTTAAAAACAATTATGAGAAACTATTTTTGAAGTTTTTAAGTTTTCTACAATAACGTAGATTTTTGAAATTTTCTAAAATAACGTTTCAAAATTACAGGAGGAAAAAAGGGCAAACTTTTAAAGATGTGGAATACTTTTAACTCTCAAATTACAAAATTCCTTGGGTATATTATTCTAAATTGAACCCAAATTAAACTTATAGTCCATTCAATCACAGAATGTAAACTCCTGAAGGTAACTTTCTTTTTCCTGTTTTATTCATTTTCTATCCCTAGTGGTTACATTAGTACCTTAAGTGCTTATTGAATGAGATGTGAACAGAAAAATGAACTGGAAATGTATTTCTGCCATATTAAATAATTTTATTTTCCTAGCAAGATGTTTACTACATAAGAACTAGGTTTTTCAAAACATTCTAGTTAAGACTTGAGACAAATCAATGCTCAAGCTAATTTTATACCAGTTTAAGAGTTTTTAAAAAATAATATATTATTGTAATTTTATTTGTGTAATAATCAGTTGCAAGTAAGTAGCCTTGATTATCCTACGGCTACCTTTAACTCCATGTGAATTATTTCTAACTTTTTTATATCAAAGTCCAATATATTTTATTTTGTACTTTGGTTTATTGTCAAAGCACAAAAATTGAGAATTGGTATAAAAATAAGTGCTATTATTTTGGTGAAGTAACTTAAACAGTCCAAATATTTTTCATATTACTGTTATGTAGCAAAAGGTTCATTTGTAAGCTTTTAAATGAAAAATGCAAAGAAAAGGAGTGAACTATACTGAATTATCTTGATACGTATTGCTGTATTATTACTATGTTACACACCTCAATGTTTCATAAAACTACTTGCTGAGAATGTAAGTTCTGAATCAAAGGCTAGGGAAAGAGACCTGTATACAGGGTTTTTCATATGTCCTTAGTTGTCCCAGGCCTCACTTCTGAACTGTCTTAAGCAATTTTTATGTTCTGCACATAAGCAGCCAACTGTGAAGGGGTCTGACAACTGAGGACTGAACCCCTTAAAAATCAGCATAAGAGAAAAAGCATAAAATCACAACTGAGGCATCAGATCTTAAGGTTTAAAACAGTGTTGTCAGATTATGACATTATGTCATCTCTGAAAATAAATACATACTCATCCCATAGTCTCCTAAATCTTTATCTTTAGAGTCCGAACTTTTTCTAGGAAGTAGCAAAATGAAGGATCACTCTTAGTCATCTGATAAAAGGTGTCCATTATTCTTGACATTAAAAATTTAATGCTATGATTTAAAAAACATAATACATTAATATTTACATAATATTATTTAGAATTATGTGGTTTCCAGTGATTAGAATTTAGTCATGGAAAGGAACAGAAGACAGTGGCTGAGAAGCACATGCCTTATAAAGGACACCTAACTGGTACACTTAGGATGACCAATATTAATGACTTAAACATATTTTCCCTTAGAGGAAACAGTTTCTAAAGAGCATTCACTTCTGACATTTCAATCCCTGATTTCAGTGGCTGCAGACTGTGTACCTCTGTGCCACACTTAGGACAAGTGAAGTACATGTCAAATAAGAAACTACTCTTGACACAGTAATAACAGAAGATATGCTGACATCCTATGGTGTGAGGCATGGTGGGCCACTCTCCACATAGAGAACATTCTTTGCCACTGGTGGCTAATGTATCATCACTATTAGGAGCACCAGTGAGAGGGATACACCATGAAGATAACTTGGCTTTCAACTTCTGGATATTGATAAGTGGTAAGAGAAAAATCAGAAACTCAGCAAAACCATGCCAGAGAAGTTCCCTATTCATATACTCAAAGCCAACTTCACGTATGTTTTGAGGCTTGCAAAATACAGAACGAATGCCTAGGAGACGTTCTGTCAAAGTTGCAAACTTTCCTCTTTGAAGGAAAATCAAAAAATTAATCAAATCACCTAATTTCAAAAGTCCAACCACAAAATTCACACACTGCTTGACTTTCCCAAATGATGCTAAACGATGGTTTCGAAACAAATCATAGCATCGCTCTTCTAACCACCTCCCACCAATTGTACAAACAGCATACAAGATCTTTTGATTTTTACTTGGTGGCTGATATCTCAGGTTAGAGGAAAAATCATTTTTGTACCGAATATTCAAAACTGACTGTCCCACAGTGGCATTTTTGGAGTATATGGTGAATCTCCACAAGAAAAGCCACAAGAATGCTTTCACCTCTGGCTCAAAGCAGGCTAATAGGCCTGGCTTAAATCCATGAAAGCACTGAGTAAACTGGGACCAAACCAGCTGCTCCAGGGCCTTATTTAGTTCAAGTGCATCCAACTGACTTATTCTTAGCACTCTGTTTGTACTCTTCGTATTGTCTTTTCTGGGAGCCATGTCTTCTCTGAAGGTTTCTAGGAAAAAATACAATTAAGGAATATCATCAAACGGTTGCAAGCTTGTACTACCTCCTCAACTTACACTGGGAAAACTGTGATACACAGATTACACAGGACACATAGAAAATGGGCCTTTCAGTAGTCTGTAAATAGTGCAGTGAACAACTGCTTCTTACTTGGAACTTCTTTCTCTCTCTCCTCTCTTTTTGCTTTCTTTCTCCCCCCGCCCTTTTTCTTTTCTATTTGTTTTTCTTTTTTTATTCTTGGCCTTCCTCATAAAAGGAGTAACAACTAAACAGATAAAAAATAAAAAACACTCAAATCCCCATACCCTATTTCCACAAAAACACTATTAAGTAACATTCCTTGATCAAATATTCTAGCAGGGAGATATTAAAATCCTGAAGCTAACAGTAATGAGGCCGAATAATAGCATGACTAATGGAGAACTATATGAACGTAATAAATATAATGAACAATATAGAACATTGCAGTAGATGGTTAAGTCAAGACCTCAGTTTAATTTCCAACACTTCTACTGACTCCAAAGGTATATTTTTCAACAAGTCACTTAATCTTTTTCAAATAAATTTTATATTTATAAAGGAAGTTAGAAAGAAAAATAAATGAATATACATTTATTATTCTATCAACTATTGCAGAAAATAAATACTACTAAATATTAGCATGAAGCAACAAGAATGCAGAAATGCCATCATTAAGCTACTAAAAATGTACATATCATACAGTACTCCAGGAAAAAAAAACTATGATATAAAAATTTGTCCTACAATAATTTCATAAATATACTAAGGAAACAAATAGCTGCTTAAGGAAAAAATTTTAAATGAAACATAAAAAGCTGATTAATGGTTAGCTAGGTATGACCAATATACCTTTATTAAATGCTTACTATATGCAAGGTCATGCAGTTTAAAGCACCCAGTCATTGCTACAGTTGACTATACAGACCAGTTTAGATACCTTAACTGTTATTAATGAACTGGCAAAGCCAATCTATGGCCAAATATCATGCTTAAATTTTTGTTTCTAAAATGGGCCTTCTGTATGATCTCAGTTATATATGGAATCTAAAAAAGTTGAACTCACAGAAGCAGACAGTACAACAGTGGTTGCTATGGGATGTGGATGTAGTAGAAGCAGAGAGATATTAGTCAAAGGGTACAAATTCAGGTATAAGTTCTTGGTAGCTAATGTATAGCATGGTGACTACAGTTAACTTTTTATTTGGAATTTGCTAACAGAGTAGATGTTAGGTGTCCTGAGCCCTCCACTAGCCACTCCCCCCACCACACACACACAGGGGAAGTAACTACGGGTGGTGATCAATGTGTTAGTTAATTTGGTTGTGGCAGTCATTTCACCATATATACATATATAAAATCATCTATGTTGTATATTTTGAACATACACAATTTTTGTCAATTATACCTTAATAAACATGGGAAAAACACAAAAAAATAAAATGGGCCCTCAACAACACACCGAGCTTGATCATCATCTCTAGACCTTCGAAAGGCTCAACACACTAACAGAGCAAGGCATGGATCCTGCTCACTGCCACCAGCTGGCTATGTGATCTTGGCAAGTCATTTCACCTGATCTCTACCTTGGCTCTTCACTTACAAAACAAAGAGCTGGAGAGAAAATGACCTACAAATTTCTTTCAAACTCTATTACTTCAAGATTTTTACTAAAAAGATGTTAAACGTAATTTTCTAGAAGGTAAAAGGATTGAAAAGTGCGTCCTAAAATAAACTTGTACTTCTTGAAATTGGGAATATCTTTTGACAATAGAAGATGTTTTCAAGAGGGGAGTTTTAAAATTGCCCATGGATCCTAGATGACTTAGTGTTTATCACTTTCAAGTAGACGAAATGAAAATGCCCACTGAGTCAGGTTATTTACTACTGTTTTCCTCTCAAACCAAATATATGACAGGAATGCTTCTCACCCATAAACGTCAACCACCTTCTGGGGAGATCTTACCTTTTTCCCCTTCCTGCTGCTTCCCTAAGACTTGACAGTCTACTGCTATGGCAGTGGGAATTTTTGCTGCAAGTTCTGTGAAATCTTTGCTTCATATTTGTCAGGAGCTACAGAAAAGAAATAAGAGGGTTAGAAAGAAAGTTCCCTTTTTTCACTACTAATCTAATCCATTGCCAAGGACTGTTGATTCTTTGTTTAAAATATTTTTCTACTTCATTTATTACTCTCTGTCCCCCGACAAGTCTCTTCCTAAATTCTGGCTGCTCTCCTTTCTCCCCTAGACTGCATCTAATTGGTCTATCTACCTTTTGCCTCCTTCAGTGCATCTCCACACTGCAAACTCCCCAAACCTATTCCCAGCTTGCTTTCCTTGCTAATACATCATTACCTAGTCATAAAGTGCCACCTTCTCTTGTTCACCAGTGGACTTTACCAACTATTCCCTTTGCATGAAACATGTTCCCATTCTTTAACTGAAAAATTCATACTAAATTTTTAAGTACTGGCTCAGACAACACTTCTTCCTGACTCTCCAAATTTGGTTAGCTGCCCCTCTTCTAGTTGTTCCCTGAGCATTCTATTTTTTTTTCTGTCTTGCTCTCTATGTACTGTATATAAACTACTTTTTAATTGTCTATTTCCTCCACTAGAGGATAAGCACTGTTGTAAACATCATTTGAGTCTTATTACCATTGAATCATAGCAACGATCGCAGTTCCTGGTACACAGAAGGCATTCTACAAGTACTAAATGAATGGATAAATGAACAGGATGAAAGTGGGAGGTGTGTGAAGGTTAGAAAATTTAAATTCCCATCCATTAACTTGTAAAACTATTTCAAATTACCATATCCAGAATACTGAGTGTTACTTATTTCAACATGTTTGTTGTGCATCTGTTATTTACCAGTCAATGTGTTAGAGCCAGGGATATAATGGTACAAGAGACACAGTCTCAACTCTTGTGGAGCCTATAATCTACTGGGGAAGAAGGGGGAGGAAAGTAAGGGTGTGCTATATAAAATAAATAGGCAATTACAATAAGATGTGATAAGTGATATGCAAAGGAAATTCAGGGCACTGTGCTTATAAGTATGCTTCACAAGGTCAGAGGCGGCTTCCAGGGAGAGGCACTATTTTAAGCAGCCACCTGATGGATTACCAGTGTCATCCTGATAAAGGAAGGTAAAAATATTCCAAGTTGAGGGACGTAGCATGTACCAAGGACTGGAGGTGCCCAGACAAGAAATAAGGCTGGAAAGGAAAGCAGGAAACAGATCACAAAGGTCCTAAAAGCCAAGTTGAGCAGGCAATATTTTATCAAAAAGGGAATGGGGAGCCACTTAACAGTTGTAAGCAAAGAACTGATCCGATCTGCATTTTAGACTGCTTGTTCTGGCCATCCCGAGTTAGAGGCTCAGAGAAAGACTGGAAGAATAGAGACCAGTTAAGAGGTTGTTAAAATGATCTAGTGAGATTAGAAAAGTATTAGTGGGCACGGAGAGAAAAATGTATCTTTGAAAGCTACAAGGTGGTAGAATTGATATTACTTGGTGAGAAAGAAGGCTAGAATAACTGACTTAAGTAACTGAGTGATGGTGATACAGTTCTCTGAAACAGGAAATAAATACATGAGGCAATATAGGTTTGAAGAAAAAAATAAATACATGCAATTTTAGAAATTTGAGGCTCTTATGAGACATCTAAGTGGAAAAGTTCAGTAGGCAGTTATATGAACATGGGAGAGAAAATATGGGTGGAGATGTTAGAAGTCTGATGCCCTTCTGATAAGACTAATTAATTTGTTTTACATCCACTTTATCTACTTAAATGCTAAAATCAGAAAGGCTAAATGCTTTATCTACTTAAATGCTAAAATCAGTAATTTAAACAAGATAGGTAGATCCTGTCTATAACACATTCAACTTTCTTTGTAACGACATAATCTTATTCTCATAGTTTTCTATTGATAGATACATAGATACATGTATCGTTATCATATATAAGATACATATCGTACATATATTTATGTATCTTTGGGCTTTCAATCATTCTATGCTGTGGTCTTCAGCATCACAGTTCTGTGGTCTCACTGTTCCTCTAACCTTAGCAGTTTTCAAACTGAAGAGTTCATCAGAATCACTTAAAAATACTCAGAGGTATTGTGGATTAGGTTCCACACCTCTGCACTAAAGTGAATATTGCCAACAAAGTGAGTCACACAAATATTGTTTCCCAGTGCATATGAAAATTTATGTTTACATTATACTGTAGTGTATTAAGTGTGCAATAGCATTATATCTAAAAATGTACATATTTTAATTAAAAATACTTTATTGCTAAAAATGCTAATGATCATAAGAGCCTTCGGTGAGTAATCTTTTTGCTGGTGGAGGGTCTTGCCTCAATGTTGACGGCTGCTGACTGATCAGGGTAGGGTCATGGTTGTTGAAGGCTGGAGTAGCTGTGGCAATTTCTCAAAATAAGACAATAATGAGATCTACCACATTCATTGACTACTTTCATAAAAGATTTTTCTGTAGCATGTGATGCTGCTGGATAGCATTTTACCCACAGAACTACTTTCAAAATTGAGAGTCAATCCTCTCAAACCCTGACACTTTAGAATATGTAATATTCTAAATCATTTGTTGTGATTTCAACAATTATTGCAGCATCTTCACCAGGAGAAGATTTCATCTTAAGAAACCACTTTATTTGCTCATACATAAGCAATCTTCATCTATTCAAGTTTTATCATGATATTGTAGCAATTCAGTCAAATCTTCAAGGTCCACTTTTAATTCCATTAATAGTTCTCTTGCTATTTCTACCATGTCTGCAGTTAGTTCTTCCACTGAAGTTTTGAATACCTCAAAGTCATCTATGAGGGCTAGAATCAACTTCTCCCAAACATCTGTTCGTGTCGATATTTTGACCTGTTCCTATGAATCACCAATATTCTTAATGTCATCTAGAATGGTGAATCCTTTCCGGAAGGTTTTCAACTTACTTTGCTCAGATCCATCAGAGGAATTATTAGCTACAGCAGTTATAGCTTTACAAAATGTATTTCTTAAATAATAAGACTTCAAAGTCAAATTACTCCTTGATTACTCCAGAATAGATACTATGTTAGTAGGCATGAAAACACTGATCTCTTTGTATATCTCAAGCAGAGCTCCTGGTTGACTAGATACATTGTCAATGAGCAGTAATATTTTGAAAGGAATCTTTTTTTTCCTAAGATCTCAACAATGGGCTTAAAATATTCAGTAAATCATCCTGTTAACATATGTGCTGACATCTAGGCTTTGTTGTTCCCTTTATAAAGTAAAGGCAGAGTATATTTAGCACAATTCTTAAGGACTCTAGGATGTTCTGAATGGTAAATGACCATTGGCTTCAACCTATTAGCCCCTAACAAGAGAGTCAGCTTGTTCCTTGAAACTTTGAACCCAGGCATTTATTTCTTCTCTTTCACTATGAAAGTCCTAGATGGCATCTTTTTCCAATAGAAGGCTCTTTTGTCTACACTGACAAACAAACTGTTATTTAGTTCATCAATTATCTTAGCTAGAGCTTCTGAATAACCCACTACAGCTTCTACATCAGCACTTGCTGCTTTACCTTGCACTTACACATTATGGAGATGGCTTCTTTCCTTAAACCTTACAAAGCAACCTCTGCTAGCTTCAAACATTTCTTCTGGAGTTTCTTTGCCTCTCTCTGCCTTCACGGAATTGAAGAGTATTAAGGGCTTGCTCTGGATTAGGCCTTGGCTTAAGGGAATCTGTGGCTAGTAGTTTGATCTTCTACACAGACTACTAAAACTTTTTCCACATGAGCGACAGGCTATTTCGCTTTCTCATCATTCATGTGTTCACTGGAGTAACAATTTTCTTCAAGAACTTTTCCTTTGCATTCACCATCTGGCTCTCTGTTTGGCACAAGAGGTCTAGCTTTTGGCCTATCTTGGCTTTGAACTTACCTTCCTAAATTTAATCATTTCCAGATTCTGATTTAAAGTGAGAGATGTGTGACTCTTCCTTTCACTTGAATACTTTCAGAGGCCACTGTAGAGTTATTAATTGGCCTAATTTCAATATTGTTGTTTCTCAGGAATACGGAGGCCCACGTAGAGTAAGAGACAAGACAATGGCCGGTTGGTGGAGCAGTCAGAATACACACAGCATGTACTGATTAAGTTTTCTGTCTTATATGGGTGCAGTTTTTGGCACTCCAAAACAATTGCAGTACTAACATGAAAGATCACTACACGCAGATTATCATTAAAAACATAATAATAAAAGAGTTTAAAATACTGCAAGAATAACCAAAATGTCACACAGAGACATGAAGTGAGCACATGCTCTTGGAAAAATTGTACTGATAGAACTGTTTGACTCACGGTTGAAATAAACCTTCAATTTGTTAAAAACAAACAAACAAACAAAAACTGTATCTGTGAAGCCCAATAAAGGGAAGCACAATAAAATGAGGTGTGCCTATACTTATAGGTTGCTGGGCCTAATCCCCAGAATCTGATTCAGCAGGTATGGAGTGAGACCCAAAAACGTACATTTCTAACAAACTCCCTAATGATGTTGAAAACTACTAGGCTACTCTATTGCAAAGCAAAAGTCATCATTTATTTTTGCATATCACCCATACAGCTCAATGTTACATGCCAGCCCTGCAAGTCATTTCTGGTTAGTTCTCATCCCTATATCTATAGAGGCTATTACAAATCTTTCACTGACTCAAGGTTTCTCTTTCATTTATTAAGTAGTCTTTGTGAAATTTGAGACCATTCATTCATTCCACAAATTCTATGAGTATCAGTATATTCTAGCCATACTAGGTGCTTGACATGCAGAGAAGACATGTCCTGGCTCTCATTTAAGAATTCCAACCAAAGTCTAGAAATAAAGGCAGGCAAATAAACAGACAACCAGGACAATAACAAGGGTGTATAGATAGTATTGAAAGTTCCCAAATGAAACACATAAAATTTAAAACTATCTCAACAGAAAAGAATTTCAAATTCTCACACACACAAATCAATGAATAAGATTTTTTCTGCAGCTAACAGATTTTTTTCTAATTAACTTAACCATTTATGTAAGTTAAAAAACCCCTAAAACATTAAACCTCAAATCTACCCCAAATCTGCAAAATTCTTTTCCCACACTTACCAAATCACCTTTTTCTTACTTCATTATTACCCCTGGGATAAAGTACAAAGTTCTTAGACCTAATCTAGCCCAAGCCTGTCTCCATCTCTGCAACTGTATAACCCACTATTCCCTAATGAAGCCTTTAATTACAGACCATCTTTCAGTCTTGCCTCTGTGCCTTTTCTCATGTACCTAAAACACTTACCTTGCTTACCAGCTATTTCCACAGCCCTAAGCTATCTGCCTTCACATTCCAACTCTACTTCAACATTCTCTCTGAAAACTTAACTATTCCCAGCTCCCACTGAGTATTACAATTTTTAACCCTAACAGTTAACTGTCTGTGCCACTCGAGCCCTCAACCATGTGTGCTATAATTCCAGTCACGTAAGTACATGTTCTTTTCCTAACTTCAATATAAGCCAGTAAAGGGAAAAGGGAAAGTGCTTACACTTATTTCTCAAAGACCTGCCACATAAAAAGTGACTTTGATACCTAACTTAGTTTTCCTCAGGCAAAGTTCTACCATCACTCCGGATATGTGGGAATATGGTATATGTAACTCTTCTACTGTAATAGTATCTCCAACTCTGCATCTTCCACAGATTTCATATGCTGTAGTCAGCAAAATAAGGGAAACTCTCTGATTGTCAAATTGCTTTTGAAAAGCTCTAACCATACTGGATACCAATGTAAAGCCAACACTATCCATCCCTTTCCTACTCCTTCCCCTAGTATTGGACTGGATGAATTGTTGAGTACCAGATAAAATATTTGGCTTGCCTTAGAGGTTAAGTTATGCCAATATATGTATCTTTAAATACTACAGTCACAACAGTTCCAGATTGTGGCTAATGAATCTCATCAATTTTACAGTTCTAAAATTTATCACAAAGATAGGCTCATAGTAGCTACTAAATAGATGTTTGTAGAACTTACAAGCAATGGAATGATTAGTCTGGTAGCCAATCAATGTACCAGCTGAATATCATGTGAGAGCATTTAGATGAACTGGATAACGAGAAAGGGTATGCATCATATAATGAAATTTTGGTCAACAACAGACCGCACATCTGATGGTGGTCCCTTAAGATTACAATGGTGCTGAAAAATTCCTATTACCGAGTGACTTTGTATCCCTTGTAATGTCATGCAATTAATTTTTAATAAATTTAAGGTAGCCTAAGTGTACAGTGCTTAAGTCTGTGTATAGTAAAGGCCTCCACATTCACTTATCACTCACTCCCTGACTCATGCAGAGCAACTTCCAGTCTTGCGAGCTCCATTGATGGTAAGTGCCCTATACAGGTGTACCATTTTAAATCTTTATACCATATTTTACTGTACCTTTTCTATATTTAGATATATTTAGATCACAAATACCATTGTGTTACAGTTGCCCACAATATCAAGTACAGTAACATGTTGTACAGGTTTGTAGCCTAGGTGCAACAGGCTGTATCAGATAGCCTAGGTGTGTAATAAGTTATCCCATCCAGGTTTGTTTAAGTACACACTGATGTTCACACAAGGACAAAAATCACCTAACTATGCTATTCTCAGAATGCATACATGACTGTACCTTTTCCTCAAGTTCCTTAGTGATATTTAGTGAGAAACAGGTCAGAGAGAGTGGTTTGTCAGAACGATCAGCTATTTCAAATCCCCATCTAGAAGAATCAGACTTGAAAACATTTTGTAAAAATACGAATTTTTAATGACTGCCAGAAAAGGAGACTTAACACAGTCTTTAACTGATCCAATATTTAACAATACTTATTATCAAAAAATTCTTTCTTATTCCTTCTGTTATAGTTTAACATTTTTTTCTTTCCTCTTTTTCTCCCCAGGCCTGGCCTCAGTATAGATTAGGAACAGCTGGGCTTGCTCTCCTCCCTACATAATACTCTCTAATAAACCAAAAGACTACAATTAAACTGCTCTTCAGCCTTTGCTCCTCCAGATGAATAATTTGTTTCTCCTTTTTTTTTTTTTTAGGCTTTATTTTCCAACATTTTAATCATTTTTGTGACTTCTTTTAGTTGTAAACATAGAACAGACACTGTCCACTACACATCACAGTTCATTAAAGTGGAATACCTCTCCTATGTTCTACATTCTTTTTCAGGCAACTGTGATAGAGTAAAAAAAGCAGACTTAAAATCAAACAGGCCCGGGCTTAAGTTCCAGCTCTGTCACTTACTTGCTATGTCATCTTAAAAAATTCATTAGCCTCAGATTCTTCTTCTAAAACCTGGAAATAACAGCTACCTCACAAAGTTGTTGAGATTAAACCAGATAATGTTATGAAAGTGGTTTGGAAACTGTAAAGTATTATTATTACATTATTGCTGCTTTGGCTAGGGATATGCATAAAAAGAAAAAGACTCCAAGTTGATTTTGGCAAATCTCATTTCAAAAGACTGAAATCTTCATTATTACTCATACTAATGCCTCGATCAACCTGTATCAAAAGGAATTTTTTCCAGGAAATATTGACTACACCATTAATTGTGACAATTAAAAGGTGAACATGATGTTACCATTATGTGTGCATGTGGGAGGGGCCCTGTAGGAGAGGGTATAGGCAAGGCTGAGTGGAACTCACTGTACCCTTAACTTGTATCATGTCAGAAAGGAGATGATACAGTGGGGACTTTGAGAGAATGCAGATGGGTTCCAGCATGACCTGCTCTCATGATTATTTAACCCCTAACAATTTGGTTGTGCCTGTTATCTTTTGAAGTAAAGAAACTTTAGGAATGCACACTAATAATATCTGACTCTAGGGTGCTTTGCTGCACAGGGCACAGTACAGGTAGTCCAAGACGAGCATTCAAACTTGGGTTCACCACCAGCATACTACATTCAGTTCCTCCTCTTCTACACTCCCAACTACTCTTCCTGGCAGGTACAATTATTCTAGAATACTGGCCTTAGAGAAGGGCAGCCTAGGAGTAGAAGAAACTGATGAAATCAAAAGAACCAGAAGTTCAATTAGTCAGTTAAGGAATATTCTCCCCTCCACTGCAGTACAGTAATTGTTATGATAGGTATGAAGCACAGAAAAACGTCATAAATGCCTTTAAATCACATGAAATTATTCTCAATATAAAGTAAGCAGTTTGTGTTTTAGTGAATTCTAATTCTCTGACAAATAGTTATTCAATGTAACCAATATTTATTGAGAATGCCTACCAAATACCAGGCATTCTTCTAGGTACCAGGAATTCAACTGAAATATTTAACTGTCAGTTAACGTTCTTTTATTCAAGTGTATTTAAAGAAATAGGGTGTTACTGTAATCAGGACTGGCCATTGATGTCTGAAGCACAGAACAGATCCCAAAATGTGAAAACACTATAAGGGATCACAAAACTTCCCAGGCAGAAAAGAGGAAAACAGTATTTAGGGCAAGGGAACAGGTTGTGCAAAAGTACAGAAATGTGCAAGCTCCTGGCCATGGTCTACCTGGGACAATATGGGGATGGATTTCTGCATGAGCTGCATCCTTGGTTATTAAACCCCCATCAGTGTGTTTGCATCTGTTATCTGGAAACAGACAGACAAGTCATCTGCTGTGGCTAGAGCAGAGCAGGCTTGCAGGAGAGACTGGTTGAAGCGGCAACACTGTAAAAAGAACCTGTGTTAAGGAAATTGTGTTGATTCTGTAGGCATGAATAATCACTGAAGAGAAGACATATAACAATACATACATTTTAAAAGATTAATCTGATGGCTGAGTTCATTAAAACTAAAGACAAGGAAAACTGCCATTTTGGGAGACTAGTTAGGATTCCTCCAACAATTCAGGGGCCTAACTAAGATGCAAACAACTTTCCAGAAAATTCAAAGTAATTTAACTTATTTTATTAAGAACTGTGGAAATCAAAAGGGAGATTATATTATCCTCACATTTTCTGATAAAAAATCCCCAATGCTTTTTGGTAAACCAGTACTTTCCTAACTTCTGTTAAACTTAATTGCCAATACCCATGCCCAACAATTGCTCAGTGTATTTCTACTTTACTTTCAAGAATTTAAGTAAGCTTTAACAATCCCTGTATTATTGGTTCTTATAGATTAGTATTTAGTTTCATAAATGTAGGCTCAAATTTGAATAGTTAAAATAGCTTTTTTTTTCTTTAAAAAAAAAAAGTTGGGATTGTTTTGAATTGAAACAAACACCACTAAATTTAATTCAAATTGATTTTTCCAAAATGCCAAAAACGGACAATGCTGCTTTTTCCTATTCTACCTTTTAATACATAATCCTACCACCCCTCATTTCCCAAACTCTACTAACTTTAAGATTCTAAAAGGCTAACCCGGGGGAAACATTTATTGGCCATACAAAGAGACATATAAAAATAAGTAATTAAAAATATAACTGGCACTAAATAATCTTATCATGTAGTGAAGGATTCTACTAGGTTACAGACATGTGAAAAAGACGCTTAAGGCAAATTCAAGGCCAGATAAAAAGTATAACATCTACTAGGGTTAGTGTGATTAACTTGTCACATAAATATGTTTAAGACAAAATGATCTATCACTAAAAACGATTAAAAAGGTCTCCTGCTGACATTTTATCACTAAACATGTCACAATGCTTTTCTTTCACAGAAAAAAAAAACCCTGAAAATTCATTTACTAAGAGCAGCAACATACAACTTTATCCCTTAAATAACTCATGCTTTCTTTTTGTTTTTCATTCCCCAAAATAAAACCTTTGTCACCTATATCACATTCCAAAACCAAAACAAATGACTATATCTCACTGAGGAAGGAGGAATTTTTCAGGATGTACTTTAGAGCTTTTATTGAGTATAGTACAAATTATGAATGAATATATTTTCTTTAAAAACATGTTATTGACAGAAATCTATCAATAATAATGTGGGTATTGTCAAGGCCTGTCAATATGAATGTAATTATGATTAAGGGGATAACATGGATTTTAGCTATAATACCAAGTAACATCTCCTACATTGCTGCTATCAATATACACATTATTATTGACCTGTTCCGAGACTCTCAGTACTAGATGTATTACCATTAGGCATATTTGTCAATGCATACTGCCTACAAAAATTCTACATTTAAATTTACAGTCCTGTAAACTTTGTCAGCAGAAACATGTGATTCCCAAGTAATCTCTAAGCAAGCACATTCACCTACACACTCCCTGCCAGCCTATCCTTTTTCAGCTCCATAAAAATCAACTAATTTTTAGAATGACAATGTCACTGCCACATTATCTTAAGTGTTCTAATAATCAAAGTGAATGAGACCATATATTTATTTTTTCCCTTTTTAAAAATGTTAAACTAACATTTCATGTTATGAGGTTATATGGATAAAATTCTATGACTGAAGATCTTAAGTTTTGAATCTACATCCTACCATTTTAATTCCTTTGTGTAGTCGGATAGATTTACTGTCCATTGTATTGAAATCAATACTAATAAATGGGACATACATCACAGACGGATTTAACAGGACACCGATTCCCAGAACACATTTCAAACATGGGCAAAAGAGAAAAAGCTATGGCTGAAACCTATTAGAACACTGTGACCTCTGGCACCATGAACAGGCCTAGAATCAACAATTGTAAGTTCAAATCTCACTTCTGCCACAGACTTGCTAAGTGACTTGTCACTACTCTTTTGTTTCTTTCTTTCATCATATATAAAATAAGTTTCAATGGTTTAAAGACATCTGATGTTATAAATCCCAATCATACCCATTTGGGTGTGTCCAAAATACGGGAAATTTTAAAATTGTGTTATGGACACTAGACTTCTAAATTATTCTTAACTTCAATGGAATCCTCATCAAAATCCAAATAGGATTTTTCTTTTTGGGGTGCTAGTGGGTACATGACAAAACATTTCTAAAGTACATCTGAAAGATAAACTTCAAAGTAGGACAAATTTCTCAAAAGATGAACAGTGATAAGTAACTCGTCCTAGCAAAAAGGGATTTTTTTTTTTTCATTTCAAGAGAGGAGGGGCCAGGTGCAGCTCATGCCTGTAATCCTAGCACTCTGCGAGGCTGAGGCAGGTGGATTGCTTGAGCTCAGGAGTTCAAGACCAGCCTGAGCAAGAGCGAGACCCTAAAAGTAGAAAAATTAGCTGGGTGTTGTGGCGCGCACCTGTAGTCCCAGCTACTTGGGAGGCTGAGGCAAGAGGATCCCTTGAGCCCAATAGTTTGAGGCTGCAGTGAGTAAGATGACACCATAGTACTCTATCCAGGACAATAGAGTAAGATTCAGTCTCAAAGAAAAAAAAAGAGGGAATTCAACACAAATCAAATACGACAATTTCAAGACTATAATTATTCTTACACAATTAATTGAGTGCCTTACTAATCTCATTTATAATATATTTATTCAGGTATCTAAAACGAACACAAAATACTTTCCTTAAATCTTAAAAGAGAATTTCCAATACCTTAACCTAGCTTTACAAATATATTTTTAAGAGAACAGCATACACTCATACTTTTTTTTCCTTTAGAAAGCTGACACCTCTGAGTCTTCAAGAGAGAAGGAATATTGTGAAAATAAAGAGATGTTTGAGTGAATACTGGGAAAAGAAGTTACACTGCCCTTGATTATTTCTGTAGCCCAGGTTCACGAACAGACTATGAGACTCCAAACAAATCATTTTACCTCACTATACTCTTCATTGGTTAACTTTTTTAAAGCAAATGTAAAATGTCAACCTACTCAACTAGAATTCTTATAGGAACCGTTTTAGGAAACCTTGAATGTAGAAGGAAAAAAATAAGTAAAAGCTATTTCTAACTACAGAAATGGTAATGTTGCACAAGAGTTTGGAAAAGGCTGCTGCAGAACACATGAAACAGAGACAGTTTTCATAGAAAGTAATACAGAAACATTAAGGAAGACATCCAAGGAATTTCTTAGTCTACAACCATAGTAAATACATACTACTTACCAGTTATTGAGTGCTAACCAGTGACTATTATAGCTAATTGCCATGTACAAAACTAAATATCAAATAATTTTCAATCCTTACAATATTAATAGTTTTTTTTTTATTATTATTTCTGTTCTAAAACAAAGAAACTGAAGCACAGAGAGATTAGCTGACTCGTATAAAATCACATGGCTTGAAGTGGCAGAGCCATGCTCTGAACTAGTGTCCTTTACTGATAAGATGGTGATGGGCCTAAAAATTAAACATAAACACTTTAGAATGGTATCACAGGACATGCAGATGGAGCTATTTTTAACAGACTAAGTACCAAGAGTAATATACTAAGAGTACAAGCATAAACTTTAGCAAAAATTCAAATCCAGGGATGAACAAATAAGAGCCACATGAAACATATGAAGCAACTAGATCTTTAAATACTCTATAAATTTAGAAAAGGGCTTTAGAATTTAGTTGCTTAAGAAGAGAATTCTAAATGACTTGAAAATTATTGAAACACACAATTTCGTATTTTATGGCACAAGAGAATGTGCTAATATCCCCAAAGGAACAAAAAGGCATTAGCAATGGAATAGGAGGAAATACCATGTGATACATACTACGTGCAAGGCACTATATATTTTCTTTACCTTTTTTAAATCTCATTTAATCCTCACAACACAGTATTATCATCTCCATTTTAAGAAGACAAAACTTAAGGCTTGAGAAAATTAATGACCTAACTAAGCTGGCAATTAGTAAATTTCTGGTAAGAAAAATTGCAGAACACACAAAATAAAGTTAGTAGAATGGAGATTTGGTAAATTTAGATACAGTTTAATCCTGCAGAACTCTAGGTAAATGTTTATCCCCTTCAAGATCATTCAGAAGACCAGACTGCCAGTCAAGCTCTCAGGACTGTAGATGGGAAAAGAAATTAAAGGCATGTAGTAAAGTTGCTCTTGTGGCCTGGGATGCATCTCATCTACATTCCCTCTCCCTGTCTCTATACGTGTGGTTAAAAGACAATCCAAAGGGACTGAATGTCAAATCTGAACAAACAGAATATGTGGGTGAAAAGATGAGGTGTGAACATTCATTTATTATGATCACATATTATATATAAGGTAGAGGCAATGCCAACTCATCCATCTAACACTAAAAGGGAGTGGTTAGGCATGATCAAAACAGAGTTACTCTAGAGTGCTCAGTTTTTGTTCAAATAGTAAGAAGAAAGAAAACTTGTATGGAGTTTTATCTCACTTTACTGACAGGCAGGTAAGAAGGGAGAGCTCTGATAAAAAGAAAATATATTGAATAGCGTAAAAAGCAGTATAGAAAAGTGTATTTTTGTTGTATTCGTGGAAATATGTTCGGAAGAAGATTAATAATAGCCCACACTGGGAAGGGCAGAGGATACTAGATATCCTCCTCCTGGTCTCCACTTCCACGTAAAGAAACCACAGGTCTGGGCTTGAAAGAGCAGTGTGAAGATTATAGACAAGGGCCAAATGGAGCAATTCAGGGCTTTTCTCCTGATGTTTCCTGTACATTCCAAAGGATTGGAAGAAGGACAGGGAATATTTGGAAATCGCTCTCACTTCACAAGAAAGAGATAAAGGTAAAATTCGATTTGCTTCTAAGCTGTCCAACCCAGATCATCATGAGGAAAAAAATGAAGTGACTCAGAGTAAAATTTTTGGCCAGAAATAAAGATTGTGCATATGCATACATTTTCTTTGTGCTATAAGAACCTGCACATGTGGATGGTGTGCAAGAGGGAAAGAAACTTTAAAATTACTTGATGCTGTGAGGAAAACATGGGGCTAGGACTCAGAACTTTACTAGCAAGCCAGCTAACATCTTTAAGGTTCAGCTACTGAATATGTAAAACAAAAGTACCTGCCCTCCTCATGGCAAGGATTATTACGGACATTAAATATAAGCAAACCTTTTATGGCTAAAATAAAAGGATACGGAGAAGAGAGCAAAATAACAAATTATGATTCTGATCATAAAGAAAAAATAAATTTCAAATTTGTATCGATAAAACAAATGGGATTAAATAGGGACATGTTTGTAACTTTCAGAATAAATTAACTGAATATAACTTTAAAAATCTGTAATAATCACATAAATGCATATTAAATACAAATAATTATTCTAAGGAACAGAATTTTAATGCTAGAAGGAAAGGAAGATCTAGTCTAAGATGTGAACTTAAATCTTAAAAGGAACCCTGCTATTCACGCAGAACACATAAATAGCCTGGTCTCGTTAAAATACAGCTGAGAGTCGGCTTGTTTTGTCTTTCCCCTGCATGGCTCCAGAAAATTTCTACAAGTTCTTCTTTGGAACAGTTTTAAAACTACAGAGTGAGTGCTACCACTAATTCCTAAAAATGAGGAGAATCAGGTCAAGTAGGTAAGTTGGTCAAAATAAAACCAGAGTCAGGACTAGAACCCAACTCTCTTGATTTAGTCTAGTCTCCGATGTTCTGTTACTTTTCTTAATTTAAAAAAAAAGATTTTGTAAATAATTCTCTCTTTCTTTCAAATCTCCTTTTCCCTTAAGATCATTCAACTCTAATCTTTCTGGATACATGTAATTGATTATACGGGCAAGATCAGAGAAGTTAAAAGAAAAACAGAGATAAAGAAAAGTCAGCCACGCCCAAATCATTCTGTTCAGCTTAAAATGGTAACATCGGCGAAGTTGTTCAGACTACAAACTGTGGTGTGGAGGGAGCCTCAGTGTCCTTAACTGCTAGCAACTAAAATTTTCAAGGGGCACCACAGAAGAATACATAACGTGTTAGAATATAATTGAACGTTCAACAATTTGTCTCATTTTGTGAAAAGGCCTTTCACTAAATGTTGGATGCCTGGAAAACGGTACTTAATAAACAAACACACGATTTTTAAGGACTCAGAAGAAAAATCTTAATGATTCTCACGTTCTCAGATTTCTTATCAGAAGTCAATGTGAAACACAATTAACTTATCACAAGCAATTTTTAAAGAAAATTCTCAGTATCTCTTCCCCCATAAGAAAACCAAAGTGCTTTTAAATGAATGCGCGTTCAATAACGTTGGAAACTTAGGCATACTGAATTTTTTTTGGACCGAATATAGCACTTTACGTGAACCTTCAGATATTAAGTAAAGCCTGGATCCTGAATGATTCCTAATACAGCCGTTTATAAGGGGTAAATCACTTCATGACCGCAAAGTGCGAGAAAAAACTCAGTTTGTCTTTAGAAAGTCACTGCGTGGAATGCAGAGCAAATCTAGCTGTGTGTTCGTTAATTTTTAATAGCGCTATCCTAAGAATAGTTTTAGGAGTTTAAGCTTGCCTCCTTGCCTTTCCCGAGAAAGAGACTTTGATTTGCCTCTCCCAGGAAGGCAAGAAGCCAACAGACAGGGAAACTCACGCAAAGGCCGACAATTACAAGGTCATGAAACTCCACGACCTCCCAGCCGCAAGCAAGACCTCAGGTTTGCACTCGGCTCGTTAGGGCAGACACTGACCTTAGAAGTCTGCGAAACGCCCACGCTCCACGTAACTTTTTCTGAAACATTCTCTGGAAAGCTTGGCTTTTCCTAGCAGAATCTGAGCTACCTAGCTTTCCGGAACTCGCGGGCTTCCGGAGCGACTCAGGACCCGGAAGTGGCTGAAAAAACTGGAGAAATTACACCAACGAGAACTACGCTTTAGCGCTACGCGGAAGGCCCGGGAGGGCCCAGCAACGGCGAACACCCACGAGCCGAAGAACCGAAGGGCCGAAGAGCCGAAGAGGGCACTCTCGCGCGGTGATTGGTCGGCTGGCCGCTCGGAGGAAATCCGTCTCTGATTGGCAGGAGAGTCACGAACTGGTCAGCCCCGGGTCAGGGGCCGCTAGAGGAGAGGCAGCGGTGTCAAGGGCCTGAGGGGAAGCCGGGGCTCTCGAGGGCAGGGCTTTTTCTACCGGAGCACGCCACAATGGGCTGCCGGACAAGCGCCGCCGGGTGGCAGTGGGACGTCTCCGCACCTTTGGGGCTCCCTGTTCGCCTTGTGGGGAAGGCCGGCTGCAGGATGGCCTGGTGGGGAGGGAGCCCTCGGGCGGGACGGCTGCGTGGAGTCTGGGGCAGTTGTGCGGAGCGTGGAGACCTGCCTCCACCAGGGCCAGTGTGCACTGGTGGAAAGCTTATTGACCTCTGCATGCTCCGGAAGGCAGGTAGCTGGTCCAGTCAGTCGCCCGCCCTGCAAAGCCGCCCCCCAGAGGCCCCGTAGAGCTGACTAGATGCGCTCTCACCTTCCTGGCGGCGCGGACCTGGCCGCAGGCTTCCCGCCCCAGAGGCGCGTCAAGTCATCCCGGTAACTTAGGAACGCGGGCAGCCAGGTCGCCCACTCCTGGGGAATGGAGTCAGAATTTCCGGGAGTGAGGTCCGAGGAATTACACACCAGGCAATTATGTGTAGCGGGCTTTGAGAATGGCCACTATCTTCTCACTGTATGGTGTGAATACCAATGTCTGTCTAGTGGGTTGGTTTTAAGGTCAGAATGAAGTCAGGTAGTTCAAGACTCCTGAACATAGTAGGCTTTAAGGTTTAGTTGTTGCCTCCACTCTAGACTCCACCACTCCACCACCCCATCCCCGTGCCAAGAACACTTAGTCCTACAGTAGCTCTATTAGATTTTGGAGAGCTTATCCTGTAGAAGTATGAGAGAATTTTTTTCCCTTGTATTTTTATTACAGAAATTGCCTTGTGGAACAGAGTTGTTAAGCTCAAAATATGAAACATTATGGTTAATATAAAAGAAAATTTATTGATGAATTCTAATACTATCCAAATTCGTTTTTACATTAAAGATGTACAATTTAACATATACCTGGAATGTTTCCTTCTGTACGTTAAAGAGATCTTGGAAAGAAATGGGCCTAAGGAGGAGCAGAAGGATGTTATCTTTTTTTTTTTTTTTGAGACAGAGTCTCACTCTGTTGCCTGGGCTAGAGTGTGGTGGCATCATCCTAGCTCACAGCTACCTCAAACTCCTGGGCTCAGGCAATCCTACTGCCTCAGCCTCCCGAGTAGCTGGGACTACAGGCATGCACCACCATGCCCCGCTAATTTTTTCTATATATTTTTAGTTGTCCAGCTAATTTCTTTCTTTTTTTTTAGTAGAGATGGGGGTCTTGCTCTTGCTCAGGCTGGTCTCGAACTCCTGACCTCGAGCAATCCTCCTGCCTCGGCCTCCCAGTTTGCTAGGATTACAGGCATGAGTCACTGCGCCCAGCCAAGGATGTTATCTTGCTTAGTGAAAAAGAATCCTTCCCACCATGGGAAGCAACAGCACAAAGGAGATAAGAGTAGGAGCTACAAATTGCTAGGGCATGTAGTTCTCCTAGGAACAGGAGATTTTTTCTAGAGCTGCATCTGTCAAATGAAGTAGCCACTGGCCATTTGAAATGTGTTTAGTCTTGAATTGAGGTCTGCTCTAAATGTAAAACATGTACCAGATTTCTAAGGCATGGTATGAAAAAAAAAGAATAAAATATTTCATTAATTTTATATTGATTACATGTTTAAATGAGAATGTTTTGGAAAATTTAGAATTACATGTCATTCCCATTATATTTCTATTGGATACTGCTGTTCTAGAGAGTCAGAAAAATCTCTGAACAAGAGCAAAACTTTCATTTAGCAATTGTGAAAGAAGGCAGCCATGTTGCATTTCTCAGGTAACCTACAGACGTACTGTGCTTCACTTAATTTTTATGGGAGGAGGAAAAAGGACCCCCCCCCCCAAAAAAAAGACCAGTCTAGAGGACATTTTCAGAAAGCAAGTTCTAACTTGTGGAGCCTTATGTCTGTCACATGAACATCACAGTACTGAAAATAATAAAGATACCAAGTTATCAAGAAATTTGAATTATGTTTGACAAACCTGATTAAGAATACAGGGAAACAGTTGTAACATTTAAGATTCTACTAAATATGTTTAAAATAAGTTCTGCATTTTAATGATAAATTTCTAGATACCGTATACTTTAGTTTTCGAGTGATCTAGTGAGTTGAGGTTTCACAGAAGCTTTATTTCCAGGTTTTTTAAATACTTGCTTTAAAATATATTTATTTTTCATTCATTTATTTAACAAAAGTTTGCTGGGGGTCAGGAGTATTGCTAGGCAGTGTTGATAAAATGTGAAGACAGAAGACAGGCATGGCCCTTGCTTTCTGGGAGCTAATGCATATGAATTCAGAGACAGTGAATAAGTAGATATTAATAATAACCAAGGCAAGTGTATTTTGCCTTTCAGTAAATGCTTACCTCTGTAAATTCAACACACTGGGTGTTTTAAATCTAGAATTTATGTATTCCTGCTGACATGTTAAGAGTCTTTGTTAGGACTTAGCTGTGGACTTAAGAAATATTAACAAAAAAATCAGTTAATTCATTCATAACTATGAGAACCTAAAGGAGAAAAATTAAAATTAAATATTTCTTTACCTTTAAACATAAAGAAAAGATGAAAAAAATTTATAGTAGCATTTTATATCCTCTTTTAGCCTTTTAGCAATTTTTAGTTTCTAAGAATTTAATAATAGAAATGTAAAGAAGACATTGATTTATGCCCCTAATATAGTTTAAAATTGCTGACTTTACGAAGTTAAATTTATTTGAGCATATTACATAGTACTTAAATCAATATATTTGAGTCTTTTAGGAAGAAGTTAAACATAGGTCTTATGTTATTTTACTACTGCTGCTGTAACAAATTATCACCAAAGTAGCGGCTCAAAACACCAATTTATTATCTTACAGTCTGTAGGTCATAAGTCCAACATGGGTCTCAACAGTCTAAAATCAAGGTGTCCACAGGCCTGTGTTCCTTTCCGGAAGCTTAAGGGAAGAATCTAGTTTTTTGTCCATTCAGGTTTTTGGCCAAATTATACAATGCTGTTACAGAATTGACGTCTCTGTTTTCTTGCTGGCTGTTAGTTGAGGGATGTTCCCAGCTTGTAGAGGCCACCCATGTTCCTTGGTTTTGGCCCTCTTCCTCCACCTTCAAAACCAGCAATGGTGGATCGAGACCCTCTCATCCTTCTAATCTCTCCTTCCTCTTCTTCCGTTGTTCTGTCTCCAATTATAGCCTTTTAAGAACTTATTTGATTAGGTTGAATCACTCTATCTCGAGGTCCACATTTTAATTACATCTGCAAAGTTCCAAGGATTAGGGCATGGACATCTTTAGGGGCCCCTATTCTGCCTACCACAGGTCTCAGTTGGGGCCATGCAGTATATCCAGTATTTCTTACCAGTATTCTCAGTATATGTTTGAATAATATGAATGTTGGTAATGACAGATACATTTTATTGAATGTTCCAGGCACTATTCTGAGCCCTTTTACTGCATGCACTCATTAAACTTCAGAACTACCCCTAGAGCAAGTACTATTACTCCCACTTACAGATAGGATACCGAAAGCAGAGTAACTTAGAGCCATTACATGGTGCAATGAGGTTTGGAACCTAGACTGTCTGGTTCCAGAGTCTGTGCATGCTCTGAACCTCAACATAATAAAGATAACTTCTGAATATATGAATTTACTAAACATGTGTTAGTGATGTAATGGCTATGAATTTAGGATCTGGCATCACATCACATTGTCTGGATTCAAATTCTGCATAACAGTTACTGGATGACCCTGGAGAAGTTACTTTACTTGATCAATAATAAACCGAACTAATATTAACACTTGAGGATTAAATGCATACTATATGTAAGGTTCTTAGAATAGTGCTTCCAAACAGTCATGCATCACTTAACAATGGAGATGGATTCTGAGAAATGCATTGGATGATTTCATTATTGTGTGAACATTACAGAGTGTACTTACACAAACTTAACTTTTGTGTAGGCTGTACTACACATCTGCCTTGGCTATGTAGTACAGCCTATTGCTCCTAGGCTACAAACCTGTACAGCATGTTACTGTACTGAATAGCATAGGCAATTGTAACACAATGGTATTTGTGTATCTAAAAGTGTAAACACAGAAAATGTGAAGTGTTTTAATCTTATGGGACTACCATTGAATACACGGTTCATCATTGTGTTGGTATGTGGTACAGAACTGTAGTAAGCTATTGCTAGGTATAATTATTGGTGACAATTCAACTTTTAAAACCAGTATTTATTATAAAAGGAAATGTTTTCTTTGGGTATATTCACATTCTGTTTGTGAAATAAAAACTAAAGTTTAAATTTAGACTTTCCTTTTAATACATCACCAAATGCTATCTCCTTTCTCAGCCTCTGATTTCTCCTCCTCCAGTCTTGCCTCTATCTTTCCAGCAGTGTTAACCTTCAGTGTCATTTGATCATGTACTTTAAACACTTTGTCAAGACTCTAGTCCCAACTTAATGTCCAAATTTTCTAGAAAGGCATCAGGACTTTTTGACACACTCCAATTATTCTCTCCTGCCATCCCTCTGCCTAGTATTTACATAGCCATCAATTCAAAAATCTCATTGTTCTCATTTTCTGTTATTATTCCTTGAGGGAGGCCCATGTATATTTGTGAGGGGCAGTGGCATGTCCTGGGTCCCTGGCTATCACGTCTTCAATTACCACTCCAAAACTCCCCCTCTATTCTATTAATAATAATCTTTGCTGCCATTCCCTTAATTCAATCCCTTGTTATCCCTGCACTTTGAGTCATCTCGTAACAAATTGTTGGCCTCCAGCCTAACTGCCCTTCAGGCTTATTCTCTTCCCTGCTTGCTAGAATGATCTTTCTTTCTTTCTTTTTTTTGAGACAGAGTCTCACTCTGTCACCCTGGGTAGAGTGCAATGATGTCATTGTAGCTCACAACAACCTCAAACTCCCGGACTCAAGCGATCCGCTTGCCTCAGCCTCCTCAGTAGCTGGGACTGCAGATGCACATGCGACACCCCCAGCTAATTTTTCTGTTTTGAGTAGAGATGGGGTCTCACTCTTGTTCAGGCTGGTCTTGGACGCCTGAGCTCAAGGAATTCTCCCAGCTTGGCCTCCCAGAGTGTTAGGATTGCAGGTGTGAGCCACTGCACCCAGCCTAGAATGATCTTTCTAAGACACAAAACTCCACATGTCACTCTCCTTCAAACCTTTCAATGCAACCTCTGCCAGTTCCTGAGTAATAATATTTTTGCTTTTCTGTGCTTCTTGGCACCAGTTACATGCTTCTACTGTAGCATTTAAGGTATCCCACAATTTTTTATTTAAATGCTTGTCTTCCCTTCTAAATCATGAGGTCATTGAAAATAGGGTCATAAGAGATAGTTTTGTTTGAATGAATTTATATTATATTATTTTGTCATAATAAAAATCATTACATTATTTTGTCAATATCTGTCTTTTGTCACTAATCTGTGAACTCTTTAAGGGGAGGCTCATTGTTCTATTCATTTCTCCTTTCCTCTGTGCCTACGGCATAGGAGGTGCTTGGTAAATAATTGTTGAAGGAATGAATTGGGAAAAATAATCCAGAATATATAGAATTTTTCTAGTCCCCTTAAGTCTAAAAAATGGTAAGCAATTTATTGTGAATATATATGATTATTATATATAATTCAGTTATGATTTTAGAAGGAGCATAACTGGTGGTTAAAAGCATGGACTCTGGAGCCAGAGTGCCTGAGTTTGAATTCTGGCTCTACCGCTCACAAGCTATGCATTCTTGGGAAAGCTCATTAACCCTGTGTCTGTTCTTTTTCCATAGAAGAAGGATGATAATAGTAAGGTAACCGAACTAAATGAGTAATATTTATAAAATGTCTATAGCTTTAGACAGTATAACAGGGTTTACCACATAGTAAGTGTTCTGCAAGCGTTTGTTAAATAAAAACATTAGTTTATATCCTCATTGCTTTTGATGATAGATAATGGTCTTGTAATACAATGATTAAAAAAAATAGCCCTTGGTTTTGTAATTGTGTTTTTGAACTATAGGTTTTTTACTCTACATGATTTTTAATATCTTACATTATACAATGATCATATGTATTCCTTAAATATTTAGAGAGTGCTTGTGTGTGATCCCTCTCATGAGAAACTTACATATTTTATCTGTGTATTATTTTTCTATTGTTATTGTAACAAATTACCATAAACTTAATTGCTTAAAACAACATTAATTTATTTTCTTATTGTTCCATAGGTCAGAAGTCCAACACTGATCTCAACAACCTAAGATCAAGTTATCAGCAGGACTGTGTTCTTTTCTGGAGACTCCAGGCTAGAGTCTGTTTTCTTGCCTTTTCCATCTTCTAGAGGCTGTCTGCAGTCATTTGCTCATGGCCCCCTTCTCCATCTTCAAAGCCAGCAATGTTGCATTTCTCTAATCATTCTGCTATGGTTACACGTCTTTCTCTGACTACAGCCAAGACTTGTTCTCTGCTTTTAAAGATTCTTGTGATAAGATCAGGCCCAATGGATAGTTCATGTCAATCTCCCCATTACAAGGTCCTTAATTACATCTGGAAAGTCCCTTTTGCCATGTAAAGTAATTATTCATAAGTTCTGGGGGATGGTGTATGGATGTCTTTGGGGGACCATTATTCTGCCTGCTCCACTCCTGCAATGTAAATAAGTCATTACTGAAAGGTACATAGGTTATACCTTCTGAAAATGAAGGTAATATTAGCTAAATTGTTAACAATATTGTCAGTATCATTTATTCCTCCAGTGGTTAATGAGAGCCAAGTCTACTTAGCAGAGTGCTAAAGTACTGCAAGACTCAGTGATGAATGTCTTTATCTCCAAAGACTTTCATTCTAGGAAGGAGGAGAGAATAAACTCCTATTTGTTCAATGTCTGCTATGGGCAAGGTACTCTACAATGAACTTCAGATATAGTAATCTCCTTTAGTTTCCACAATAGCTTTAAGAAGTGTGGTGGGCAGCCTTTTAAGATGACCCTCAATGATCCCTACCACGTAGTATTCACATCCTTGCATAATCTCCTCCTTTGAATGTGGACTTGACCTAGTGACTCTTCCAATGAAAAGAGTCTGATAGTAGTGATAGGAGACCATTTCTGAGTTAGGTTCCAAAAAACTCTGACCTTTCTCTTGCTTATACTCTCTTTCTTGCCTTATTACTTGCTTACTTTGGTGAAGCAAGCTGCAGTGTGGTAAATTGCCATAGTGAGAGGTATATGTCAAGAAACTGAGGATGGAGTCTGGCTAACATCCAGAAAGGAACAGAGGCCCCTAAGCCAAAAGCTAACAGCTTGTGAGGAACTGAATCCTGCCACAACCAGAGCGTGAATTCTGAAGCAAATCCTTCCCAAGTTTAGCCTTGAAATGCCTGAAGCTCTGTGGACACCTTGATTGCAGCCTCTTGAGAGATCCTGAGCCAGAGGACCCTGTAAGTGATACTCGAATTTCTGACCATAGTACTTAAGAGATGATAAATGTTTTTCAAAGTCACTAAGTTTGGGATAATTTGTTATGTAGAGATAGATAGCTAATACTAAGGTAAATACTATTTATTATGGACATGACTTGTTTTTTAATTTTTTTATTGATACATACTGTACATATTTATGGAGTATGTGTGATAATTTGATACATGCATGTGATGTGTAACAATCAAATCAGGGTAATTAGGATATCCATTATCTTAAACATTTATCATTTCTTTGTTTTGGAAACATTCCTAATCTTTTCTTCTAGCTATTTTGAAATATACAATAAATTATTGTTAGCTATTGGCACCCTAGTATGCTATCAAACACTAGAACTTATTCCCTCTAACTGTACCTGTGAGTGAGAACATGTGATATTTGTTCTATGTCTGGCTTATTTCAGTTAACATAATGTCCTCCAGTTCCACCCATGTTACTGTAAATGAAAGTGTTTCATTCTTTTTTATATATATATCTCACATTTTATTTGTCCATTCATTCATGGATGGATACTTAGGTTGATTCCATATCTTGGCTATTTTGAATAGTATCGCAATAAACATGAGAGTGCAGATATCTCTTTGATATACTGATTCTCTTTCTTTTGGATTCAGTGGTAATGCTGGATCATATGTATTTTTAATGTTTTGAAGAAATTCCATATTATTTCCACAGTGGCTATACTAATTTACATTCTCACCAACAGTATACTAGCATTTCCCTTTTTCCACATCCTCACTAGCATCTGTTATTTTTTGTTTTTTTGATGTTAGGCATTCTAACCAGGATGAGATGATATCTCATTGTGGTTTTGATTTGCATTTCCCTGATGATTAGTGATGTTGAGTATTTTTTCATATACCTGTTGGCCATTTGTTTGTCTTTTGTGGAATGTCTATTCAGATCATTTGCCCATTTTTAATCAGATTAGTTGGTATTTTGCTATTGACTTGTTTGAATTTCTTATATATTCTGATTATTAATCCCTTGTTGGATAGTTTGCAAATATTTTCTCCCATTCTGTAGGTTGTCTCTTCACTTTGTTGACTGTTTCCTTTGCTGTGCAGAAGCTTTATTTTAGTACAGATAAGAAAACAAAAACTTGAAAAGGTTAGGCACACAGTTACTAGTGGAAGCCCTTTCCACTACAAATAATGATAATAATAATAATAATAAAATTAGTGTATTGGTAGTAGTTTATGTTTACTGAGCCCTTCCTTGGTATTAGGCACCTTCCAAGCATTTTATATATATCATCTTAGATTATTACGAAAGCTTTATAAGGTGGGTACTATAAGGATCTCATTTGATAAATGATGAAATTGGAACTAAGAAAGGTTAAAGGACATGCCCAAATCCATAGTTAGTCAATATATTGGCAGGATTTGAACACAGGTTGTATAACTTTTGAGTTCTCCGTCTTAACCACTATTATGAATTGCTCCCTAAAGATCCACACTATGAGGCAAAAACTGGTGGTGTAGCAGGAGGAAATGGAAGGCCTGTAACTGTTGTGAGGCAGATGAGGTTATTCCTGGCCAGGTTTATTAGGAAATGCTTGGGTGCTAGGAAGCCATCTGACCAGGCTTTTCAAGGTTGGGTAGAATTTAGGCTTGTGGCTGATAGAGGAAAGAGCATGTCAGCTGGGCAACAACAGGTGGAGAAGCATGAGACACAGATGGGAAAACACCAGCTCACAGTGTCTAGAGCTGGGGCAGGCTGAGGAAAAGTGGGGGATCAGTTTAGAAAGGTAGTTTGGGGCCTGGTTATAGTTATGTAAAAAATATGAATATATTTTTTATAAAAAAATTGATTCTCTAGTTTTTTGACTAGTCATTTAAATCAACTATATCTTAGTTATTATAGAGATAATATTCTTCTACATTTGAAACAGAGCATCAGTTGTATAGATTGTATGAAAATATGAAGTTTAATTTCAGTGCAGTGCAGAAGAAAATTATGAATGTACACTAAATATTTTGTGTTGTTTAACTTCTCAGCACATTCAAAGATATGTTCAGTTTATATTAGTTTCAGTAAAGTGCATGTATTGTTCCATATCAAAATTTTTCAGGCCTTTTTTGTCTTCTAAAAACAATATTATTGGTGGTTACACTTAAAGCACATTAAGTATTTTACTAAAAACATAACATATAGAAATAAAGAAAAAAATTGTTATAATTGTGTTTTTAGTTCCCTGGGAGTGGGCTTTAAAAACAGAACTATTTTTTTCTCAAAACATCATTCAAATTTACTAAATGGAAATTTAATTTTGTAAGATGTACTGTTCAAATTTGTTTATAGTGTGAGCTTTCAATTTAGACAATTTATCATTATTTGGAGAGGAATTTTTCCTCTTAAGCCAGATTGAGTTTTCTTTCTAGGGAATAAATGCATCCAGGAGAAATGTTTCCACAGCTCATACCTAGCCAAAAGCAGTGGCCATGAAGGAACAGATAGCTCATTGAATAATGACAAAAGGAAAATGTGTAATCCCTTTTCCCTTAGTCTCTCGTTGTCTTTGACATATATTAAAATTCTCCTATACATATATTAAATCAGTTTACATTTCAATTCTTAAATTTAGGTGTTGAGCTTCTGTTTTACAACAGTGCAAAGCAGGAGATTGCAAATATAAAATATATGCAGAGGCCTGACTTTGATTTGTCTCTGACAGTGGTGTGACCTTTGGAAGGTCTCTTAACTGTCATGGGCCTCAGTTTCTTAATCTCTCATCTGTTTGACCTGTCCTCTAAGATTTCTTTTTGTTTTAATGGATTGGGATTCTACCGGCCAATTTTTTATGGCTGCAGTTTCAACCCAATTCTGCACTTAAACATGTGGGCCTCTGTCTGCATGTATTATTTGAAGTCATCTTTTCTATGTCTGCCGGTTTTCTGCAATAACATAATTACATCCATAAGAGAGGCTAAGTCCTAGATTCTTAGCCTAGCCCCAGTGTGGCTCCTCTTCTTGCTGGTTTTGATCTTATAATTTAGGAGAGGATACTCCCTCCACCTCTCAGGCAGATTATGTACTAGCCCTGGAGGAATAAACTTGAAGTTATTTCACTGTAAAATATCTCCCTTTTCTGCATGTATTTAAGTATTTGTACTGTATATCTTACTGCCATAACAGAGGAAATCAGTGAGTTAAAGAGAAAAAAATATATGGCAATTATTTAACCTGATACCATTAACCTTAAGCAGCCTCAGCATCCAATGGCTGGCTTCATCCCAATCCTCCTAACCCCCTTCTCCTGGAAGATAGCAGTGACTCTTAGAAGTAGGAAACTTCTTCAAAAAGAAGTCTCTGAAACCATAAGAACTCGAGTGTCTGAATTAATCTATTTTTCTCCTCATTTTGGAAGGGTCTCATGACTAAACATTGTTCTTGTGTATCTCCGAGTTGCAGAAATTCCCTGAAAGTTGAACAAAGGTGATTTTGTAGAGTTACAAGAACTAGGTTTGAAGTTATGGAGACTTAATCATTTTATGTTCGCCCTACTTAATGACCTTGGGCAAATGATAGAACTTCTGAGGCTTTAGTACTGCATGTGAAAATGAAGAATATGGGCTAGATGAATTTTGAGAACTTTGCCAGTTTTAAATTTATATGATTCTAAGAGTAAGTTGCCAAAGTCTTTAGATACTTTGGATTAGAACCAGGCACCAAGGTGAGTGCCAAAGGATAGTGCTGCTTTGACAATATCCAGAACAGTAGAGGTGTAGCTTTAATTCACTTGGATTCCAAAAATTTTTGGGAAGACAGGTAGCCCTGAGGATATAAGACTAGGTTTGCCATTGCTATACCATATCTAAATTTTTTTTATAATATTCAGTTAATAGAGATTTAATAAATTCAAACTATTAGTTAGCTATTATTATAGAAAGACAGTATAAATCTTTGATTTTTGTATTTATTCCTTTTAACTCCTATCATTTAAAAATTGTCCACTGAGCGCGGTGGCTCATGCCTGTAATCCTAGCACTCTGGGAGGCCGAGGCGGGAGGATCGCTCAAGGTCAGGAGTTCAGGACCAGCCTGAGCAAGAGCGAGACCCCGTCTCTACTAAAAATAGAAAGAAATTAGCTGGACAACAGAAAATAATATATAGAAAAAATTAGCCGGGCATGGCGGTGCATGCCTGTAGTCCCAGCTACTCGGGAGGCTGAGACAGAAGGATTGCTTGAGCCAGGAGTTTGAGGTTGCTGTGAGCTATGATGATGCCACGGCACTCTAGCCCAGGCAACAGAGTGAGACTCTGTCTTAAAAAAAAAAAAAAAAAAATTGTCCTTATTAGAAAATCCTGTTAAGGTTTATTAATCAAATAACAATCAATGAAATAATATTTTACTGCCTATGTGACGCTATATTAGTCACTTTGGAAAGATGTAAACACTTATGAGAACGTGCTTTCCCTTAGGTAGCCTGTATGCTAGGAGAAAAGTGACAAATAAAAATACAAACAGGAATGAAAGAATCAAAATGACCAGGATATTTTGTAGGTGAATGGAATTATTCTAAAAGGGAGAATATATCCTTTGGGTTTTTTTTAATAAAATAATTTGGGAGTACTTTGTTAAAGTAAACATTATTTTACATAGAAGCAGATTAAAATCTTTCTTTTCCCAGCCTGCAGAGCTCTCTTTAAAGATGAACATTGAAGTGGTATTTTTAATTATTAAGGCTGGGCACTTATTTCCTTCTTACACTCACACACTTCCAAGAGGATTTGGAACATGGAAGAGTTTCATAGCTGTTTAGAGAAATGAGAATATAGGTCTTTATAATTACAAACATTATTTCTCGGTGCTAAGTTCAGGCTCTATTATTCTCTGTGGTATTGAACCTTCCAAGTTGTGATACATCAATATAAAGTATGATCTGTGCCTGAAAAGCCAAACACGTGTAAGTCTCTAGGATACATAAAGGCAAGTTTGTTTCAGTTACCTTTGTTACCAGTTACTTTTTTCTATGTGGTTAGTGAATTACCAATTAAATATATGATTTAGAAAATAAAACTTGATAAATTTCTTTTCATTTCCAAATAATTGTAACTAAAATGCAAAGCAGTAATAATGTACTCTGGCTGTCTATGAGCAGATTACCTGAAGCAGTATCTGAGCATATTGAGTCATAAGCTTAAGACAACCAGGAAATGCTCATTTTGAGGGAAATTATGATGGATTCATAGTAACCTATCAAAACCTTAAACCATGTCTGTCTGTGCTTAAGTAGTGTTTAGTGAAGGTAAATAATTCTGTGATGAATATAGTTTTTTAAAATAATGCTAATTTTAATAAAGTGCCATAGACTCAAATTTTAGGTTAAAGTTAGGCTATTTCCCTCTATTTTGTAAAATAATAGCAATAGTTAATAATACATAGTACCAAATATATGCCACACACTGTTCTAAGTATTTTACATATATTAATGTTCGCAGTATTCACAACAACCTCATGTAGTAGGCATTGTTATTATCACAATTCCATTTTAGAGGTGACAAAAGTGAGTCACAGAAAGATTAAGTAAATTACCCCAGATCTTAAATTTGACAGGGTCAGAATTTGGTTTGAGGCACCCTGACCCTGGCGTCAGTGCTCTTGCTATGCTTCCTCACTTCCTCTCAACAAAACAACCTGCATTTCAGCTTCCCTCATTTTGGAGTCCTGGAGCCACATTCTAAACTTGAGCACCTAGAGCCCAAATCTGTTTGTCACTTAATCACTCAATATTAAACGAATGAGATGGGAAGAAGTCAAATAACTACCTTGTGGCAAGGGCCAGCTACATTATTTGCAGGGCTCAGTCTAAAATGAAAATGCTTGCTCAAGAAACAGGGGAAAAAAGTGTAATGAAAGGTACTAAATGTGAAGCTTTTTCCTTTCTTTTACAGTCTTTCTCTTGTCATGATTTTTTTTTTTGTTTGCCATTTAATGTCATTATAAGTAAAGAAAAGTTGAAATTTTAAATTATTAGCATGAGTTTTTCCATTCATCTTTGACCTATACAGCACAAAGGAGTGCACAATATCTATTTTTTTTTTTTTTTTTTGAGACAATGTCTTGCTCTGTTGACCAGACTAGAATGACGTGACGTCAGCCCAGCTCACAGCAACCTCAAACTCCTGGGTTCCAGCCATCCTCCTGCCTCAACCTCCTGAGTAGCTGAGACTACAGGTGCATGCCACCAAGCCCAGATAATTTTTTTCTATTTTTAGTTTCCTGGCTAATTTTTTTTCTATTTTTAGTAGAGATGGAGTCTCTCTTTTGCTCAGGCTGGTCTTGAACTCCTGACTTCAAGTGATCCTCTCCCCTTGGACTCCCAGAGTGCTAGGATTACAGGCATGAGCCACTGGGCTCCTGGCCCACAATACCTATTTTAAATGCAAATATAAGTATTTAAAGCATTTCAGTATGTAGAATTACAAAATTGCACAAAGCATTTTTTGTAGCTTACACAATAATTTTTTTTTAACCAGAACATTGGAAACTGCATAAAACTAACTAAACTGTTTTTATTTTACTACTTCTTTATTTTACACATTCTACCAACATTCTACCTTCAGTTTACTGATGATTAAGGGAGGACTGAAAGAAAGAGGAAATATGGGTTGTCTTGATTTTTCTTTTCCTTCTATGTCATCATTTTCAGTATAAGTAGTTCACTAGTACAGGGAACTAATATGAGTAAGAAGGGATATGATGAATTTGCTTGGTTGCTCATGTTTCATAGAACACCATTATCTTCTTTCTGTGTTTGAAATAAATTCAGGTTCAAAGAGAAAGCATGGCTAGTAGTGCCCTTGCTTACTCAGTAATATGCTTACCTTGTAGACTTGATTTGCATCTCTGTGAGGTTGCACTGGAATCCTGTGCTCATAGACACCATGAACATTACGTGTGAACTGGGAGCTAAGGAACAGAAGAGGACGACATGAACATCTGCTCATGTATAGACTGGATTTCACTTACCAATATGTTCAAATATGAAATTATTGAGAATCTCAAGATGGCACTAGCAGAGCCCTTTTGAGTACAAGGTCCTGTATGACTACATGGTCATACAGGCCCTGCTTGTAGCCGTTAGACAAGTTAGAAGCTTGGTTAGACTGAAACCATTTTTTCCAGTCAATGCCAAACATTTTGCTAAAGATACAAGCAATTGGCCTGGGAGGGTAGTGGTCATAGGTGATCAAGACAAGGCAGTATTGACTTCCAGAGGATTCTGGGCCCGTAGCTTTGATAAGAGCCTAAAGAACCCAGCTGGGTGCTTGAAGCCATGCTCAGTAAACACCTTCCACAGCCTGATGGACTTCCTTGGAAAAGCCTGGATCGTTCATTTCTGTGGGAAAGAGATGGGTACATGGAGATTGCTGTGCTGGTTTGGCAGTAGATGATAAATCCAGTGGGCATAAAACAAGTAATAATCATACTACAACCCTGCCCCTTAATATATGCAACATTTTTTCAAGGCATTTGCACCCATATTAGCTTATTAAAGCCCACATTTCTGTAAGACAGTCTGGAATTACATTCCTGTACTACAGATGAGAAAGCATGGGGCATCTAAAGTAGGGCTGTCCAGCAGAACTTTGTGCAATGATGAAAATGTCCCATATCTTTTCTGTCTAATAAGATCCTCACTAGCTACCTAGTGTGACTATAAAGCTGAATTTTTCATGGATTTGATTTTAGTTAAATTCGAGTAGCCACATGTAGCTAGTGGCTACTATACTGGACAGTGCAAATGAAGAGCATACATGTGATAAACTCCCTCCACACTTTAAGCCACTAGCATACCAGGATCAGAGCCTGAGATTCTCAGAACTTCTCAAGAGCAAGCTCTTAACCAGGCACTTTTGATATCTGGGGCATGTCACTCTAGATCAGCTAACTTGTGTCCCTTAGACCTCTTTTTTATCCCTTGTTTCAGTCAAGAGCCCGAGGGGGAAAATTTTACACATCACATCTCCAGGTGGTACTAAGTTAATACTCTTGTTTCAGAAAGACAACCAGAGGTATTTTGGATCTAGGTATGCCTGTCTGTCTCTAAGAGGGTTAACAAGGCCAGGGCATCAGCCACCCGTAGAGCGCTAGTTTCATTATCTCTTCAACTGCTGAAAGCATCTTCCTGCATTCTTTCAGCTTTCATTTGTGTTTAAAGAGCACAAATGTTGTTTACAGCAGCCTCTATGCCAACTCTTGGAATCTTATCCAACATTACTGACCACTTCATCCCCACACCATCAGGATGAATTTCATTTGAGGCCTAACTCCATTATCACCCTTTCTCCCAATCCTGATACAACTCATTTTAGTGTTAGTACACTTTCTCAGATGGGCAGCGTCGTCACCTGTGACACTCCTCCCCTCCCCTACACTACCAGTAACTCCCAATACCTTTTAGTTATTGGTTTAGTTATTGTTGGCCATTTATTCAAATACTGCTAGGTGCTGGAGAGACGGAAAACAAAACAAAACAAAACTGATATAGTCCCTAGTCTCCATCTACAAACTTCCCAGTCTCCAGCCAAATTTAGGAAAGCTGGATTCAAAGCAAGTGATCCGTATAATCACTGGGAAATTTACTCATGATTTCACTGTGTTTTCCATCCAAAACATTCTATTTTACAACTGTAAGTTAGATCAGCCACTGACTACCCAAACCTCCTTCCACTGTTGATTCCCCAACAGTCAGCTACCATTATGAGATTTATGAGCCACTCAAGAGCATGGCTCTCAAGCTTGTTTTTTTCCCAAGATGCCTGAGGACTATAGCACATGAATTTTCCCGATCTCCTACACTTCCTCCTATTCCAAGCCAATCTTCTTTCCCTGAAGTACCACAATGACCTCCTAATTGATCTTTCCATGTTAATTTCTACTCCCTCCAATCCATTTCACACAATGCAGCCAGGATGACATTTTAGAAAGATAATAATAACCATGCTATTTCTCTGCTCTAATCTCTTCAATGGCTTTTCTTTGCTCTTAGGTTAAACACCAAAATCCTGAATATGGCCTGCAGGTACTGAAAGATCTGCTCAATGCCTCTGTCTCTTCCCATTTGTTATTTTTTATCTTAGCTCTTTTTGCTTCAGGCACAAGGCCTTTTTATGTTCCTTCATCAAATTAATTCAACAGACATTTATTCAGAACCTGGAGTGAATAAGACAGAGAGGGTCTTCACTCTCGTGGAAGTTTTATTTTGATTGTAGAGAATAGATACACAAGTAAAAAAATAAACAAGATAATTTTCGGTTATTGAAGAAAATACAGTGATGTGATTGAAAGTGACTTGGGAAAAGCCCTGCTATAGAGAAGGTACTAAAAAGACTTCTCTTCTGTACTCCACTCCTTTCTGCCTCAGGACCATCAGTTTTGCCATTCCTTGTACTTTCAACCCCTTTCTCCCATCTCCCACCTTGATTTCCACCCCATTCCACTGGGGAATCTCCTGCTCATTCTTTAGAGTTCAGGTGTTTCTTCCTTAAGTAATCCTTCCCCAGTTCCCAGGCTAACTCAGGTTTCCCTGTTGCTTTTTTTTAATTGCACTTACCACAATTATAATTAAATATTTGCTTAGTTATTATTATTTTATGATGTCTTTCTCCCCTACTATACCATGTAAAGGCAGGGGCAATGTCTGCCCCATATCCTCAGGGTGCCGTCTTGAGTCTGTCACCTGTAGTTGCTCAATATATATCTGGTGAATGGAGTGATAATATTATAATAGTAGCTCACTACACAGCATTACATAGCAGAAGATAAGAAAAACCTCCAGGATGGTTCTGATATGCCCTTCACACTTTTGAGTGTCATCTTCTCCAGTATGCCATAGAATTTTATAAGGCCTATGCCATCAGACACTTTGTGGGAGGGGAGGTATACAGGTTGGCTTTCCTGCCAATTTATATATATTATCTGCCTTTGCTGGAAACAGTGATAAATTGCTGTTCAAAAGGTTCCCTCCCTCACCCCTGCTGCCATGCCTCTCTCCTTGACTTTGGCTTTAGCTTTATTACTTCCCTTGGCCAATTGACTGTTAGAAGATCTACTACAAGCAGGGAATTGACATGTGCTTGGTGGCTGGTCATGTCCTCTTATATCTACTACCTTTACCATGAGAAGAGTTGCCCTTAGCCTGGCCCCAAAATGAGCACATATGGACAGACCTGAGCACAAACCTCAATGAGGAACCATGTACAACTGGACTATGGCTTGAACAGAGCTGTGCAGATGAGCCCAATCCAAATCAGCCTTCATTGTCCTGCAAACATTTGAACTAAATAAACATCTGTTGTACACCAGTACGATTTTGTGATGGTTTGTGATGCAGTAGATGCTGACTGACAGACCTTAAAGCTTGGAAAAAATTTCTGCCCAGGTCTGAATGTGGCTCCTTTTTCACAGGAGGCTTATGAACAAAAAATTAGTTATCCATCTTGGACACATCTAATGAAGTACGTTTACGATGGTAGAACAGAAGTGAGATTGTCACAATAAAATTCCCGTTTGATAGACCCACAGCAGTCAATGATTACTGGCAATTCGGAAGTCCTGCTAGATAGACAATGTGAGGGTCTGTGGAGGTCATGCGAATGTGCCTTGCAGACCTCCTAATACAGGGAACACACTTGACCTAGGAGGGCTCCAGCTGAAGCATCTCTCATTGCCTTGCCTGCTGTGGTTTGTTCTTTGCCAATGACGGAGCATGAGAAAGTTGGAATGCTAAGACAGAATCCTTCCCGAGAGACCCAGAACTCCTTTGTAGGCCAGTGTTAGCAGTTTTGCTGAGCCTACCTTTCTTTTCACAGCAGTCTAGACACCTTTCCCCAACATTCTCTCTCTCTCCCCTTCACTCATAGTCTGATGGCTTTCCCATCCTTTCTTGACTACCTCTCTATTTCTTTGAACATAGGTTCTTGCTCCACTAAGGTCCTTACATGCTTAATACTGCCTTGACATCTGCTTTTTGGTGGATCTAGATGAAAACAAGTGGTAGTGAGTTCAGTTTAGGAAAATTGGAGTGAGATGGAGATTTTGGACTGGCTCACCCCACCACTCAGTATGAAAATTGGACACTGTCCTGATAGGCAGATGGGGGTTGGATAGCCCCAGCACAAGGTAGCAGTTCAATTGCTAATAACTTCACTAGTAATGATCTGGAAAAATGTCCTGGTGGGGGGGAATGCTGGACCAGGTGCCATGATGCTGGCATTTGAGATATGTAAGGTGAACCATGCCTACCAAGACAGTGAAGCTGGCTGGTTACTGTTCTGTTGTTATGAGGCCCTGTAGAAGGATAATGAAAGATTGCCTCACATAAAGAATTGATTAATGGCTAAATGTGAAAACCAGAAAGCTTGGGTGGTAGTAGCATATTTAAAAAGGAGGTACAATCAAATGGCAGAAAGAACAACTAACTGTGAGAATTTCATAGTTCCACAGACACTTGAACACTCAGCCAAAACAGGGTTTTTTCATGAAGTTCTGAACCCTAGTAGGGAAAACTAGGGATCCTAGAACTATGATGGTGCTATCTGGATGTCCCTGAGTATGGTGACTCCACAACCCCCTCTGAATCTTCTAGATGTGCAGAGGTGGCCACATTTCCCCTCTGTAAAAAGAGTTACCATTTATGCTGTGATGGAAGATGCTGCAGAACCTCTACCCACAGGCAACTGATAGCGCTGTTCGGAAGCAGTCCTCACCACCTCTCCTGGCTGCTGGACCAATAACTAGGGACTGGATTTTAAAAATTCTTGGTCATGGAGCCAGAATGCAAGTCTGAATAAGCAAGAATTTATTGACTTCAGGTCACTTCCTTGGAAAATGGTTTTAATATCCTAGCAAAGACCCAAGGAATGGGGCACATGTACTATTGGAGTGATTCTTTGGAACCTGAACAAAACAATGGTCAAGTGTTAGTAAATTAGAAATGCCTGATTAACTTGGAAGATGGTAAAGGAAGGAGGAAAAAAAGCTTGAGGAAAGTAGGCATGTTGTATTGGATATAATATGTAAGGCCAGAAAGCCCACCAGAGGATTATATCCCATGAGAAGCCGAGAAGATACAAACATTCACTAAATCCATCAGTAATGCACTGGTGGGAGAAATGCAGGGATGATGGTAGGAGAGAAGATCACAGATCTGGGTTCATCCCATTAATCGATGACTTATAGGGCCCATCAATAGTAGAGGTTGGTGGGGCTGAATTACCATCAGAAGCCAGGAGTCAACAATTGCAGTAGTAACTGGCAAGGTTGAAGGGAATTGTGGAGATGGTGAATAATATGTGGTATCCACAGGGGCAAATAAGAGAGGATGGGGGGTGGGGAGAGAAAGAGAGAGGGAGGGAGAGAAAAATATAGAAGAGAATGAGCTTCTCCCTTGCTAAGTCCCCACACATAAGTCAATTTTCAAGTCTGGAACCCACTGACTAAGAAGTACCTGGGCTTCTAAGAGGAAGGACTCTTCAACCCCATGGAATATACCATTACAATCCTCCAATCTTTCCCCAAAAGAAATTACATTCATTACTTGGGTAATAGTACATGGGGTAAAGGGGAATAGCAACACATTTGAGGACTACTGAACTCAGGGTCTGGTTTTACATTGATAGTCACAGACCCAAAGTGTCATTATGACCCCCTGTTGAAGTAACACTATGGGGCCCAGAAGTCCTGACTAAAATCCAGCTCACAGTGAATCCACTTGTTTCAAGGACTCACCCAGTGGCCGTTTTCCCAGTCCCTGAGTGTATAGATAGAATTGGTGTATTAGGCAATTGGATTAACCCCCACGTTGGGTTCCTAGAGAAGGAGCTATTATAAAGAGGAAGACCAAAAGGAAACTTCTGAAATGCATCCTCCCAAATCCCCAGCCAAAATAGTATGTCAAAACAATATTTTATCCCAGTGGAGATTGTGGAGATTAGTGACCCTATTAGAGAGCTGGATGATGCAGGAGTAATGGCTTCTATCATATGTCAACTTAATTGCCAATCTGATCCCTGCAGCTACTAGATTGACCCAAGAAAATGGCTGTAGACTAATGCATGTCTAACCAAGTGGTAGCCTTCATTACAGTAGCTGTGCCAGATATGGTATTACTGCCAAAACAGATCAATGAGGCCTCAGGTATTATACATGAATCTGGCCAATTATTTGTCAAATGTGTTATGTTTTATTTCAATGATAAGTAGGAATCAGAAACAGTTCACATTTATCTGGGTCAGATGACAATATTCATATATAGAAGGAGGAAGAAAAAGCCCAAGTTTGAATTATGGGTGGATTGACTACGTAATGAGTAAAAACCTAAAATAGAATACAGCAAAATTCTAGGCACATAACAAAGTAGAGAGGGCAGATCTTCCCAATGGAAAAAACTGTAAGCAGTGCACCTGGTCATCCAGTTTGTGTGGAAGGAGAGATAGCCTGAAGTGAGAATATTCATAGATTCCTGGCCAGCAGCCAATGGCCTAGTGATCTTCAGGAGTCTGGCAGGAAAAAGACTGAAACAATGGTGTTAAGGAGTTCTGGAGTAGAGGCATGTGGATCACTGTGTGGGAGTATGTACAAAATGTGAACTGTTTTCACCCTCCATGACCACCAGAAAGCATACAACATGGAAGAGACACTAGGTAACAAAGTCCATAAAATAACTTGACCAGTCGATATTAGCCAATGTTGACCACCCTAAAACTGACTTAATGGGTACATGAATGAAGTGGACACAGTGGTAGAGACAGAGGCTATTTATGGGACCAACAGCACAGACTCGCCAATGACTTTGCTAAACTTTCCTTAAAGTGTATAGCAGTCTAGAATGATCCTTCTCCTTTTCTTTGCTCAGGGACAGACTTAGATCATTGTCTGACAGGCTCTCCTAGCCTTATCTGTTTCCTTCTACATAGGAATTTTCCCTAATAAAATCATTTTATATTTATTTCTGTCTTAGAATCTGCTTCTTGGAGGACATGGACTTACATAGCTTTCTCCCCTAGGAATGCAGAAATGGTCCTTTAGTTAGACTCTAGTTCTATTCCCTGGAAGTAGCTCCATTCTCTTCTGTTTTCCATGATCCTTAGTTCTGGTTTTCTACATCATGCTTCTTGACCACAGGTGAAGAGGGTATTGGAAACCCTACCTTTTATGAGGACTAACTTTCTCAGCCCCTGCTTCTAAATAATAGGAGCCCAAATGACATAGTAAGTAACAAATGTCTGCAATCTCTTTTACTTCAGGCTGGTGACAGTACAACTCTCTTAACAACATAGCTTTGTATCTAATTCTGGTTAGCTCAATTTGCCAATAGCCACATCTATAATTCTTTTTGAGACATATGTCTCTCTCTAGACTTAATAGTTGGTAACTTAAAAGTACAATCTTCTGTGGAAGAGCTGCTTCTTTCACTGAGCCGTTTTGACCAATGGGAAGATTTTACTTCATTCTACTATAGAGCATTTGCTCACATAATACCATGCAAAAAGCCTCAGCCAGTTTGCCTATTTGCCCAGTGTTTTGCTTTCTAGAGACCTCAGGTTCATTTTACCTTTTACCTCTCCTCTAGAAGTATCATTACTAGACCATTTTGTTCATGTTGGAAATACCATATTGCAGACAATCATGTTAACTGAACATTCACGCACTTGCTGGGTTCAAAGTCTTTATTTTTTTCTCTCATCCATTTTCAAAATCTCCACAAACAAGCTGGAGCTCTAGGTCCGCTCCATACTTTTGCGTATTTGCTCTAGTTTACTCTGTAATAAACTCACTCATTTTTTGTTCCACTTATGCTACAACACATAAGAAAAGAGGAAGAAGAACTATAGCTGGGGACACTCCAACATGTAAGTATCAGGGAAAAGAAGCGGGAACAGATGAGACTGAGACGGAGTAACCAATGAAGGAGGAGAAAAACCAAGAAAGGGGATGTCTTAGATGCCAAGTAGAGAAAACAGCAGTTGTGCTCACTGCTTTTGATAAGTCACATGAAGCCTGAAAATTGACCATTTGCTTTAGCCACTTGGGTCATTGGTGACTTGGAGTAGAGCAGTTTTGGTGGAATGATAATGTTGTATCCTAATTGCAATGGGTTCAGGAGGAAATTGAATTTGTTTTTTTCTTCATTATGTAAAGAAACCTCCCTCTTCTCTCTGTTTCTTTAGTTTTGCATATCTGCCAACGACCTCAATCAGTGCTAAAACATCCCTGTAGCCAAAGCTGCAAAGAGTATCTTTCCTCTGTAGAAAGTGAGAGAGATGAAATAATTATACCTATGTTAATACTTTGTCCTTAGCTCATCCATCCATCTAGTCTGCTTGTAGAACCCCTGAAATCAGGATTGTATTTTACCTCATCACTTAGCATCAAGGTTAGTGCTAACTAGTTTTAATGATGGTAGAACTTTGCCTTACCCTTCTAATTCAGGGTGGTTTTTCTTTCTATCAAATCATGTGCCAGCTCAGACTAGGATTTAAGGGGCTGACATTAGCAGGTTCCATTTCAAGGCAGTTTGAAAAAGAATGTAGTTGGCAGGGATCTTGGGTTCTAGCACTGATTCTAAAATAATTGTGTGATTTAGTCAAGGTTCTTAGTTGAAAGAATATCTGGGCAAATCACTAAGAAAATATAATCTCTGGAATAAGAGAGTCTTTGTGGTTTTCCATATCCGTAAAAGTCTATGCCTTACTGCCCTCAGCTCTTCAAACATTTTTTTTTTTAAATCAACTTATTCTTTCCAAATGTCTGAGGAGTTGGATAATATTATTCATGTTTTAGAGATTTGAAAGTAGAAGCTAAGAGAGTGCAGGTGATTCACCATGTTTTAAAGTTGATAAGAGGGAGAACAATTTACAGTTGCAAGCCATGAAGCCAAATGGTCTAGTTTGAATCATGGCTTTGTAACTTAACTAGCTCTGTGACCCTACACAGTGATTTAAGTCCTGAAACTCAATTACTTTAACTGAAAATAAGGTTAGGACCAGCATTTTCCTTATGGATTGTTGGAAGCATTAACTGTGATAATCCAGGTAAAATGCTTTAATATTCCTCAGCACATAGTATGTATTCAGTAAGTATTAACTCATAATAAAATGCATTTCTTTTCCTTTTAGTGTTGGGGTTCCTATTTGCATCTGAAGTATATACCAATTGCCTGTCTGGTCTTTGAAACTCCATTTTTATTTTGGAATTCTAGCTACTGGATGATATGAAAAGCTATAACTGTTTCTTTAAGGAACATATTAGTATAACAATAAGAGGAATTTTATCATTTTCTATCAATTTCTAATATAAAAATTGACAAATCAAGGCAGCCCAAATTTGAAAATGTGTAGAGAGGAAGATCACCACTAAATCACTTCATTTGTTTTTCTCTTTCAAAAATATATTTTTTAAAACAGCAGGATAAAAAAGTAAAATTGTGTTAGAAAAAGGGCTGTTACCCTATGACATTTCCTCAGTGATTGATTGTATTTTCTCCCAGGAATTGAAGAAAAGGAGAAGAGAACATGAGGGTTGATTGCATCAAAAGTGTGACACGAATAAAAGAATCAAGAAATCACATATGTCTGTACAGAAGTCAACTAATAAATCAAAAGCATGTTCTTAGCTAAGTCAGATGTTTCTTTGAAACAGCATATGGTGCAATTCCAATATACTCTATATTCAGCTACCTAACAGCCTGTCTTGTTGCTTTCAACTAGTGAAAAATATAGCAGCACAAATGTTTATAAGGCTGGTAAAACATTTTAACTTTATTTTATGCCATGATTAGCTATTGCTGGCCTGATGATTACATTGTAAAACCTAAAATCATAAATGAAGAAAATAACCTGTTGGCAGGAGTGAACACTAATTGTTACAATGTCCTATATTAAACCTGTTCATAGTTTCTTTTTAGTAGCTATTTTGATGTAAAATTTAACAAGTTTTCTTTTATCCCATGTCAAGCCTGTCTTTTTTTTGAATGTGGATTTAAATTTCTGCATCATTTGTGGAGTTGAGTCATAAAATTAACATTTTTCATGATAATTTTAACAAAATCAAATCCTCTTGACTATATCATGCCTTAATCTCTATGTCTTAATAAGGAAAGAATGAAGATTATAACCCCTAAAAATATTATGATGGTAATATTTTGCTATAAAGGATAAATAAATCCTAGCATAATTGAAGAAAACCAGTTCACATGGATTTTTAAACTTTGACATATTAAAACATTTGTGACTATGTGAAGGTTGTGGGTGGATATAACTTTGTAAGCAACAGAGAAGCTTGTTAAACTATAATTAATTGACAAAAGTGGGAGAAATTTGTCTCAGTAGATCATTATTCTCTTTATTTTTCAGGATTATATTTAACTTCCATTATATTATTATGTTAATGTTAGTCAATATCAAATCTGAAAACTATATTCCACCTCCATACACACTTTGACCAAAAATGTGTAACACTCATGTTTTTTTTTTGGTCACTGATATCAAGTAAGAACATTCTTTTACAGGAAATTGTTGAGTTCTGTATTTCATCAGACCCAATCCAGAAGGATGGTTGGAGGATATTAGTGAAAGGGTAATTTTGGAATAGAAAAGTAATAGTGGAGACATTGGTATAATTTTATAAACAGCTCTTTATGTGTGTAAATCAGTAAGTTACTATTAATGAAAACCGAAGACCTTCATCTCCAGTGACCACACTCAGCAATGTCCATGGAATATATGTGAAGAGTGGACTCTTTATCTGTAGTGTTCTGAGAAGGACCTAGAGCTACTTTGCCAGGATTCTGAAAGCCAGGTTTTCCTGCTTATTTCTTCTTCTCATTAACTCTATTCATTATTTCCTAAGACTACTAATTCTGTACTTGTTGTCTATTCAGTGCATATATTTTTATTAGAGCATGGTATTATCAGTAACAGCAAAATAGCTCATGGAAATATTTTACTAAAAATGCAAATTTTCAGATCTTAGTGGGACTGATTATATGTTGCAGACCACTTTTGGGATTTTTCCTCCCTTTTGGCACCCAAATTGAATAGAAGAAAAAATTGAAAAGAAGAAAAGAATTGAATAAATAATTGAAAAGAAGAAAAAAAAATATAATATAATTGAAAAGAAGAAAAAAAATTGCACTAGTGAATTGTTTCCTCTGTTATAGATATTTGGCACACATGAACTCAATCATTTCTTCAGTGGTCCAGGACCAAGACCAGTTCTGTTCATAGTTGAGAAATATTAAAGAGCCTTGGGATAATAACTTGCCAACTCAACATCAGGCAATCCACATGGATGGCCTTGCCCATTGCTTGTGCTCCAGTTATAATAACTGATGTTGTCAAGCCTTTGACCAAACATATGACCTTTCCCTGTGTCCTATTTAATTTCTCCATAACTTGTTCTTGTCCTTGAATCTTATCCAGCTTTACCTAATACCAGACTCATGGATGCTTTTGTATCCTTTCCTATTTGCCTGCCTATCTAGACTTCTTACTGCCTGCAACTGCTTTCCAGTGATAATTATGTTCCATGTTCAGGAGCAGCTGCTCCATGCTGGGATCCTCCTCCTTGCCTGACTGCTTAGATTTCCCTATTTGCTGTAATTCTCTAATGTGCCAAATGTGGATTCAGAATTACTTCTTTGCCTATTTGCCATACCTAGTGGCCTCTTTTTTTCATTCAGATTAGCCTAATTTTGCTGTCTGACGTTTTCTGTGTGGCTCTGGGTCTTTGATTATGGGAAAAGAGGAAGAAAAATTGTGGGCAGAGGGGCTGAAAATATGGCAGTGATTAGAAATCTGAACTTTGGAGTTTCCTCTACTTTGGAACTATCCTGGATAGATTTTTCTATTTCTGTATTCTTTTCTAATTGTATGAAGAAAGGATTTGTGAAGCCTTGATTAATTTGAAGCTAATGTGTATGTCAGCTCACAGGTAGTGATTTCAGCAGCTATTTTGAGTTTATCCACATGTCAGTAGCTGTAATTGCAAGCTTCTTTCTTGTTAATTCCTGGAGTTGCCTCTCTTCTTCCCCTGCTGTGAAATTTTGTCCCTCTCCAAAACTGAACACATTTTTTTCCCTGATACGCAAAGCACACTCATTAATTTCTCACTTAGTGATGATTCATTAATCATGGAAGGGCATGTGAACTGCAGTAAAAGCAACTCCTTTAATTTAATTTAATTTAACAAACATTTATTGAGTGTTTAATGTGCAGAGCAAAGCGCTAAGCATGAGACCCAAAGAGACCCAGTTTGGGTGATATGTAAATTATTTTTTCATCAGGATAAGTGTTTAATAAACTTTTCTGAATCAAATCTAATTGGGACAGACTTTATTAGGGTTTCCAGTTCAGATAATAAGTTCTAACATAAACAGTTTTGTAATAGACATAAAGAAACATACTTGGATGGTTACCATAGAGAATGAATAACTTTTTTTGGGGGGAGGATAACTTATCTATAGTTCATATTCTCCTGAAAACAGTGCCCAGTCAAGAATTAAAACCTGCAAAGTACCACTGCTTGTGCCTTCCTTTTGTGCTTTTTCCCCTTACTTTTTTGCTGCTATTATGTAGAAATAATACAGAGTTATAATCAGGGAAATAATTAAGGAATGATATTTGGGCAGAAGTTGAATATAATATGAACTATTTATTTTAATTAAATTAATTAAATGTTAGGTCATAGAATCATGGAACATTAGGAAAGACGATGACCTGAGGATCAATCCAATTACAATCATTTTTACAGGTAAAGAGGCTCAGATCCAGGGAAAAGATGTGATTTGGCTGAGGTTGCACAATCAGTTGGACTTAGAAACCAGTTTGTGATTTAAGTCTGAAGTGTTAGTCATGACTCTTTGGATGGTAAGAAACAGAAAACAATTCAAGCTAATTTTTGGAAAATGTGAGTTATGGCATTGAGAAGTCAGTAGATTCCAGTCATGCTTTGATCTAGGGGTACCAGTGGTTTTAATTTCATTCAGTTCTCTCTCTCTCTCTATTTCTCCATCCCCAGAATGGCTTCTCTCTCAGGTGGCCTCAATTCCTCCTAGTGGGGATAGGTTTCATCCAAAATAATAAAAACATGACTCTATAGCCCACCTTATTAGAAAAAAGGCTAAAAATATTTTTAAATGATTCATGTAATTAAAAAAAAACAAATATTGAAACCTGATTTAACACTTTTGGAATATTGCAAAAAAGCAGGAGATATTGATTAGGAAATTTTTTGCTATATTGGATCTTTTTGCAAGCATTGAATAATTTTCATCAGCATAGTATACACTCCTTTTTCCATAACTCTTTCTCTGTGATTCAAACATATTCACTAATAGTCAGCAAGCCCAACTTTTACAATCAGTTTTCATCTCTCTTATTATTAAATGTAAAATTGCAGGTAAATAGCAGAGAAAATTCTTATTAAAAAAAAATTCTGGTGTCTTTATTATGCATATTTATTTGATCCTTTGTTTATATTTATACTTACTTTATATTTATACTTACGTATTGTAATGAATAAGTTAATAAGTAATGAGTAATTTGCTTAGACTTTTTCTACATATATAGAAAGTGCTATGTGTTATTTTCAAAATAAGTAAAAGCTTTTTGAAATTTATCTTTCTGAATATAATTATTTTTGTGCCTGTGCATGATTAAATTCAGTGATTCTAATTCAGTGTACTACATACTCATTGAACACTTATGAAGTTCTTTCTAGAATGAGTTAGCAAATAAATGAGAACATACAAACATATGTGCATACACACATTCATAAACAATCAAACATCTGACCTCAAGGCAAAGAAAATTACCAATATTCAACCACTTCCAGTTTTTACTGCTAATCATTAATTCTGCTTTTATGAGATAGGTGTTATTTCTAGATTAATGATTAAGTAATTAGCCTGATATAGTATTAAGAGTGGAGGTTTTGCCAGATTAGGCTTTAGTCTCAGCTCTACCTCTTAACCTTTCTAAGTCTTAGTTTATTCATTGGAAAAATGGTGATTAAAAATAGAATCTACAATGTGCCTGAAAAAGAGCAAACATCCACATTTGTCTGATTGTAAATCTCAAGCTGTTTTCTTTTATTTACACTTTGTATATCTCAAGCTGGAGCATGCCAACCACGCTCCACCATCCCCCTGCACGTACATGCACACAAGGGGATGTGGCAGTTTGCCATAAGTGACAGGTCAAAAGATAAATAAAGCAAATCATCCTCCAGCACTGTCTTTATGCAAAAGTTTTTAAACAAATTGAAATACTTGAACCACTAAATAATTTACAATGTTTTCAAGGTCAAAAGAAGCATAAAGTTTCCCATTTCCTTTTTTACCCCAGTTCCTACCATTAATTTGAGTATTCTAATCAGATCTTAGACTCTCAATTCTTATAGCTCCTCATTTTCATTTATCTTTACTCCTATTTCATCCTGGGCATCCCATTCCACAGACATTCCCTGAGTCTGGAAGAATTTTGAATTTCTGTACCTCTGCAAGATTAAGTTATTATAGCTCATTCTTACCACAATCTCTTAGCTTCCTAACTCACTCGTTGAGAACTCCATGTCTAGAAATGTGTTCTTTCTTTCTATCAGCCTCCCTTCTTTATAGCCTATGGGTTAGGCTTATTTTCTCTCAGAGTAGACACTTGTCAATATCTCCAGTTCTCTTCTGGTGTCTGTTACTTTTTTTGTGCAGTGACCTTATTTCTCTCCATCTCCCCAAACTCTTTACTCCATCAGAACTAAAAAATGTTCCCTGAATGTGCACTGCTACTATGGGCTTTGTTCCTTTTCTTGTGCCACTTGGTACTCGAAATGCCTGTCATGTAGAGATACATTTAATTTTAAGATCTTTCTGGGAAAAATCTCTATAAAAACTTTCATGATCATCCCCCTAAATTAAATCTATTACTCATTCACTTGGTGCCCCACGGTGATCTGTATCCATTACAGCATAGCGCAGATTACACTCATTTCCACTTGTTTAATTTTTATATCCACGTTCCATGGCTGTTTAATTTCTTTATTCTCAGCATCAGTGTAGCGCCCAACATGTAGTAGTCAATTAATAAATATTTATTTAATAAATTTGTTAAATGAATTAAGCAAGGAGATATACTGTCTCCTTGGAAAAATTAAAGATTTTACTTTCCCAGCAGTAAGGCAGACGTATACAACTTTCATCCCCACTCCCCACAAATAAACCTTTTCTGGCTACTGGGGAGCACAGGGACAAGTGTGAGAACAAACGTCATTAACTGTGTTAACCATCATTGCTGGTAATTTGAGATTCTCTGTTTTCCCCTATCAAGAGTTTTAATGAGTGCGATGCGCACTGTCTAGGGGATGGACACATCTGAAGCTCTGACTGGGGGGGGGGGGATGGGCGGCAAGCGCAATATATGTAACCTGAACTTTTGTACCCCTACAATATGCTGAAATTAAAAAAAAAAAAAGAGTTTTACATTATTAACTTTAGGTTATGTGATTTTTAAAAGCAAGTTATATACGTGTGTGTATGTATATACATTAAGAGGTAGATAAGTACATAATTTCAACAGGCATTATTTCAGAAAATAAAAATATCTTTCATGATTTTTTTGATGCTTATAAATGTATCATATCTTTAAAGTTTTTCAATATGTTATAAAATAAATAAGGTTACTATTTCATATAAAAGAAAATTTTTATATGAAAAAAGTATTCCAGCAGAAAAGGCAATTTTTCTCAGTGCACAGATATTTGAATATTTTAAGTAAATATAATATTCAATTCTGTAAACTTTAAATAATTTGACACAAACATTATCTATAGCTCTTGCAAATATCTAGACAAATATTTAGAATCAAATACATAAATGGTACTATACTAGACATTGAAGTTTAAGATCTGTAACCTAGAGTTTTGAGAAATATAGGGAAAAACATTTGAGATATGAAAATTCATTGTTGTATGGTAAAAGAATAACTAGAAAAACATATACCAAGCAACTCACATAAATCCCAGAATTTGGTAATTTTGGTTTTCATATCAGAGACAGCTAATTATGTCAAATGCTGGAATTTATTTCAAAGTTTTAGAAACAGTAGTGAAACAGGTTTATGATGTAATCTATTGTGATTGAGACATATATGAGTTGTGGGAGAATTTACAGTATATTAAACTAATAAAATGTATTGCATGTGCATATGCTCTTAGAATGAGCAAATTCATACTTTGTTATATAATTTGCATTTACCATAAACAGAGCATAATTGATATTGATATTAATATTATTGATATATTTTGGGTAATTAGCAGTACTATGCTGGTAAATGCTTAATAACTAGCTGTCTTGGGAAAAATCCTGATTTGTAAGATTTGTCAATGTCTATGGTGTAAATCCTCCTGCCACAACCAATCTCAAGTTGTAATGTGAGGTTACTGAATGCAGAGTTAGTAATCAATGCACACAAGTTGGCTTTTGAAGCTTTACAAGCCAGTTCCAGCATATTGTTATGAAGCAAACGGGCTTGCTGCCCAGCATGTGTAGAAGCCAAAACTATGGAATCCAATTTTGAGAAAAGAAAATCTTTATTGTGAGGCAGACCAGCAAGGAGACAGAAGATGCAGCTCAAATTTGTCTATCCTGTTTGGGGTTTGGGACAAGTTTTGAGGGATTGCAGGGCAAGGGAAAGGACTAGGAGTGTTGGCTTCTTGGCAGGTTCTTATTGGAGGGCTTCAAATTTGACCATTTGCAGTAAGATATGTTGAGGCAGATTTTAGTCCTGGATTTTCCAGGCCATGAGACCCCTTTCACTTTTAAAGGGGTTTTGGCATTCAGTTTTCAGTCAGGTTGTAGTCTTCTTGGATCTGTGGAGAGGAATTGTTGGTAGGTGATGTTAGAGGCTGTACCTTTTCTACTGCACATGCCTGGGCTACATCTCTTGCAACTTTGGCTCTGTTATACCTACCAGGTAACTTGACATTCTGTTATCAACAGAGTAGACCCAGTTTGGGCTGGTCCTGTGGTTGTAATACCACTGCCAAATTCTTATGCCTCTGTAGATTTCTGGTGGCCACTCATTGTTTGGATGTAGATAATTCTTTTAATAAAGTGATAAAAGAAGTCATTGTATATACGTGAGGCAGTTTACGTTGAAAAGCTGTGTTCAAGGATAAGTTTTCTTTCTGTTATTTTCCTCAAGCAATTATAGGCCATGAAGTTTAAGTTTGTTATTTATTTATTTATCTATTAATAAATAGGCCTGATACAGTAATAATTTTCTAAGAAATCTATAGAAATTTTCAAAAGTAGGAAGGCTTTACCTGTTTATTCTGTTGTCTGGGCCACTTGAGCATAGCTTTTAAAATGGGGCCCATGTTCTCTTCTCCTTGATATGTCTCAGGAAATGAGAAAACATTAACTTTGGAGCATGTTCCATTTCAATGTACACCTATCATTGATAAGATACAGTCACACATTAATACTTGCTTTTCTTTCTTCAAATTTTTAGAACTTTTCCAGACTTCAGCACATGTTAGATCCTAAAGATAAAGTCTCTGAAGGGTTTCACAAAAGATTTGCTTAGATAGAATATGAAATTTCTTTATCAGTAAGCACAATACTGTGGAGGGCAAAAACCTTGATTTCATGATTGATAACTATAATATATAAAATGCCCTCTGCTTAAATAAGCAACATTTTAGGTGATATAAGTAAAAATTATATGAGGTCCCTAGTTCCTAAGCTAAAGTTTGATCATTTGAATGTTTAGTTTTAAATTTCCAGATGGTTCTAGCTTCACCTTTTACATAATATTTAAGGTCTTTGAAATTTTTCAAAGTGATATACAAGCAAGGATATGAGCAAGAAAAATGTTTGAATCAAATAAAACCAAATGTCCTTCTGAGCTATTGAAGTTTATATATTTTTATTGTGTTGTGAGATTTTCTAGAAGGAATTGTTTTTTAGAACATCCTGTCTTATCAGTCCTGAAAATATTTCTGCAATAATAGCCTTGATCTTCAAATTTTTTTAGATGTCTTTCCGAAAGTGTATACTGGAGGACAAAAGTCCCATGATGTGGTCTTTAAAAAATGGGGGCAAGGGGAAAGGAGAATATAGTCAATCATAAAAAATGGTTCCCCTTTATAGAGTTAAGATGCACATAAGAATGTTAAAGACTGTGACAAATCCTATGGAAAATAAATCTTTAATATTGTTTTAAAGGATTTCCCAATGGTATTGAATATGGATCTTCTTTTTGTGTTATCCTATTAATAGCCATGCAACGTACTTTGGGGAATATCTTTTTTACATAATCTTTTCAAAAATATTGACTTCCCACTTTTCAGACCAATATTTTACAAAGCATAGCCAACTGAAAATTTCAGGAACACGTTTCCAAGTTTTTGAAGAAATTGAAAATAGCCAACATTAATTCAAGAGATATAGATATATTAAATAAAGCAAAGATCATGGAAAGAATTCATTATGTTGCTAAATTAGGCCCTTGCCTATAAATATACCAAAGAATTTCATGGATGAATATTTTCAGACCTTCAAAGAACAGGTAATTCCTATGCAATTTAAATTGTTTCAGGCATAGAAAATTTTAAAAAAGCATTCCAATTCCTTAAAAAAAAATGTGATATCAACTCCAAAATTTGACAAAGAAACCACAAAAAAGAAAATGATAACCCATCTTACTTATGAATATTAATGCAAAATGGTAAATAAAACTCAGAAAATAAAATACAGCTCTACATTAAAAGAATAATATGCCATGACCAAGTGGGATTTATTTCAGGATTGCAAGAATGTTTAACAATATGAATATATCCTAGTACAATTGACTACAGGTAAAGGAAGAAATATCTTTTGTAAGATAGGAAAAGAATAATATTTCTTTAAGTAAAATCATATGCATATCTCAAACCATTTGCAAACATCATTCTTGATGCTGAAACAATTTAAGAATTACCATTAAAGTCAGAAAAGCCAAGTGTTTCTAATTTCCCTACTATTCTTTAATATTTTCCTGAAAATGTTATAGACAATGAAATTAGCCAAAGAAGTGTAATAAAGATTATAGATATTGGAAAAGAAGGGGCAATATTATTATTACTTATAAATGATATAATTATATATTTGAAAATCCAAGAAAATCAATAGAAAAAATAAAATAAAATAAAATCCCCAAATACCTCAGAATAAACCTAATAATAAATATACAGTTTCAAAACAAAGAACGAGATTTGAATAAATGAATACATATAATTTATTCTGGATAACAATGTACAATATTATAATTATGGTGCAATTCTTCTGATTAACATATATGCTAATTGCAGTCCCATTTAAAATTCCAACATAATATTTTTGAATTTTATCTAGAATAATAACAAATATGTAAGAATAGATGATACGTTTTGTGTTTTTCAGATTTCTCCCATGAATAATTTGATAACAAATAACACTAGCTGAGTAACAGATTATCCCTAAAACCTCACTAGCTTCATATAACAGAAAAGTATATCTCATTTAAGTCCAATGGGAGTGTGTCTAGTTGTATGTGCCTCTTGTAACCACTTAGGGATCCAGGCTCCTGGCATTACGTGGCTCCATCTTCTTTTAAGTCCTCTGAGTTCTACCTGTCAGAATTGTTCCTTAATCATTTTAGCTCATATGCATTACACATCATCCCCAGGCCAGATCTCAAACATAGTCTCACTTAACTGTTTTTGGAGCTAGGAAATGAAATTTGTCTGTATACACTAGAAGAAAATGAAATACATTTTGATAAAACCCAGCAATCTGGCAACACTTTTATAATCAGAAACAAAAAAGCAGATTTCAAAATATATAATGTATATCATTGTAACAATACAATTAACTAAGAGATGCCAATGCTTTTAAAAATATAAATAAATTTTCCCTAGTAAACAAATTGCAGAGAGAAACAAATTGTTTTTCTCCTAAAGGTGCATAGAAATGTGCCTTAGCATTTGTGCTCTGCTGGGCTAATTGGAGGAGCTAAGTGGGTGGATTTTTTTTCCTAGTTCTCAGTGCTTCATATTGTTTATGAAACAAGGCTTCACTGAAAGTTTATGTGGGCATGGTGCTTTCTCCTACATCTGGAACACAGAATGAACAAGGCACATGGAACTCAATCTGGCAAGTGTACAGTATTGAAGACATCCTGAGAACATGAGTGTCTTTCAATGATTATTACAGTCTGTGAAAACTAATTTTACGTAGTATGAATTGTGAGCTTGGTAAATTATAGGAGGATGTTTTCTAAACATTTTCAAAGTAGCCATTTCATAATATTTTTCTGAGAATCAGTTACAATGATATATTCAAAATTACTATTTAGTATGAAATATTGTACAAAATGAGGTGAATCTTTATTCTTTCCTCAAATGTAAATTGAGCACCTACAGCACCCAGATACTGTTCAAGGCACTGGGAATGTGACATGGATGAGAATGGACACCCTCCCCACTTTCAAGGAGCTTACATCCTGTTTGGGAGTGGATGGTGGGCAGAGAACAGAAAATAAACATATGAACAAGCAGGAATGATAATTTCAGATAGTGATGAGTACTTCATCCTTGTGGCTCACCCATCCATACTAACAACTAAGCCTGTTTCTTCTTCTATAAATTTGGACCAATAACTGATTCCTAGTCACTCAGAGGACTGATGTAGCATCATTTGTCATGATTTATGTGAAAATACTGTTATCTTAAAGCATCATTTATTTATTATTATTCTTTCTCTAGGTTTGTAGAACATTTTAATACACTGGTGCCATAGTTTGTTAAATGAGTATGTCGTCAATATTCTTCACTATTTTCTTCACAGGAAAAAAACTGCATTTCTGGTTGATTAAATGCATATCTAAACATTAAATAAAGACCATCTTCTAGCATTCCTTTAAAATGTAGTTTGTAAGAGGGTGTGGACGACAATTCTGAGATTTGTGGCTCCTTGGCTGACTGTCATCACTTTGGTTGGCTGTGTATTCAGTGGTGTTTTAGAAGAATTTGGTGGTTATCAGCCATTTTGTGAATATAAGTTCTTGGGGTCAGAAAGGTCATAGGACAAAATAAAACAAAACAAAACAAAACAAACAAACAAACAAAAAAACCACAGACTATTCTTGTGTTACAAGTTCTCTCTGAAATATTGTTCCATAAATAGTTTACAAAACTTGATTGTGGAGAGAGAGCATTCCACAAGTTGAACGATGAGAATCTTGGCTACCCTCCATAAGCCTTTTAAAGATGTTATCAATTTAGTGTTTAATGCACTATACAGTACAATTTGGTCAGCAACATGAAGTTACTCTTGGTAAAGTCTTTCGTTTTGGCAGAGTTAATGGCAACTTAGTTTGGCAAAGCTAGTGGATTCCTCAATTACACCCTAAGTTATACCAGAAATCACTGTGATTTTCTATCAAAAGCTATTTTAAGAATCATTGAAGAATATAGAAGAGATAGAAAACTCTTACTCAAAATCAAGCCCTGTGTCAGACATCACTATGGATTTTTAAAAACTAAGACATTTTATTTCCTAGGAAATGGGGCTGTGTTCATTTCCATTCTTTCCAAGAGGGGGTCAATTTTGGACCAGTAAGCACAAATTGAGGCCAATTCCTGGATGTGCTGTTGGTAAAATACCTAAAATGTGTCAAAAGCCCTCTGGAATAGTGGTTCAGCTTCTCTGAAGAAGCATTCATTTTAGGGAGAAAATTTATGTTGATGATTTTCAAATTATTGCAACTCCTCAGGCAATTTTCCAGCTGGCCAACCCCTGTACACTGACTTGAGAACAAGTGCCAATTTTGGATTTTTGGCAGTCACTAGCATGACCTGGTCAACTTCAAGAGGCAGCTCAGGGAGAGATTTCAGCATCCACATTTTAACACAATTACCAGTTTGCTTCTGGATGGAATCCAGCACTTTATTTTTAATATATGAGGCTCAATATCTCTTTAAAATCACTTTCTCCTTATGTTCTGTTTGTGAGAAACTGAAGAGCTCTAAGTTAGTAAAAATCTAAAACAAAGTGTTCTTTGATTTATTAGTTTCAAAGATAGAAATTTCTCTGATTGGATTGTCTAACATGTTTGTTAACTCTTGGAGGTTCAGATATTCCTTATTCAGGTTATTGTTTGCATGTGGGTTTTGAATGTTAATATTCAATGTTTAGAATTGAAGATGGGGATTATTTTTGTAATGTTTATAGAAAATTTGGAATAAATGTTAAATATCTGCTAATTTTAAAAAATGATCATTTATTTTAAATGTTTCCATTCATTAGGTGATCATGCTCTGTTTTTAGTGGAATTAATTTATTTACAGACTCAAAGAGTAGTAATAGTGATTATCTGTAAACTCTTGAGCTGTCTATAAATGCTATTATAAAGGAATAAAACTATGTGTTCCCGTGCTTTCTCCACATAACAGACCTATAGGACATCACAGTGTCTAGCTTTGAAACACACACATTCATGCACACACACACACATACACACACACACACAGATATTCAGAGTGCGTATCCAACATCTAGGAACAGCATATGTTTATAACTAACAATAATAGAATGTAGGAGGGTTTGAAAAATTCAAAATTTCTAAAGAATAGCTTACCAGTGTTAAAGAAAATATCTTTTGAAAGTGTGACCATTAACAGATTACCTAATTTAGCCTTAGTTTCCTCATCTGTAAAATGAAGATAATAATACCCAACCCATATGGTTATATTAAGCAAGAACAGTGCCTAGTCTGTAACAAGTATTTAACAAATGATAATGCTTTTGAGAATCAGTATGGGCTTTGGAGTCAATTTATCCTGGGTTTGAATTCTGGCTCTATATCTTACTAGCTGTGTGACTATTGGGTAATTAATGAATTGGATTTCATTTTCCATTTAGTATGGTTAGATGAGTAAATGAAGTAAAGTTTGTAAAGTGTTTAGCCCAGGAGTCAATAAATGTTGTGATTGGGATTAATAAAACAGTGTCCATTTGAGGATTCCCAAATGTTAGCACTGGGTGACACCAGCTGGTTCAGTGGTTTTCAATTTGCCTCCCATGATGCTGAATTTGGATGGACACTCTATCTCTGCTTTATTTGTTTGGGGGCATGTAAAATATATTATTTCTCCACATGAATTTTCACTTGAAGAAAGAATTGTGTTGCTAAGAGGAGTTTGAAAAACATCCACTTGGTCCAGACTCATTAAAGATGCAGTAATTGAAGTTAAGGAAAGTTAATAATGAAGCAGTTAGGACTGGTATTCAGGTCAGCAGAATTCTGACTACAAGTTATATGATATTTCCACTATTTCATTCTCAGTTGCAGTTTAGTTTTTATTTTAATTAAATGACTTCAGAAATTGAGACATCTGTAACTGTTTTCTTCAACCATGCACTAATCAAAGAGGAAATTTTCCATATTTTTAAAAAGAATTATTAAAGAAGAAATTAGGGAAAAGGCAAATTTTATCACTGACTCTAAGTATTCATTTTAAGATGTACATATATTCTCCAATATTAATATTCACTCATTTGTAATAAATATTAATTTTCCTGTATACACAAAAGGTTAATTTTTCAGGTCTAAAATAAATTCTCGATGTAGTCTAATGTCTTTTTTCCCCATGTACAACACTTATATAGCATTGTCTGAATCTTTCTGTTTTATGACATTAAATTCCTTAAATAACTTATCTGTCAGCTTGGTCAGGTGTTGGCCATTGTTATGTTTAGAATTCCTCTTATTGTAGTATTAGACAGTAGTATCTGATCATCATTTACCTCCTCATTTTAAATATATTTCCCTTATAGTCTTGGATATCATTACCGCTTAAGTCCACATTCTTCTAAACTTTATAAAAGGCCCTAGATAGGAACAATACACAAAGAAGCTTCTTGGTATACACAAATACTCAGAAGTAAAGAGATCAAGTAACCCAAATGGATTTACTTTGAGGAACAGAAGAAAAATATTATCATGGCAATTATAAGAAATATTATAACATAATGGGAAGGATTTTCTGTGACTATAAATAGAAAAACAGAAAATTGTAATTAATCAGATCATCTGTCTACACTATCCAACTTCTTAAGATTATTATACCATACCTTGGCAAAGGAAGGAGGAAAAAGCAATACTTTCTTCTATTTTGCAATATTTGACATTTTATGTAATTATAAAAACAATTAGGAAACATGTCACTTAAATGGTTTTTGATAGCATATATCCATCTCATAGTTGATATGTTCCGACACCTATTTATTAAGATGTATAAGTTTTCAAAAAAATTGAATATTAACAGATGCATATCTTCCTTTAAAATGCTGGGTTTAGTCACTGTCTAAATATTGAAATTGTTATTCAATTAAAACTCAGCTGAAGTTATGATCTTCTATTTGAGTAAATTATCATTAATTTCTACTTCATTAATTCAGCATTTTGGATTATTTGACCAGGACTTTGATAGGTTCACAAAATTTTGTGAATAGTGTAAAATAGCATCATGATAGAAACATTAAGCCAATTAATAGAACAGACATGAAACAATTTGGAAGAACTTTTCTATATATAATAATTTCATTTAAAAAGGTTACCAATAGGCTATCTTCTTCCATTACTTTAAGTCTGTAGTACTGTTAAATACCTTCTCTGTCTCGAATGTTCACCTCTTCTGGATCTATAGTACCACATTGCTATCTGGCAAGGTTAAAAATCCACTACCACCTCTTGTTGGTAATACAGACAACCAAGCCTAGGGAATTTCTTATGCAATCTCACCTTCACCAGGCTATCTCTGGTTATGGCTTTTGCAGTCTGATTACATACCAATTGATTTCTAAGCTGGTCTCAGAAGCTCTATTATGAACTGTTCTAAGTGTATGCTATCTAGCAGAGGCCCTTCCTCTGCTCACACATTGACTTGCAATGGATGGATATAATACATTTCTTCTGGTTTTATTCCTTTTTGGGGGTGTTCTGGTGTCTCCTGTTTCCTAAGTTTGGCTTAATGTACTTCTTGTTATTTATTTTCCTCCTTTTTCATATCCCCATGGTGTATAGCTTCAGTTGCCTCTTTACGCTGAATCTGTATCAGCTTTGGTCCCTCTCCTGAACTTTGGCCCCATATTATAAACCACTTGCCAGACATTTTTTGGGCATTTTACTCTCACCTCAAATTAACAAGTTTCATGTACTTTTCATTTTTCTCTAACATTGCCAATGACAACAGAATTATCTTTGTAATCTCTTTCAATATTCTCTTTCGTGTTCCACTCTTCCACATTAAGTTCTTTACCAGATTGATGTTTTTATAATTTTTCTCAGATACAATATTTGTTAACAGTCTTTGCTTATTTCACGTCATTCGTTGACTGTTAATTGTAATTCACCAACCAGTTCAACAACTAAAGTCTCTCTTTTCTAATCCATTCCATATACTTCAGCTAGATTACTCCTCCTAAAACATTGATTTATGCATATCACTCTCTGGATCAAAACCACCAATCACTATCTATGCCCAATGGATTGGAGTCTAAACTTCTCATTTTTCATTTAAAACCTCATATATTCTGGTTTCATCCCACCTTTCCTCATTTATTTCAGAATACTCCCTCTTCTGCAAACATAATAATTTATTTGTAATGCATTGATATGCCTTACATAAATATTCTCATGGCCTTTGTACACAGAATTTGCATCACCTACAATGCTAACTATCATCCTGTCCATTAATCTGAATTTGAGTCATTTTCAAGGACAGCTGAGTCCCATTTTTTTCATAAAATTTTTCTGATAGTGAGTCTTTTTTATTGAACTCCTAAATAGCTCGTTTCATTCATTTAGCAATATTGTCAATGCAAAATATTAATATACACTGACTTATTTATTTATTTTTATGTTTTATCTAGTTTTTCTTTACTTAAATAGATTTGGGGGTATAAGAGGTTTTTTGTTATGTGGCTGACTTGCATAGTGCAGAAGTCTAGGCTTTTAATATATTCATTACTTGAATAGTACACATTGTACCCAATAGATAATTTTTCATCTGAACCCCCCCCATCTTCTCTCCCCCTGCTGAGTCTCCAGTGTCCATAAAGTCACCCTGTATGACCATGCACATCCATTGCTTAGCTCCCACTTATAAGTGAGAACATGCAGTGTTTGGTTTTTTGTTTCTGGGTTACTTCACTTAGATTGATGGCCTCCAGTTCCATCCAAGTTGCTGTAAAAGATATTATTTAATTCTTTTTGATGGCTGAGTAGTGTTCCACGGTGTGTATAATACACCACATTTTCCTTATCCACTCATTGGTTGGTGGGCACTTAGTTTGGCTCCATATCTTTGCAATTGTGAATTGTGCTGCAATAAACATGTAGATATGGTGTCTTTTTTTGTAAAATGATTTCTTTTCCTTTGGGTAGACCACCAGTAGTGGGATTTCTGGATTGAATGGTAGATGTACTTTTAGTTCTTTGAGAAATCTGTATACTGTTTTTCGTAGAGATTATACTAATTTACATTCCCATGAACAGTGTATAAGTGTTCCCTTTTCACTGCAGTCATATTGTTTTTTTAACCTTTAGTAATGGCCAATCTGATGGGGTAAGGTGGTATCTTATTGTGGCTTTAATTTGCATTTCCCTAATGATTAGTGATGCTGAGCATTTTTGCATATGTTTGTTGGCCATTTGTGTGTCTTCTACTGAAAAATATCTGTTCCTGTCTTTTGCCCACTTTTTAATGAGGTTATTGGGTTTTTCTTACTGATTTGTTTGAGTTCCTTATAGATTCTGGATATTAGGCCTTTGTCAGATGTACAACTTGTGAATATTTTCTCTCATTTTGTATGTTGCCTATTTAATCTGTTGATTATTTCTTTTGCTGTGCAGAAGCCTTTTGATTTAATTAAGTCTTATTTATTTATTTTTATTTTTGTTTTATTTGCTTTTGGGATCTTGGTAATAGATTCTTTACCCAGGCCAATGTTGAGAATAGTTTTCCCTAAGTTTTCCTCTAATATTTTTTATGGTTTCAGGTCTTACACTTAAGTCTTTAATCCAGCTTGAGTTAATTTTTGTGTATGGTGAGAGATAGGGGTCCAGTATCATTCTTTTGCATGAGGCTATCCAATTTTCCCAGAATCATTTATTGAATAGGCTGTCCTTTTCCCAGTGTATGCTTTCATGTGCTGTGTCAAAGATCAGTTGGTTGTAAGTATTTGGCTTCATATCTGGGTACTCTGTTCTGTTCTATTGGTCTGTGTGTCTACTTTTGTACCAGTGCCATGCTGTTTTGATTACTATTGCTGTATATAATTTGAAACCAGGTAATGTAATGCCTCCAGATTTGTTCTTTTAGCTTAAGATTACTTTGGTTATTTGTGCTCTTTTTTTTTTTTTCCTGCTTCCATATAAATTTTAGAGTTGTTTTTTTCTAACTCTCTGAAAAATGACTTTGGTATTTTAATAGGAATTGCATTGAATCTGTAGATTACTTTGGGCAGTATGGATATTTTAACAGTATTAATTCTTCCAGTCCATGATCATGGAATGCTTTTCCATTTGCTTGTGTCACTGATGATTTCTTTCATCAATGTTGTATAGTTTTTTTAGTAGAGGTCTTTCACCTCCTTGGTTAAGTATATTCCAAGGCATTTTATTTATTTATTTATTTTGCAGCTATTGTAAATGGGATTGAATTCTTGATTTTATTCTCAGCTTGGATGTAATTAGTGTATAGAAATGCTACTTATTTGTGTATGTTGATTCTGTAACTTGATTTCATAATTTTACTGAATTCATTTATCAATTCTAGGAGTCTTTTAGAGGAATCTTTAGGGTTTTCTATGTATAAGATCATATCATCAGCAAAGGGGGATAGTTTGTCTTCCTCTTTTCCTGTTTGGATGCCCTTTATTTTTATCTCTTGTTTGATTACTCTGACTAGGACTTCCAGTACCATGTTGAATAGAAGTGGTAAAAGTGGGCTTTTTCTAATGTCTTTTTCTGGGGAATGCTTTCAACTTTACCCCATTCAGTATGATGTTGGCTATGAGTTTGTCATATATGGCTTTTATTATTTTGAGGTATTTTGCTTCTAAACCTAGGTTGTTAAGGGTTTTTATCATGAAGGGGTGTTGGATTTTATCAAGTGTTTTTTTTCTGCACATATTGAGATAATCATACGGTGTTTGTTTTTGCTTCTGTTTATGTGGGGAATCACATTGATGGATTTCTGTATGTTGAACCATCCTTGTATCCCTGGGATGAAACTCCCTTGATCATAGTGTATTATTTTTTGATGTGCTGTTGGATTCAGTTTGCTAGTATTTTGGTGAGGTTTTTTGTATATATGTTCATGAGGGATATTGGTCTATAGTTTTCTTTTTTTATCGTGTTCTTTCCCAGCTTTGGTCAAGGTGATACTGTCTTCATAGATTAAGTTAGGGAGGATTCTTTTCTTGATGTTGTGAAACAGTTTCAGTAAGATAGGTGCCAGTTCTTCTTTGTAGGTCAGGTGGAATTCAGTAGTAAATCTATCTGGTTGTGTGCTTTTTGTTGTTGGAAGATTTTGTTGTTGTTGTTGTTGTTGTTTTTTACTGATTCAATCTTGCTACTCATTAATGGTCTGTTCCGGATTTCTATTTCTTCCTGATTCAGGCCTGGGAGGTTATGTGTTTCCAAAAATTTATCCATTTCCTCTAGATTTTCTAATTTGTGTTCATAAAGGTGTTCATAATAGTTTCTGTTGATTTTTTATATTTTTATGATATCAGTTGTAATGTCTCCCTTTTTATTTCTAATTGAGTTTATTTGAATCCTTTCTCTTCTTAGTTAATCTAGCCAGTGATCTGTCAATTTTGTTTATCTTTTAAAACAGACAACTTTTTCTTTCATTGACCCTTTGTTTAAATTTCACTTAGTTTTGCTCTTGTCTTTGATATTTCTTGTCTTCTGTTAGCTTTGGGTTTGGTTTGTTCTTGTTTTTCTAGTAACATAAGTTTGTTAATTTGTGATCTTTCTGTCTTTTTGATGTAGATATTTAGTGCTATGATCTTCTGTCTTATCACTGCCTTTATTGTATCCCAGAGATTTTTGTAGCTTCTACTGTCATTTTCATTCAATTAAAATAATTTTTTTTTTTGCATCTTGACCTTTCATTGACCCAAAGATCATTCAGCAGCAGGCTGTTTAGTTTCCATGTATTTGTATAGTTTTGTTGAGAATTGATGACTGTGTGCCTTGGTGATGTCCTGTTTGGAGTGATTCTTCCAGGAGTTCATTGACATTCTTATATCTGCAATCTAAATCTCTAGCAAGACCAGGGACATTTTCCTACATATTCCCTCAAATAGATTTTCCAAGCTTTTTGCTTTCTCTGCTTCTCCCACAGGAATATCTGTGATTCTTATGTATGGGCATTTTATTTATTTATCCCTTATTTCTTGAAGATTTTTTTTTTATTTCTATTGATTCTCATTTCTTTATTTTTGATTGACTGGGTTAATTTGAAAGCCTTGTCTTCAAGCTCTGAAATATTTCTTCTGCCTTGTCTAATCTGTCATTAAAACTTTCCATTCCCTAAATGACTTGTTCATTTCCAGATGTTCTGTTATGTCTTTTTTTTTTTTTTTTTTGGTAAATTATCTATCTGTACTGAGTTTTTTCATTCATATTCTGAATTATTTTTTTGGCTTATTTGTGTTAATTTTTAACATTCTCATTGATCCCATTGAGCTTACTTGTGATCATATTTTGAATTTCATATCTGACATTCCAAAAATTTCCTTTTGGTTGGAGTTCATTGCTGGAGAGCTAGTGTGATCTTTTGGGGGCATAGAGAACCTGTTTTATCATACTGCCATAGCTCTTATGTTGGTTCTTTCTCATCTGGAATCCCCTCTCTCAGCTCAAAACAGCTTTGCCATTCATCAGCGGGGAACTTTGCTGCTCATTGTAGAGAGGTAGAGGTACACTGCCTTTCAGCTCATACAGGTAGGTGCCCACTGTGGTATTGCTGGCAGTTTGGGTCAGCTGGACCTTAGACTCCTGAAAGACTTTTTAGGTCCCTGTGGTGGTGGACTAGGTTAGGTAATTTGCAGATACCAGGCCCTGGATGGTGTGCTTTGTTCCTGGAGGAACCAGACTGAAACCCGGCTGACAAACTTGCCTTCAAGCCCCGCTGAGTTCTTGATCTACTCACCCAGAAGAATGCTCAGGCAGGAGAAGGGCAGATGCCCTGTGAGCCTGAGACAGGTGGGGTGGGCCCTTCTTAATGAGATTAGCAAAGGCAGGCAGCTATGGGATGCATAGCTACTCACACTTCCCTCTCTCAGCAGTGACAGTGGTCTCTGTCTTTTGGGGATAGAAAAGTGCCCAGATTCCCAGCTTCCACCCTGACCCAGATGCAGCAGAGGTGGTGGGAGAAGCTCATTCCACTGTTTTTAGGGCTACTGATGTGGCTAGGGGCTATGGCTGAAATGTCCAGCCAAGGGAGGTATGGTTATGCCAGGGACTTGCCTCCAGGGAGGGTAGACTTCTCCCAGAATAGATAGGCAGCTCAGGGAGAGGACTGCTAGCCCCACCCTGCTTCAGCAGAGGTAGTAGCTTTAATCCTTGGGAAACTCAAAGGCTTTTGTTGTGACTTTTTAGTGGTAAATGAGTGTGGCCCAAGCTCTGTGGAATCCTGGGTGTGAGAGGTGCTTTGTCAGAGGTGAGTCATGTGCTTCCAAGTGCCCTGGATTAATATACCCCGGTGGAACCCTCACTGGTTCCAAGTGGAAACAGCTCTGGCTGCCTTGGCAGCAAAAGGTGGAGGAGGGGAAAAATAGGAGAAGGCCCAAAATGGTGGAGAGCTAGTGCCCTGGTCCCCTTTGTCCTAAGGGGCCCTCTGGTGTGCTACAGTCTCCTTTTAGCCAGGGGTGGCCTGCCCTGAATGTCAACACTCTGGGTGACCCATAGTTCTGCTAATATGCATCAGTCTCCCAAGGCTGCTGCAGTCTAAGTGGGTGCTAGGGAGCATTGGTTGTGGATCCAGTGATGTAGAGACCCAGGGGCTGAGATTCCTGGGTCAGGACAGCTGGAAAAACACTGTCTGTCCATGAACGGGGGAAATGACCTGCACCCTCCATGCAGAACCTGGGCACAGTGAGCAGAATACTATTTGGAGTGTCTAGCCCCTCCACTACAAGCCTGGAACTGGCTTGTCCCACAGCTCACTCTCACCAAAACCTCATGCTTGGATGTAGAGACTGCAATGTTTGCAGCACTGGGTGGTTGGATGAGGGGAGGTCCCCATCTCCACATCCCAAAATGGTAACTTGGGCCTATGAGCAAAGAAGGTGGGGCCTCTTTTATGCAAACATGCTGGGTGGCATACTGTCCACTCGCATCTCAGTCTCACTGAAGCTTGTAGCAGGACAGTGGGAACTGTCCTAAGAGTAGGCAATAGAGCTTGGGCTCCCCCACCCACTCCTCAGATGGGCGGAGCTACTCAGCCTGAATTCAGCCCTAGGGCAGGGAACTGCCTAGATTTAAATTCCCAAACTGGCTCCTTGGGCCTGTGACTAGAAAGGATGTGGTCTCTTCTAGGCAGACAGTTGGGGCAAGATACAGGGAGGTTGTGGGGGAGTGCCATCCACTTGCATCTCCGTCTCACTGCTGCCTGTAGCAGGGTGGTGGGAATTGTCCTAGATGTGTGTAGGAGAGCTTGGGCTCCCTTTGTCCTGTTAGCTGGCTGAGCTGTGTCAGCTCAAATTCAGCCTGAGTGCAAGGTGCTGCCTGGCTTCAAACTCCCACAATGGGCTTGCGGTCAGAGAGTGCAGGTCCCTTCTCAGGCAGACTGTGCTGGCAGGAAACTGTGGGGAGTACAGTTCACTTGAGACTCCATCCCATAACAGCTGGCTGCAGAATGATGGACGCTATCCTAGATGGGTGCTGTAAAGCCTGGTTTCCCTGCCCCTCCATAGCCAGGCAGGGGCTGTGGCTACATCGAACCCAAACTTAGCCGGTGAGCAGGGCACCAGCCAGTATAAAGTCATAAAATGGCACATTGGGCCTGTAACCAGAAAGGCTGGAGCCCCACCCAGGCAGGCAGCGTGGGCAAGAAACTGTGGAAAATGCTGTCTACACAAGTCTAAATGTCACCCACAGGCCATGGTAGGGTGGTGGAGACCTTCCCAGGCACGTGTGGGAGTGCCTGGGCTCCTCTATCCCTCCTCCAAGTCATGTAGTGGCTGCAGGCATGCCCACCATTCCCCAGTATCTAGGCTGTCAGAATGGCACCTGGCTCAAGCTGCTGTAGGCTCAGATGCCTGTGGGATTCTGTGTGAGTTCCCTTTCTGGAACAATGTCTCTGTGCAATCTCTGAGTAACTTCTTATGTTAGGCCATAGATCTGCATAGGTTGGGGCAGGGAGGGGTTCTCTTGTAGCCAAGCTTATAAAAGCTCGTCTTAGAGAGTGGGACTCTGGGGACTTCTCTCTTACTATTTCCCCACATCCAGGAGCTTCTCCCGGCTGTTAGCCAGCCCCTGGCTGGGCAGGTTGCCCTAAATCCTCTTTTTACTCACTTTTGGTGTTTCCTGTCACTTCTCTGGTGAATCCTAGTGTTCTCTACTAGACAATCCATTAGGAATTTCTCTTTTCTGAAGTACGATACAATGGTTTGGGATTTGGTATTGGTGTGTCCAGGTAGTGACAGGCCAGGTTGTAAAATATCTGCCCATTTTCAATTTCTTATTTTAAAAGTTTATGTCAGCCAGGAGTAGTTGCATGCACCTGTAGTCTCAACTACCTGGAAGGCTGAGGCAGGAGGATTGCTTGAACCCAGGAATTTAAAGCCAGCCTGGGCAACATAGTGAGACCCCATCTCTTAAAAAAAAGTTTGTATTAGGATGTTTTATGTAACTGCAATCTCAAAAAAGTCAACATGTGACATATCTAAAAGAAGAGATAGTGTAATTATGATATTTTTAGAAATATAGTATCTAAGTAATTCTGTCATAGTCAATACTTTTCCAGTTTCTGACATGACTTTAAGGAACAGTGACAGAACTCGGAACATGATAGATTTAGAGGTGAGTACTCAGTATGTTGAGGGTAATCAAAGCCATATCTTATCAGAAATGACTGAATGATTTGAGGATGGTATTTAGCTCAAAAAGAGAGATGCTCTATAGAAATACAGTACATATTTTGAAGGGCTATTTTATGGTTGAAATGTCAATTTTCTTTGTTTGGTTTCCAAAGGCAGAACCAGAAACAGTGAGAGTCAAGGAGGCCTATTTTAGCTTAGTATCAAAAACCATATTCTACTAAAGGGGCTGAAATATGGAATGGGCAGCTATACAGTGTATAGATACTAAAAGGCTGTTGCAAGTATTTAGAAAGAAATGGTTACTTCTTTACCTTTATTCATGTTCCCTTTGAGCTTATTTTTTTCTTTTCTTATGCCACTTATCACTGTCTATCTTGCTGAATAGTGTAACCAAATATTAATGTGTGTGTGTGTGTGTGTGTGTATGTGTGTTGTCTTAGAACTCATTCTTTCTCACTTTTAGCGGAAGCTACAGAGGTTAAGAACTATATAATCCTTGCTAAGTGCCCTCACCTCTACACCTATGCTGGATAAGCAAAGAATTTGGAAGAACGGTTCTGTGAATGTTAATAATCAACCACTTGATCTATTGGATGAGGATTGAAGGATTGACAGGAAGGATTCCTTTAGAGAGAGTTATCCTTTAGTAAGGGGAAGGGAGTAGGATGCTTTACCCTCACATATAACCAGTGAGAAGAGCTTCAAAGTTTATTTCTGTCCCTGAAGTTTAGGGAACTTGTGTCTCATTCTTAAGAGGAGAATTCTCAAGGTGAAAAACTATAGGTGGCGAACATATTCGGCAATGAAAACCAAAGGAAAGAAGGCTATCTTGCAAGCAAACTTCACCTTCACAGTTAGAAAAGGTATCTATAAGTTTTTCTTGAGACTCACAGGAGAGAGTCAGGGAAATCCTTGAAATGAATTTGATCCACAAAAGCTTCCAGGAATGGTGAAGTCACCAGGAAGGGGAATAGATCAGTGGAAGCCCAGAGGCGAAAGTTTAAGTTACTGAAAAGAGCAGAGTCATTATCTGCACCAAGGAAATTGCAATTGGAGAGATCTCATGGGCTAACCTTTGAGAAACCGATTAAACACCCCCAAAGAAGTGAGCTTTGAGCACATGAAACCCAAAGTGCATCAGTGCTAATGACGACAATTCCAGCTAGCCACATAAGCCTGGGGATGGGGGAATTATTTCCATTGTCCCTCTTACCCTTGGCTTCATCTTGGAGGGATGTGATACTGTGACTTGGGAATGGAGGTGTATCTGGCTTAGTAATGACCTTTACCTTTGGAAACTTTCCAACCTGAAGTAGTACTAGGCTAGATGAGGAAAGAAGTCCATTGTTGACAGTTCAGAATTGTGATTATTACACTGGACTGGACATTTTAATTACCAAAACAAGACTACTAATATGAATAAAATGACGAAAGTATTATTAATCTTCTAAGACTAAACACTGTAGGAATTGCTTGAGATGTCATCAGGGGCAAAAAAAGAATTACCCCACAGAGTTGTTTACTTATGATAAATAAGCCTGAAATCTATGGATTTATGAGGCATGCCTCTGTGAAGAATGTCATGTAAACTATACACAGCCCTCTGGGGTATAAAATAACAATATTTCATAATTTAATTTCTCCCTGCTGTATGTTTTCAAACTCATCTGTTATTTTAGGCCAGGGGTGAATGTCTGACACGGGGAAGACAGACGTGGAGGGAGACGCCTTCGTTCTTCAGGACTTGCTGTGCCTTTTGGTTGTTTATCTCCTTGAAATTATTTAAGGATTAGGATGGGGTAAGATCTCTGATTTATGTGCATCTAATTTCACAATCAGTTTCTATGGGTTATTTCAGAACTTATGTAATGATTAGAACAAACTGACTTTTATTTATCTGAACATGATTAAATAAACTGTGAAACTGCCCAGAATTTTATATAATTCTAAGAAAAGCAGGTTGGGAAAGCTGGTTTGAAGACACATGGTGGGAAAGAATAAACTTGTTTTCTACTTGTGCCCTTGTGAGTCCAGAATGTTTAATAAGCCACTCACAATATTTATTTTTGCACGTGCCTTTTATTCTCTTTTAGACCATAAGCTCCCTGATTGCAATTGCCATGTCTTCATTTTTATATTCTCCTCAGTTTCTATTACGGAACTAAATTAAATATATAAAGGGTGCAAGCATTGCATGGGGATTAGAGTGGGTTCATTCCAACCTTTATGGTAGCCAATTCAATTAAATATTTAAAATATTCTGTGTTTAAGTATTCATAGTTTGAGCCTATAGTTAAAAATATCAATTTAACAAATACCATTCTCTTAAACGAGCTTTTTATAATGACAGATTTCCATGACTCAGAATTGAATTATTTCAAGCAATGCTTTTTTAAACACAGTATCAATGTACATATCTGGGTAATTCCAGGAAGTTAGTTGCTTATAACTGGATTTGAATTGTGCAAATAATATATATGAAAACATCATTACATTAGGAATTACTTGAATTCTGGTACAATTACAATTTATTAGCCTGTGACCTATGAAGAGAGTTCATTTTTGACTAATTTTGTGGCTCCCTGAATCTCAATATCGTAATCTCAATCCATAAAATGTGAGAAATAGTGATTGCCTTGCTTACTTTCTCAATAGCTGTGTGCAATAAATTCATTCAATATATATTTATCAAGTGTCTAATATGTAGTAGAATGGTAACTGTTTGTCAGCTGTGAAGAACTATTTCTATTCCTTTCCTTATTTACTTTCCTTTGTTGAATTTAAAATCAACTTTATTAAGGCATAATTTACATACCAAAAATGCATCCAATTTAAGTGTGCAGTTTGACATGTTTTTATCAAATGTATGTATGCATAGCATATATGTACACTAGTGTAACAAATGTAACAGTCCAGATAGTAAACATTTCTCCCCCCCCAAAACCTTCCATTATAACACTTTGCAGTTAATTCCCAGACTCACTTCTACCTAAGCAATCATTTATTTCTATTACTAGAAATGAATTTTTTCCTGCCCTGGAACTTCATATAAATGGAATCCTAAGGTATATACTCTTTTGTGTCTAGCTATTTTGATCAGCATTGTACTTTTGTGACTCATCTATACTGCTACTTGTATCAGTAGTTTCTTCCCTTTAATGAGTGAATAGTAATCTGTTGAATGGAAATTAGGGTTGTTTTACATTTTGCAGTATAACTTAATAGGAGATTTGTTGCACTGTAATGGAGTCAATAGGGAGAACCATAGAGGGACTAATTCTTATTAATAACCAAAATACAAAATATACATAGGCAATGACAGTGTTAACTTTTTGGACAAGTCACATCAACTTTTATTTTGTAAGAAAATGGTAGGACCATTGGGTTATTTTTTGTGCTGTTAGCCACTCTTTTTATGATTATATAGATACCAGTTAAAATGAGTGGTAGTGGAGAAATCTGCTAGTTTGTTTTTTACATAGTTGTTATAGTAATGTAAGTTAACTTTTGTGCACTATCTATATAAAATGCTGTCAATGTTTTTCCTATTTTCAAGAACTTTTGTAAGAATGATTTCTGGAAGAATAATTCCAGGGTACATATATTTTAAGGGTAGTTCCTAGAACACATACAAAAAAACACTGTTTAGTAATTGGGAATAATTCCAAAAGCAATATAAAAACACATTACTTTCCTCCATATTTACAAGCACTAATATGGGAAAATATATTAAACCAAATCTTTGGGGACTTAAGTAATATTATGTGTCGTATACTCGATGTTTGAATAAGTGTTTACAGATTTTCCTGTAGTGGACTTTGATTTTTATTCTTTCACATTTTGAAGCTTGCTTGATTGTGAATGTGTATGTTAAGTTGGGAATTTGATTCATGCTTAACAGGGAGGTTTTATTTTTGATGGCCTTCCTTTTACCTTTTAGTACACTACATAATCCTCTACTTCTAGACTACGTCACTTTTACAAAGCCTGCTAACCTCAGGGTTGACAAAAGTTTTTATTTCTTTTTTGCCAATCACACATACCTTACATATTGGTATTTTAATGAGGTAATATACTGCTATACTTTCAAGAGAGGGAAGGCAATTTCCTTTTTTGGTGGGCAGTCTTCTTTTAAATATCTGATTTAGTTTTTTAACTTGATTTAGTTTTGAAAAGAAATATGACTCACTCCTTATTTTGTACATGAGAAATAATTACTGGAAAATTCAGTAGCAAATGCAGTTATTTCTAGCTTTCAACAAGGAATATCTTTACTTCTTCTACTAGATTATTTGAACAATAGTTGTAGTTCAGTTTTTAATTTCTTTCTTTAAATTATGAAGATATATAATTTCCTTTGAAGTTAATTTTGCTCCAAAATTGAAACTATTTAAAAGTCATTAGGTTTAAGTAAAGTTATATGCTCAGGTTTCTGTTGTTGAAAATGTAAATGCTCTCTCAAAACTGTGAATACCATCTTTTCACAGGACAATTAGGCATATTGATCACAATTTTAAAATTTCAGTGCCCTATAATACAGCAATTCTAGAAAACAATCTAATAGAACACATGTTTAAGTATTCAAAATTGCTTGTAAAAGAAAGTTCATTGCAATATTATCTGGAATATTTAAAAAATGCAAATTATCTACATAGACACTCTATAGTGGTGGGGGTGCTATCTGTTTGATCTGTCTTGGATTTTAGTGCCTAAAACACAGCCTGGCATATAATAGAAATTCACTAAATATTGGTTTAATATGTTAAATATATTCCTAAGAATTTTGTTCTTTTTTATGTTATTATGAATGGAATTGTTCTCTTAATTTCATTTTCAGGTTGTTATTGCTCATACATAAAAATATAATTGATCTTTGTATATTAATATTGATGCTGACTTTGGTTCATTCTTTACTGTAATAATAAAAACCTTTTTCTTTATTCTTTCTTTCCTTAGATCCTCCTCCCCTAAGATAAGCTGTCATAAATTTTTTTAATCATAAAAATATACAATAATTATTTATTAAAAATGATATATATCCTCTTAATAAAGTTAAATGATATAGAGAAGTATAAATTTTAGGTACATAGTGAGGGATTCTGAGTCTCCTAAGGACGAAAGTAGGTGCTGTTGCCCCATCTTGGTCCTGCCCCACCCTAATTTTCCCTACCTGGGGAAGGAGGGAATACTCTATGAATCTGTCAGTCAGAACTTGGCAGGCCAGCAAAAGAATGAAAAGGACTTTCTAGCCCACAGGCTAAGCAGCATGAGTATCACAAAGTCCAGAAAATGATCTAGAACCCACATGCATAGTTAAGGCTCAGGTCATGTGACTCCCAACTGTCTAATCAAAGTGGTTCCATGGTGACCTCTGAACCACAAGGGAGCTCCCTAGCCGGGCACTATAAAATAAGACGCAGACCATAGCCAATTTCTCTCTTTGCGCCCTTCCTTTGACTCTCACTTTGCTGGGACAATGGGTCCAGTCGTCACCTGTGGCATATATACTATGCTCTGTAAACCTGTATCTTGTTGTTGCCCTATAATCCTATCTTTCTCTTCTCAATAAACCTCATTTTCATGCTTGCCTAACTTTGGTATGACTGGTTATTCTTCGGCCATGAGCGCCCCAAGAGCCGACACTTTCAGACTAAAACCTGATGTAAAGAAAACTATAAAAATCAGTACCCATGTATAACTGTAAGTCTGAAAGTGTGTCTGTGAGCATATGTATATTGATGTGTATTTAATCACAGAAAGAGAGATTTTATTTTTACGCAGATGGACCTTCTCATCTTTCTGTATAAATAAAAATAGTCCTATATTACCATTTTTAATGGCTGCCTGATATTCTATATATTATAACTTATTCAATATATTACAATTTGTTTGATTATAAGTCATTATTCAGTTATTTAAAGCTTATAGCCATTATAAATAAGACTGGTTATCCTGTATATAAACTTTGAGATAACCTTGTATGGCATCTCTCTAGGAAATAGTGATTTTTGGGCTCAAGAAATGCTCACACACAATCCCTGTATCCTATAGAATATTTACAATATTTATTTCCTATTAATACTGCATGAAAATTTCAATTTCCATATACCCTAGCTAATGCTGTTTTTTTCCAATTTTAAAATCATTTTAAACATATTTTAATCATTTATAATCTCTTCTGTGTTATAGAAAACATGTATTCAATTTTCCTTAATTCAATAGAGAAAGAATAGGAAAAACCAGACAGGTAACAATTTTTATTACAGGTGTTATCTTTGAACCAGAGGATTTAGAATTTTAAGAGATATTAGTGGTTCTTTTTTCACATCACCTGTTAATGAGGAAATATTTTCTGTACCAACCCTGACAGATAGCTATCATATATTTCAGTGACTCCCTCCATCAACAGAGAAATCACTACGCTCAGGCAAATAAATAATTAGATATTTTAAATTATTAAAATTTTTTTTGTCTTAGATAAAAATCTACCCTTTTGAAATATCTACGACATGGATCAGACTTGTTTCTGAGGCAATGCAGCTTTCTTTCCACTGCTTCTTTCACATTAGAGGTCTTTATATATGGGAAGACATTTGCTATGTCTCCCTTCAGTGTCTGGAAATATTCTAGCGTTTTTGGAGATTATGAGATTCAGTTTCTGTGGACTGCAGTTTGGTGAATCATCAACTCTTTTTTATTCCTTTTGTTATATGTTGCTGGATACATACAAGTAAGATAAGGTAGGATCTTAAAGAAGCAAAACATTAAAAGATTAAGAGTTTAAATTGGGGTAATCTGACTGCATGCAATTTAGGACAATAAGACATTTCCTATGTCAGGTTAGGAGTGCGAGTAGAAAATACAAATCAACAGTGGTCTCTGTCTAGCAGAAGTATTTCACCCTTGTATGCTGTCTTGCAAATCATTTGTCAAAATATCAAATTCGTCATTTGTTTATATTTTAAAATGAATATGCAGAAAATTAGACAAAACACTAACTCTCTAAATTTCTGGGTTTTTTCTTAAAAGCATTTCATATAATTTTGGGGAGATGGATGAGCTCACCTGAAATACTACTTGAAGTATTTATTGGCCCTACTCATCATGATTTAATTGGCTTGACATGTAGTTGGTTAGCCAATTAATAACATTTATATTCAGATGTGAAAAGGGGGATAAAGCATAAATATATGTTTCCATTTCTGTGAAACCATTTTGAAGATTTTTATTTTTTGATCTTAAAAAAAAAAAGAAAGAAAGAAAGAAAGAAAAAGAAGTAATGGTCTGACCTCTCAATATAAAATACATAAATATTTATAAATGCTTGGATTCTTCTTTTTAGTTGTAATAGTGGATTTAAGCAGGATTGGATCATAGTAATTTGAACTCTAATAGCCTGTGGCTTTTTGACCTATGCTGTACTGTAATTATTGCCTTTTGGCAAGACTTCTCTACATCTTGCCCCTTCATTGAAACCATTTTCAGGTCTTATTAAAGTTAAGAAATAGCCAATAAATATAGCACAAGCAAATGTGAACATCATCATCCAAACTGGAGGCACCACCATCCTTCTACCTATTGTTCATTTACCTTTAAGTGTTTGCAATGGGCAGGTGCTTCTCTTTATTTTTTATATGTGAATGATGAATATATTTTGTACTATTTCACGTTTTGACAGTGTTTCTCATTACAATTTTTCTTTTCATATTATGCAGTTGATGGGAAGTCAATTTTTCTGTATATGATAGATTCCATCATTTGTTCGGTAATGTATCTCTTGGCAGTGAATATATTACAATAGCACATCCCAGTGGTTTGAACAGAAAGAACTCAAGTTCTAGTCTAGACCCAAATCTTATGTTTATCTGTCTATTTCTCAAATGAAAACCCTATTCATAAATAGTTTTTATTTCATTTTTTTCTCTATCCTCAACTCTAACAAAACAATAAAAAGAATTGTCTTTGTTGTAAGCATTTAAATATGGGTTATTTGTGAGAAATTTTCAATTTAATAGCAGGTATAAAATGTTAATGTTTTATTATTCATTAAGCCTACCAGACAAGGGTTTTGGTGGCAATATGTGAATATTTTAAAGATCATGAAGTGTTTTGAGATAATTAATTATTGAAACTTTCATGTCCTGGCATGACAAAGAAATGCAATAGACTTGACATATAAGTGAAGAGGATGAGAGTGAGAATTTGAGAATGTGGAGCTTATAGTCTGTATATTTACTGTATAGAAAACATAGTCAATTGCTCAGATAGTCTGAGCGTGGAGCAATCAGGTAATATATATTTCAGAATCACATGAACTTCTCAGTATTAATGTGATGCTTAATTATGTACTATTTTACAGAGTCATTCTATTTTTAGTTATCAACTTCTTAATCTTTTCACCAAGTCTGCATAGACTAAAAATTTTTTTAACTGCTAAAAAATTTTATGTCAGTTGTTTGAAAATAAATTAATCAGCTATTATTTGAGCATTTTATACCTGTTATAAGATAAAAATCTGTGGTATTTTTCTCATTAAACTAATTTCTTCTTGATTTTAAATTATTTTCTTAGATAAACATAATTATTTTAGCCTTCCTTTGCCTATCTTCCCTCTTCCTCTCACCTACTTATACATAAGACTGCTACTGCAAGCATTCTTTTTCAACTCCCATTATTGAATGATACCAAAACAACAAATGAAATATTAGTTTTTTTTATTGTTTGTTTTTTTTAGAGAAAAGACCCTATCTTCCATAGCACTTACAACAGCTTCACATCTGACTCTACTCACTATTTTCTGAGATGACATGATAACGTTCTCCCAAGGTTTCTGTCACTTCCACTTTGCCATCCAATTGCCCTTTTTAGCTAAAAAATATTTCTGGAATATTTTTCCCCCATCCCAATGATCTTATCCCCTTTCTTTATCTTTTTTAAGATGAAATTGTTAGCAAGACAGGTAAAAATATTTTAAATTGTTTTACTGATGACCAATGGCAATTCCAACTGATGACAGAGAAATTGAAGTCTTCCATATTACTATATTTTTGCTGTATTTTGTCAACTTTCTTTTTAAAATTTTCACTTTATGAAGTTACTATCACCTTACTTCCAAGAGTGCTAGAAACTCAAAATTTTCACATATTCGAGCAAAGTGATGTTGACTTGGCATTTCATGAAGAAGCACAATATTGTTATATTGTCAAAGATCCCTATGCTTGGTTTGAGTATTGAGAATTGCCTCAAAGAGCCACAAATATCATATTCCTATTTTAAACCACCTACAATAGTGACTTAGGCTGTTCCAACATGGTAGAAATAAAAGGTAAGAACAGAAACCAACTGGTTGTACTCTGCTTGTGGTTCAAATTCTTAGTGATAGTGTAATCTCAGACTTCTTGGTGAAACACTGTAAAACACAACATCTCTCTCTCTCTCTCTCTTTCTGGTATGGAGAATTCATTATTACTATGAATTTTAATAGTTAATTCAATTTTTTTTAAATTGTGATGAATTATTTTTAAAATTTTACCTAAAATTGATGTTTGTATTTGTGCTAAACATATTAGACTAGACACATTGCATTAACCAGATGATCTGCAGATACACAAAGTTGAGAAACACTGTCTTAGAGATTAAAGAGAACATTTACTAAATATTTTGTACACTTTCCAGAAGAAATCCTGTGGCTCAGAAACCATGTAATATTTTACAATTGCTTGAACACCATTTTCTGCAATTCTTGGAGATAAAATGACCAGGGCAAAGATAAATATCCCATAATAGCTCATATATGGATATATTTTGCCTTTGTATCTGGCATTGTGATTGCTGTTAGAACACTTTTACTATCTTTAACAACACAGAATTGATTTTCTAAATGAAATGCATCACAGAAAAAGTGTCTAGTGAATAATTTTAATAACACTTTTATGGAGCTATCTTGGGACAAACAGTCCTCTAACATTTATTTGCCCTTGAGATTTAGAAGAAATCATATCTCTAGTGCTCATAATAAGGAGCTAATTTAACTGAGTTCAAGTTAGCTGTGAACAAATGGATTAACAAGCACCTTATTAAAATTTTAATTTACATTTCATTTATCACATTTAATAGAATCAACTTTGTTGTTTCAGGATGGGAAAAAGCATTAATTTCCAAGAATAACTTTGGGTACCATTAATTTCAAATGTTTTTATTGTTGGTTTTCATAGTTACCATAATTATGTACCCTATGTAGCATGAAAATATAAGATGAATAACATAAAATTTTGCTGTTAAAGACCATTTAATTATCCAACAAATGAAAAATATTTGTGTTTGTACAGCTTGTGGATTTTCTTGCCACTGTAAGAATGTTTAATTAAGGCAATTTAAGACCTTTGGTTCTTTTAGGATATAACTTAGTTACATATTTTCATGTCTGGAGAAATATAGTCTGTATATCCCTTGATAATATTTTGACATATGTTTATTACTCACACTGTTTTTTCCTTTGTCTCTTAAATATTTGTGCTGTTTGAATATGATAATATTCTGATTATATTTTTTACAGATTTATGCTTTTATTGGTAAAATAAAAAATTGCTATGTAATTCGAAAAATATTCTGTATAATGTAATATTTACTATAATACCAATAAACAAGGGGCTGATGAAAAGCTGTTACAGCACACAAGTGTTAACTTGAACAGAGAAGAAGCAGCATTTGGAACCACTGTGTATATTAAAACTTTTTTACTCAAAGTCTTGCTCTTAAAGTGTATCAGTTGATTACTTGAGTAGGATTGAAGGGATATTCTTACCATTCACTTTTTGATCTGTTCTTAAAATTGACTTCTAATTATAATGCTTTCACTCTGATGGTTCTTATGAAATAATTCATGACTTTGATCCATTTTTATAATGCCAATCATAAGGATTTGATATAATTGAAGGTACAACTTTAATCACCTTATAGATTTCTAAATAAGAAAAAATATATGTATATATTAATATTTAAGAGCCTGTATTCCATTTACAGAATTAGTATCCTGTCAAGATATTTTTCAGATTATATCATTAAAACAGTAAAAAGTAACATTTCCTTAAAATGAGACAACTGATCTAATTTTAATGACAACTGCTTTTAATGTCATGCACCCAGATATAGTTTATAATGCTTAGTAATTACAGCAATTTTTCTTCTCTTTTACTAATTATTTCAAGAGAAAGAAGTAAAAGCTTTAAGAATGGGCACAAAGACAGCTATATTGGATCTTTTTTGTAAAGCAAATAGCTTTCAAATCATTCCATTAGCTGTCATCAGAGTACAAAAAGAATTAATCAAAAATGACATCAATTTTAAGGGCCTGACAAAACCTCATGAAAAAAACAATCCCATCATAAAAAGAGAGAAATTAAAGGTACTGTCCCTGATTCCATGAAGGGATTTCACTTTTCGCCCTATGTACCCAAATTTGTGTTATAGAGGATTATATGTAAGATATATCCTTTAAATTCTTCTGGCACATTTATGTAAGTGACTAATACGTCTAAAGTAATAGTTGATCAATACATTCCTGCATATTTTATATTTATATGAGTTATTCCTTTTTTCAAACAGTGTCTTTATCTTTGTTAGTGTATTTTATTGATTTTGACTATTTTTCAGTATATTTCAAATCATTAGAATCTTAGTAGAATTGTGTAGAATCATAACAGACAGCTAAAACATGTATTACTTGAAAATTAAAAGTAAGACAAAAGTTGTCAAGAATGTAAAAGAAAAGATATTTTTGTTGAGTCTAAACATAAATATTCAAGAAATTCTAATTTAGTGTCATTTATTTATAGTTATTTTTAAGCACCTATTAAAATAATATGACTTTATGTTTATTTAGAGTGTTCCAAACCAACTTCATCTTGTTGGGTAATATTTAGTAATTGGTAACCTTGTGAAGTCCACAGGGATAAATATCATCTTTATTGTTTTTAAGAGTTAACCAAACCTCAGAGCAATGGGATTGCCAAAATCATAATTTATTAAAGTGGGGAATTAAGACTTAGAACTTGCGTCTCTACTTTTTCAGTGCTCTTCCCACTATTTAACATCTATCTTACTATGTTCTGTCCAAAGCAACATAGGCTTCAAACTTTAGTAGGAGGTGAGTATACACAACAACAATAAAGCTAGTTTCCTTCTTTCCAGTTGTTTGCTTGGGATATATCAGTGAACAAAACAAAGGCTCTTGTCATTATGAAACTTATGTCATCAGAGGAAGAGTGTAAATAAGTAAAAAGTTGGTTAGAAGGTAATAAGTTCTATAGAAAAAGCAAAAATCAGGGCATGTGGGTTTGGAGTGCTAAGATGGAGGTATAGCAACAGACTGCTCTTGCTGAATTTTCTTTCTTTTGTTCAGGGAAGGGCATTATTCTCTACATTCCTTCTTATGATATACATAATAAATATAAATTATTACAATTTCAGATAAATCATATAAATATAAATTATGTATTTATATTTATGTATATGCACATATATAATTTGTGCAAATTTATTCAATTTATCTTTTGTATATGCATGTATAGATATACACAATAATCCTCATTATTCATGGATTTTGTATTTGCAAATTCACCCACTCACTAAAATTTGTAATCCATGAATACTTGCGATGCTTGATTGGTCATTCAAAGACATGCACATATGCAGAGCAGCAAAAAATTGGAGTCTCCCAGCATGCATATTCCCAGCTGAAGTTGAAGTAGACCCCCTGACTTTTTGTTTCAGCTCTCATACTGTAAACAAGTGTCTTTTTTTTTTTTGCAGTATATTTAGCACCATGTTTTTCACAATTTATGCTTTTTATTGGTTATTTCACTGTTTAAAATGGTTTCCATGCATAGTGCTAAGTGCTGTCTAGTGTTTCTTAGCGCAAGAAAGCAGGCCATGATGTGCCTTATGAAGAAAATACATGTGTCAGATAAACTTTATTCAGACATATGTTATAGTGCTGTTAGATGTGAGTTTAATGTTAATGAATCAACAATGTAAAGAAGATGTCTTTAACTATGAACACACATAAAACAACGTTATGTATTAATTGGGTAGTAAAATTGTCCTGATCACAGGCTTACAGGAACCTAACCTTGTATTTCCCCGAAGGGAAATGATTCAATGTTCACTAACTTGGGTTTCACAGTGACTAGAGAACATAACTATATTGAATAAAAGAAGAAACTGTACAAGCTTATAAGGCATTTAATAGATATTAAAATTACATTCTTATTTGCAAATAATTCTAATTATTTTCACCAACAAGGCTCTGATTATTTCACACAGACATAGTTTTTAGATAAATACTTTATGTGTAGTATTATTCTATATGCTATAAGAGCTTAAGGAACATTATTTTGAAGAATTAGTGATTCTGGTTGAGGTTTCTCAATTTGATTGATAAGAAATTATTTTGAAACTCCGTGAATATGATTTTATTATCTAGAATCTTGCCACTTGTGTGGCTCATTTCAATATGCTCCTTGTGCCACTATGTTTGATTCTCTATTTTTCTTCCTGATTTTCTCTTCATGCTTCAGTCTGGATATTTTCTATTGACCTATCTTTCAATTTACTAATCTTCTCTTATGCTGTGTCTAACCTACTGTTAAACTTATTTATTGAGTCCCTAAGTTTGGTTTTTATATTTTTATTTTCTGGAATTTCCATTTGATTCTTTTTTAAATAGATTCTAATTCTCTGTTTTAATGAATTTTAATGAGTTTTTAAATATGCAAAATTAAGGTCAGAATTGATTATGGGGTAGCAAGTTAAATTGTTTTGCCTTATAAGGTGAGATGGTCTAGAACACAGAGAACTAGAGAGATAAGGAGAGAATCTTGAGGGTACAATTGTGCTCTGAGGGATATAATTCTGGAGCCTGCAAAGAAAGGTGACCAATGAGAAATTCCTGCGAATGGGTGCAGAAAGATACCTGTACATGCAGTATGTGTTACAGGAGACCTAGAGAGGAATCCTAAATTTAGGAAAACTGAATCTTTATAATGGGCAGTGTAAAGGGCCCTTTGCTTAGGAGGGAGAGATCTCTCTCTATCCCTCTCTCTCAAGACTGTAAGATTGCTCTGAAAGGAGATGCTGTATTTTCCAAGGCTGTTTGCTATACAAACATCCTTGAAAAGATAATCTGGGAAAAAGGGAAGTTAGTGCCTTGAAACAAAAGGCAGTCAATACTTTATTTCACAAGACTTGCAGAAATGTGAGAAATCCATAAAGAATTGTCTCCAAACAGGCTCTAAAAATTCATCTTTCTTTGCAAACATTGGACATTTTGATGAGAGCTTTTTCCATTTTAATTGTTTGGTATGCTATGCCACTTAGTCAGCATCCTTGCTTAGAAACACACATTTTGATCTCATTATGCTGTGGGTATGATTATCATATGAATCATAAATGATGGTATGATATGATCACCACCTTAAAGTAGGAGCAACTCTTATTTCTCTTCAATGACATATAATTATCCTCAGAAAATTGTATTGAAAGACTAATTTTACATTGATGTGTCACTTAATTACATATCACTAGTGACATGAAAAATTCAAAATATTCTATAAATGTTCCTTTAAAAAAAAAAGCCAAGACATTTCTCACCCCAGTATTACCAAAATCAAGAGTTTTGGATCATCCAGTTTTTTATATATAAACTCGTGTTGCTTTTACTCAAATTGAGTAACTGAGCTTTACCAAACCTTACAGTTTCTCTCTTGGGAAAGTTGTGCTGAGCCCCCATGGTTCCGTCAGTCCCTCTGATCCAGGCCCTCTTCTTGGGCTCAGATGTGGTTCCTGAGAGCTTTTTTGCTTCTTGGAAGGGAACTCCAGGGACTCAGCATGCTTTCTCCCTTCTCAGTTACTGTGCCCATATCTGTTCTATCCCTTGAGGTTTTTCTTATTTTTTTCTTCTTTACTTTTCTTTTTTTTTTTTTTTTTTTCAAATTTAGACCTGATTTTACAATGTAAAGCAATCTCCCTCATTCTCCTCTTTCCATCTTCTTTGGAAAACAAACAAAGATGCTTTTCTACTAAAGGATTTTATTTCATTTTATTATTTCAGAGTATTATGGGGGTACAAATGCTTTGGTTACATAAATTGCCTTTGCACCACCCAACAGGCATGCCCATCCCCAGGCAGAGCACACCACATCCATTAGGTGTGGACTTATCCATCTCCTCTTCCCCGTACCTGCCAGACAGCCTATGAATGTTACTTCCCATATGTGCACATTAGTGTTGATCAATTAGTACCAATTTAATGGTGAGTAAATGTGGTGTTTGTTTTTTTATTCTTGTGATACTTCACTTAAAAGAATAGGCTCCAGCTCCATCCAGGATAATACAATAGATAGTTCATAATATTTTTGTGGCTGAGTAGTACTCCATGGTATACATAAACCACATTTTATCAATCCACTCATGTATTGATGGGCACTTGGGTTTCTTCCACATCTTTGCAGTTGTAAATTGTGCTGCTATAAACATTGGAATGCAGGCATCTTTTTTATGGAATGTCATTTTTTCCTTTGGATAGATACCTAGTAGTGGGATTATTGGGTCAAATGGTAGTTCTACTTTTAGTTTTTTGAGGTATCTCCATACTACTTTCCATAGAGATTGAATTGGTTTTCAGTCTCCCCCAACAGTGTATGAGTGTTCCTTTCTCTCCTCATCCACACAAACATTTGTTGTTCTGGGACTTTTTGATAAAAGCAGTTTTCACTGGAGTTAAGTGATATCTCATTGTGGTTTTGATTTGCATTTCCCTGATGATTACAGATATTGAACATTTTTTATAAGTTTATTGGCTATTAGTCTATCTTCTCTCAAAAAGTTTCTGTTCATGTCTTTTGCCCACTGTTCAATGAGGTCATTTGATTTTTTCTTGCTAATTTTCCTGAGTTCAATATAGATTCTAATTATCAGCCCTTTGTCAGGTGTATAGCATACAAATATTTTCTCTCATTCTGTAATTATTTATTTGCTCTAGTGATAGTTTCCTTGGCTGTGCAGAATCTTTTTAATTTGATCAGGTCCCATTTATTTTTATTGCTGCTCTGATTGCCTTTGGGGTCTTCTTCATAAATTCTTTCCCTAGGCCAATGTCTCTAAGAGTTTTTTCAACATTTTCTTCTAGAATTCTTATGGTTTCCCACTTTGGGCTTAAGTCTTTTTGTCCTTCATGAGTTTATTTTCATGATAGGTAGGGGATGCAGATCCTGTTTCAGTCTTGTACATGTGGCTATCCAGTTTTTCCAGCACATTTATTGAATAGAGATTGTATGTTTTTGTCTGCTTTGTCAAAGATCAGATGGCTATGAGGATGGTTTTATATCTAGGTTCTCAGTTCTGTTCCATTGGTCTATGTCTCTATTTTTGTGGCAGTACCATGGTGTTTTTGTTACTATAGCCTTGTAGTATAGCTTGAAGTCTGGTAAATCATTGCCTCCCAATGTGTTTTATTTTTCTTAAGGTTGCTTGAGCTATGCGGGGCCTTCTCTGATTCCATATGAAGTGTAGAATTATTTTTTCTAGATCTGCAAACATGTTATTAATATTTTAATAGGGATTGCATTGAATCTGTAAATCACTTTGGGTAGTATAGACATTTTAACTTGAAAACTTGGAGGAAATGGATGATTTCTTAGAAACACACAGCTTCCCTAGGCTCAATCTGGAAGAAATAGAATTCCTGAACAGACCAATATTAAGTACCAAAATTGGAGCAGCAATAAAAACCTTCCCCCCCCCCCAAAAAAAAAAAAAAGGCCTGGACCAGATGGTGTCATACCCAAATTTTATCAGATATACAAAGAACTGGTGCCTATCCTGCAGAAATTGTTCCACAATTTCGAGAAGAAAGGCCTCCTCCCCAACACGTTACATGGGGATAACATCACCCTGATACCAAAGCCAGGAAAGGAATCAACAAAAAAAAAGAAAAGTACAGACCAATATCCCTTATGAATATGTATGCAAAAATTCTCAATAAAATCCTAGCAAATAGAATTCAGCTGCTCATCAAATATATAATCCATCATGAGCAACTGGGCTTCATCCTAGAGATGCAGGGATGGTTCAGCATATGCATATCTGTAAATGTAATTCACCACATAAATAGAATTGAAAAAAAAAAGACCATATGATCCTCTCAAAAGACACAGAAAAAGCATTTGATAAAATTTGACACCCTTTTGTGATAAGAACACTTAACAAAATAGGCATAGATGGGACTTACCTCAAAATGATAAAAGCTATATATGACAACCCCACAGTCAACATCATACTGATAGTGGAAAAGTTGAAAGCATTCCCACTTAGAATTGGAACCAGACAAGGTTGCCCTCTATCCTTAATTCTATTCAAAATAGTGCTGGAAATCCTAGCCAGAGCAATCAGACAAGAGAAGCAAATCAGGGGCATCCACATGGGGGCAGAAGAGGGTAAACTATAGTTCTTTGATGATGATATGGTCTTATACCTAGAAACCCCCCAAAATTCTGCCAAGAGACTAATGGATTTGATAAGTAAGTTCAGCAAAGTCTCAGGTTACAAAATCATTCAGAAACTTTTGAATTGATGTCCAGGAAGTTTTCTCTGACTATAAGGGATGCTCCTATAATATACCATGTATATCTCTACATTGTGCTTAGTCCATTTAAAAACATAATTTAATTACACATGTCTATTCCTCTAAAACTACAAGTCAATGAGGACAAATATTTCCTTAGCATATTTAGTATAGAGACTGACACATAGTAGGCATTTAGTATTTAGAGAATGAATGAGTGAGTACCATTTTCCAGGATGACCTCTACTGGTACCATTCTCACACCTTATGTATTACAATCCAAGCATTCATTTGCCATCCCTGCACTCCTTCTTCAATAATGGTATTCTTTTGTCAGAATGGCAATCTCTTAACTCAAGCCACACTTCTTCCACTAAATTTTTTCTGAAAAATTGCCACCTCCATCACTGATACAATAAAAGGATGCTCCAAATGAATCCTGTGTAGAGACTTCTATTGTCACACTTAAAACACAATATTTTATATGTCTCTCACTATTAAATTATAAGCTTTTGAGGATGAGGCAGTTTTGCAATTATTTTTGCCACCCCAAGACCGAGCATAATACCTGTCACTTGACAGTTTGTTGAATGAATAAATTGTTTATTTAATAAATGGTGACTCTTTATATATAGCATTTGATTTCCTAGCGGATTCAGTAATAGGAAGCTCATGGATTCTGCTATCCACTTTTGTAATGCTGAGGGTAGTATTCATCAAAACTAACATTTACTTTTGATTTTTCTTCTTGCTGAGCAGTAATAAAAGCAGGCTAGACATGTCTTTTATCTTAAATGAGAAATCTAAATTTCTGAGGACCTCTTGACTACGTAACTCTTAATTATCCTGGCTTTTGTCCAGCCAAGAAATTATCATCTCTAGCTAGACATTTCTTAACACAAACATATTTATAACTCAGTATAAATATGCAGTGCTCTTGTTTGGGCTGCATGGGTTTCCACATAATAGTGATGAAGGCTCGACCAGACAAGACTCTGGGGCCCCAGCCAAACCAATCTTATTTAAATAATTGTTCAACATTTATTCATAGGAAATGATAAGGATGCTGAAGAAATGCGTTTTGTGGGGAGAGATGCAGAGAAATCATCTGTAGAAATGTTCAGCACTTCCTTTTCTATCTTCTAGCTCTGGCTGAATTGTGTCCGCCTACTCAGCCAACAAGTCAGACCTGTAAGGAGATTTGTGGCCAACATTTCTTACTTGGGCAAGCTCATTAGTTGTATACCATTTTCACCCTGAGGAACTTAGCAAAGTATTACCTTGCAACCACATCTGATACTTTTGCCAAAATACTTATAATCACTTGTCTCCTTCATGCTGTATTTTCAAAATATATTTTATCTTCCCTTATAAATCTTGATGAGAACAATTGTCTTACAGGAATTGACTCTACTTATTAGTAAATCAATTACATGGAAGCTCATAGAGTGCAGTGGCATTCAATGATCTTTGTTTCTTGTGAATTGAGGGGACTGAAGAAGGGTAGACAGCAGGTTCACAAAGCAGTGCTCTCAAGATGTTGGATTCCAAGACAAGGGTTGTGGAGCATGTTCAGCCTTGCCAAGATAAACAACTAGTGAGAAAATGGCAATTTTGCCCAACTTATCACTTACTGAAAGTCTTGTTTAGTTGTATTTCTGTTGTTTTACACTTGTGTTAGAGGGTCTAATTTTCCAAGTGAGTATATTTTAAAACAGAGTCTTAATTAATTAATTATATTTTTATTTCAGGGTATTACTGGGGTTCAAATGTTTGGGTTACATGAATTACTTCTGTACAGTTTGAGTCAAAGTTATAAGTGTGTCCATCATCCAGATACTGTGTGTTGAACTTGTTAGGTATGAATTTACCCATACCCTCTGCCCCCCTCCCACATGCTTAATTTCTGTTGAATTTTACTACCAAATGTACACGTTTTAAGTGTTGATCATTTGTTCCAGTTTAATAGTGAGTATATGTGGTGTTTGTTTTTCTATTCCTGAGATACTTCACTTAGGAGGGTAGTCTCTAGTTCTATCCAGGTTGTTACAAAAGTATCAGTTCACCATTTTTTTTTTATGGCTGAGTAATACTCCATGGTATACATATACCACATTTTATTAATCCACTCATGTATTGACGGGCACTTGGATGTTTCCACATTTTTGCAATTGTGAATTGTGATGCAATAAACATTCAAGTGCAAGTGTCTTTTTTATAAAATATCTTCTTTTCCTTTGGGTAAATACCCAATGGTGGGATTGCTGGATCAAATGGTAGGTCTACTTTTAGTTCTTTGAGCTATCTCCATATTACTTTCCATAGAGGTCGAACTAGTTTGCAGTCCCACCAACTGTGTATATGTATTCCTTTCTCTCTGCGTTCCATGCCAGCATCTTTTGTTTTCTGACTTTTTGATAAAAGCCATTCTCACTGGAGTTAAGTGATATCTTATTGTGGTTTTGATTTGCATTTCTCTGATGGTTAGAGATACTGAGCATTTTTAATATGTTTATTGGCCATTAGTCTATCTTCTCTCGAAAAGTTTCTGTTCATGTCTTTTGCCCACTGTTTAACGAGGTCATTTGATTTTTTCTTGCTGATTTTCTTGCCGATTTCAATACAGATACTAGTTTTCAGACTTTCATCGGATATATAGCATGCAAATATTTTCTCCCATTCTGTAGTTGTTTATTTGCTCTAGTGATAATTTCCTTGGCTGTGCAAAAGCTTTTAAATTTAATCAGGTCCCATTTATTTATTTTTGTTGTTGCTGTGATTGCCTTTGGGGTCTTCTTCATAAATTCTTTGCCCATGCCAACATCTAAAAGAAATTTTCCAACCTCTTCTTTTAGAATTATTATACTTTCATGTGTTAGGTTTAAGTCTGTTATCAATTGTGAACTAATTTTTGTGAGTGGTGAGAGGTGTGGATCTTGTTTCAGTTTTGTACATATGGCTATCCAGTTTTCCAAGCACCATTTATTGACTAGGGATTCTACTGTAAGTTTTTGTCTGATTTGTCAAAGATCAGATGGCAACCTGGGTTTTCTGTTCTGATCCATTGGTCTATGTCTTTGTTCTTGTGCCAGTACCATGCTGTTTTGTTATTATATCCCGTAGTATAATTTGAAGTCTGGTAAAGTAATGCCTCCTGATTTGTTCTCTTTGCTTAAGTTTGCTTTGGCTATTCAGGTTCTTTTCTGGTTCCATATGAAGTGTAGAATTATTTTCCCTAGACTTGCAAAAAATGATGTTGGTATTTTAATTTGGATTGCACTGAATCTGTAAATCACTTGGGTAGTATAGACATTTTAACAATGTTGATTCTACCAATCCATAAGCACGGTATGTTTTTCCATTTGTTTACATCCTCTGCAATTTCTTTCCTCAGTATTTCACACTTCTCCCTGTAGAGGTTTCTCCCTTTGTCCTTACATGGCCGGGAGATCATTGGGACCCTATCCTTATGATCTCTTCCAAATCGGATTACCTTTCAAAGGCCCCATCTCCAAATACCATCACATTGTGGGTCAGGGCTTCAACATATGAATTTTAGGGAGATAAAATTCAGCTCATGGCATTTTGCCTCTGGCCCCCCAAAATTCATGTCTGTCCATGAAAAATACGTTCATTCTATCCCAATAGTCTAAAAAGCCTTAACTTATTCCTGAATCAACTCTAAAGTCTAAAGTCCAAAGTCTCATCAAAATATGATCTAAATCAGATATAGATGAGATTTCAATTATGATTTCTCCAAAGGCAAAATTCCTCTTTGGCTACAACCCTGTGCAACAAGACAAGTTATGTGTTTCCAAAATACATTGGTGGAATAGGCATAGGATAGATATAGGATAGGGAGAAATAGGAAAGAAGGAAAGAGTGATGAGTCCCAAATAAGTCCAAAACCTAGTAAAGTGAATTCCATCAGATATTCAGGTTTGAGAATCATTCTCTTTTGTTCCATGCTCCACCTTCTGTACCCACTGGGGCCCAATTTATCACAACATAGGGGTGCAGACAAAAATATCCCAAAATATAGTGCTTTGGCATGCTGCACACTTTGAATTAAAAAAAAAAAAATTGGTGATGCATGCTGTCTGGGGAATGGGCATAGTTGTTGGGCTATGCAAAGGCAATTTATGTAACCAAAGCATTTGTATTCCTGTAATACTCTGAAAAAAATTGGAAGGCCTTAAAAGCTGTCTCAGAACTAAGAATTTTCTAATCTTCCCCAACCTCAAGTGTGGGGGGACATAGGGGTTGCTGAGGGGAAACTCGCTGTGAAATTTCCTTATCTAAGAAAGCTTTCCAGAAAAAAAAATGCAATTGTCTTAAGACCTCCTTCCTAGGAGTCTCATAAAACAACCAGGAAAGACTTATCCACCAGAGAAGAAAAGAAATTAAAAGTTATCACTATGCCAAATTGGACTTTTTATCCATTCTTTTGAGGGTATCTCCAAGAGATTGCCTGGGAGACTTTATCTACATAGTAAGGCAACCTTTGTTCACAGTGTAGTGCTATCCCTCACTTTCCTGTAACTCTCTGATCCCATTCAGTTTTTTAAGAGAAACATTTATAAGATAATGTCTGCCTCTTGGGCCTATTCGGTCCCCCTAAAAAATAATTCACTACCTCTCTAAAATTGTCTACAGATACCTCACTTCCCTCTTCCTTATGAAGAGGGTATTTAAGCCTCAATCATCTGGCCCTTCTATGAGTCTCATATTTGTAGGACTTTTATCCATGTGCATGTTAAAAAATTTGTATGCCTTTTCTCCTATTCATCTGTCTATTGTCAGTTCATTTCAGTGAAACTTTCAGAGGGCAGAGGGGAAGCTTTCCTGCCACCTCCACAGAAACCAATATGATTAATTCACTCACTCACTTAACTGGGATCTCCATGTCCTGTGGAAATGTTGAACCTTCTCCAAAATGTTAATGAATTCCACTAGGCTTAGCTTCCCCCAGTTTCCTCTACTTTGAAGCTCCTCCCTCCGGGTGTATCAGCTCCATTTTATACTACACACATTCAGAGAGGAAACTCAGCTCTTTCTGAAGCTGACCTAAGAAAACCACTCTCATACATAACATTCATGAACATGTTAAACTTTAAAAAATTTTTGGAAAGGTCCTAAAGATCACATGTAACAAATACAAAAACATTGAATTGAATACTAGTCACTTAATTCTTTAACACGTCCATTAGCCATTCCACTTCAGGGGCCCTTTCCACTGGCTGATATCCTATATTGTCACCACCTTCATGTGCCATTCCTCATGCTCTTGTTTGTTCTTCATCTCCTCCCCTTCCTCTCAAGGACAAAGCTCTCCCCTAGTAACCTGTATTTGCCTTTCTTATCTTAACGCCTCCTGACATTGCTTCCCATGCATTCAACCTTCACCATCAGCCTCAATTGGTTCATCAGCGTATTTTCTTAAAAACAGTTTCATTTGGGAAGAATTATGATGCCAAATATGAACATATGTAATATTTTGATGGAGAATATGTTTTTTTTATAAAATATGAAAAAAGGGCACAGTGAAAAATAAGATTATGTCTGCTCTTAACATATTTTAGATCTCAACATTTTAACCTGCTTACATGTTTCAGTCTTTTTTCCTATATTTTACACATTTGTACATGCAGATATCATAATAAAATGAAATGCTACTTAAAAAATTAACTGATAGTTATTTATAATGATTATTAGTGTTTCACTATTAGGATATGGCATAGTTTATTGGTCCTCTACTTCTGCACATGCATGCTTGTTCCTAAATTTTTACTAATATAAACAACACTTTGAAATATTTTCAAATGGGTACCTTTGCTTCACATATATCCACAACGGTTTTTAAAGATAAACTCCCAGAAGTGAGATAGCTACATCAAAGGATATGTGTTGCTGCCTTTAAATCGTTCTGCGAAAGCCTTTTCAGGCATCCAACCTAGAGATAACCCACCTTATGTTTAATAGGGCCATGTCCTTTAAGCAGAATGGAACTCCAGTGGGTCCCTGGTGGAGTGAATCTGAGCCAAGAGTTATTTATTGTGGTCAAAAGAGGTTAGAATTTCAAAGTGAATCCTGGTTTTTGATGACCTAGGGACAGGGACAAGGCATTTTTTCATGCATGTCTACTACTCACAATATATATAAATTTTCACTGACACATATAGTTACTCCCACCCCATTTGAAAGTGCACACATTCATACACACACAATGTTTCATATTGAGCACTATAGTACGTACAGAAGATGCAATTGTTGCTTTTAAGCAGTTTGAAGAGCTCTTTTAGTTTAAAGTTTAATTTTAGTTTAAAATACCTTTTGCTTTCTGAAAAATTTTGAAGTGTACCAAAATCACCCTTTCTTCCAGTGACAAATTTAAAAGTGAATTTATACATAGAAATGTGGAGAGGTGTTTGTGTGAAGTGGCACTAGACAATTGTTATCATTGCAGTCTCTGTAAGTATCCTCTCAGATGAGTAAAATATTCCCTGTTGTGTCAAGTGCCTTGTAGTTGCGTTACATCCTCCCTTCCACTAAAGTACCACTTAGTACAATGGGGCGCAATTAAGCCAATAGAGCCTTGGTGATCTGAAAGGTAGTTCTCTTCCAAAGTGCTTCATTTACTCCTCGGTGTTAATAATGGATGGTTTTCCCATATTATGCTATCATGGGTTACTCACTAGTGAGAAAATATTTCAAGTCTAGACTAAATGGGACAGAAATTATTATATTTCATTAGCATATTCTCAATTCAAGCTTCTACAAACATAGCCTTTATTTTTCTTACTGTTTTCTAAGGACTAATATAACAATACTACCCTCATGTAGTATATTCTAATGTTTGTGGGAAAATGATTTCTGGATTTTCCCCTGAGTATATTTTATTCTTTTCTCATATGTTTTGTCTTTCAGCTTGCATCATAAATTCATACAGAAGTGGCTATTTCTGCCTTAAATAAAACCCTAATATATTGTTGATGCTCAGACATATTATATAATGATTATAACAATAAAAGTTTAGTTCCATGGAAACATTATTAAATTTTCCTCTACCTTAGATTACATGTCATTCTCTTGGTAATACATGGTAGCTGGATGATTTATGTGTTCTCAAAATTTTAAAATATTTCTCTGACTATATAGCTTTTTGGGGGACTAGTTTTTCAACACTTTCTAACTCTACAGATTTAATTTCTTCAATTTTTCTATCTGATATGAAATACTTTTAAATATCTTTGCCATTTTCTAGTTATAATAAGTTTTATACCCCTCTTGGTTTATTAGATGCATTTTTTTTCTGAATTAACTTTGCCTCAATATAGAGTATTTACAAAATTACATCTTGATGCTTTATCCTGATGACTAACACTTTATCCTACTTTATCTTTTTCCCTTTAAATTTAAATTAATGGTATATATTCTTGCTTTCTCTTTGTTTTTATTTATTTCTAGAACATTTAACTCACAGTTTTTGGTTTACTTTTCTTGACTTCCTATCACTGTTTCTTTTTGCTTTGTAATAGAAATTGTATGTAGTCCTTTTTAAAATTTTAAACTTAATGAAAATAATTCAGGGTAATTAGTCATTTCCCAAACTTTTTTCTTACTATAACCTGTAGATTGCTCTATTCCTTTGTGCTTCTTTATATTTACATAGTGAACATTTTTAAGCTATGAAAGAGGTAACTTGATTCTTAGGCTGAAAACCAGGCTCAGAATCCAGCACAGACTTTTTGTGAAGTGAACAGAATTAGTTCTTAGAAATTCTAGGTGTTCACCAAGAACATCCAGGTGTTCACTCACACATAGGAATGTGTGTATTCTCTAAGAACTTGTTTGTTCAAGTGTGGACCTTGGGCTAGCAGCTCTGGTATCACCTAGAAAGTAGTTTGTAATACAGAATCTCTGTTTCTACCTCAGAACTTTTTTTTTTTTTCTTTTGAGACAGAGTCTCACTCTGTTGCCCAGGCTAGAGTGCTGTGGAGTCAGCCTAGCTCACAGCAACCTCAAACTCCTGGGCTCAAGCAATCCTACTGCCTCAGCCTCCCAAGTAGCTGGGACTACAGGCATGTGCCACCATGCCCAGCTAATTTTTTCTGTTTATATTTTTAGTTGTCCAGCTAATTTCTTTCTATTTTTTTTTTTTTTTAGTAGAGACAGGGGTCTCGTTCTTGCTCAGGCTGGTCTCGAACTCCTGAGCTCAAACGATCCGCCTGCCTCGGCCTCCCAGAGTGCTAGGATTACAGGCGTGAGCCCGGCCCACATCAGAACTTCTGAGTCAGGATCTGCATTTAACAAGATTCCCCAGGTGATTCCTAGGCATGTTCCAGTTTGAGAAGCCCCTTTGTAAGTTTTTACTAAGGTTCACTTTTAGGAGAGTTCACTAGGAAGTTAAAGGAATTTTATCCTTACCTGGGGGCTGGATATAGGCCAAATGTCCAATGGCTGAATATTGAAGTCAACATTTGGTTAGAGCCAAGGTTGAGGTCAAATATCATTGTAGAATGTCTGGGATACAGGAATGAATCTGAAACTTTACCAAAATTTAGAAAATGCGTTAATATTAATTATTTACATTTAAAGATTCAAGTTTTTATAATTTAGTAATAATATTTTTTCAGCACTACCAGATTCTAGATTGTTCCTGTAGGCACTTTACTAGTATGTATGGTAAATAAATGCCATACTATGGCCGGGCGCGGTGGCTCACGCCTGTAATCCTAGCACTCTGGGAGGCCGAGGTGGGCGGATCGTTTGAGCTCAGGAGTTCGAGACCAGCCTGAGCAAGAGCGAGACCCCATCTCTACTAAAAATAGAAAGAAATTATATAGACAGCCAAAAATATATAGAGAAAAAATTAGCCGGGCATGGTGGCACATGCCTGTAGTCCCAGCTACTCGGGAGGCTGAGACAGGAGGATCCCTTGAGCTCAGGAGTTTGAGGTTGCTGTGACCTAGGCTGACACCACGGCACTCACTCTAGCCTGGGTAACAGAGTGAGACTCTGTCTCAAAAAAAAAAAAATAAAAAAAAAAATAAATAAATGCCATACTAGTATGATGCTAGTATGATACTAGATAGATACTAGTATGTATGTATTTCTACTGATGCCATTGGAGAAACAAGATACAAATCTTGAAAAACTTATGGTCTAAACAGAATTAAATATCTCAAAACATTAATTTATTTAAGGTTATTTGTTTTAATGCTATGAATGCCAGTATACAACTAATTCTACAAATATTAGAGTAATAAAATTTTATCTGTTTGTTTTCTGTTTTATAGCATTATTTAAATTTTTATAAACACTATTGAATCAAAAAGTTCTTATGCTTCCCAGGGTTACCTCATTCTTTTTAATGTCTGTATTGTCTTCTTAAATACTAATTTAACCTTTCAAAATTAAAAATAAATGGTTTCACTTAAAATTAACAGCTTTCAAAGTGCTAACTAATGATTCCATTTTACTCTGGCAACAAAAACTACACAATTATCTCAACATATTCACAGAATTTCAACATACAAAAACAGAATTTCATCACAAAGTACATATTGAATATTTTCCTATATACGAAAGTAAATATTTAGATATTAAAAAAAATCTGAAAAACATGCTTTGCACTCCTCATGATTTAGTTACAAATGTGTAAGTGGTAACCTACCATAATCATCTTGTCATTGGTCATGCATAATTTCTGGGTTACCAGAAATGGTACTGATGTATGCATTTGGTTTAAGATGAAACCATAGGGTCAGTTTAGGCTGAGTAATGGGATAATACCAAAATTGTTTGTTTTCCTTATTCATTATAGAAGCTATATTTTTATATTAACATTATGCCTAGAAGAATATTTATTTTTAGCATCACCAGTGGTAAAATTTTTGTCATTGTTTTTATGACAAATAATTTTGTCTATATATATATTAACATGTGTGTTAATTTTTAAATGTAACAAATTTCACCCATTTTCATTTTGAAAACAAAGGGAATTGAAAATATTTTTCTCAATAAAACTATATATTAATATATAAAAAATTTAAAAAGAGATATTTCTCTCTTCTACTTTTGTTAATTAAGAAATATTAACTCTTTTCAAACATACACATGTTACTCAAATTAGTCTCTCATTTAGAATTGAAAAGTTTTCAGCTGGTATTATAGAAAGAAGGCATTTATTTATTTATGAAAATGTACTTTGCATGTTGGCACTACATGCGTTAAATTTGGTCCTTTTTTTCAATTGCTACATACTGGCCTTTGAATAAAATCAGAAGTTCAATGATTCTTAAAATTATGTTCAATCCTATATAAAACTTCTTAATCATTAAAAACTATTACTTGATTATTCTAAAATTAAGATTATGTAATTTTATCAAATTTCCATTGAGAGATTCTAAATTCTACTTTTGAATTCTAAACTAAACATTTTTAAAATATAAAAATTTCTTATATTTCTTGACAACTCTACTATTCTGAGAATAATCTATATTTGTTATTTCTATTACTATCAAAACTTTAATGGTCAATTTGTCCACTAGTAGGCGACAAGGAGCAATAACAGTTCTAGTTCAATATTTAATAATTATCCCTATAGCAACTAAACCTCTGAGGGAAAAATGTTATAGATTTCTGTGACAAATAAATAAAGTGGAATTCTATGGCTAAGCATTGATTTGATAGAGAATCAAGAAAAATTCATCTATCTATACAAATTGGCAAGTATCTAAAGCAATCCAATCAGTATTAAATTGGTTAAAAAAGAATATATAAATACCAGCTGACTATCAACTACAATTACAATGATATTGTGTATCTAATGACCAAAAAAAAAAAGAACAAAAAGGGAAATATGCATTCATTTGATTACAAAAAGAGATATTTTCATTGGGGGTTGAAAATGAATAGACAAGTTAAGACATTGCTAGTAGTAGGCACTGAAAAAGTGCAATGAAAAGCAAAAAGCAGAGAATCTTAAGCAATAGGAACATTAAATGTTCAAAAATTGCCCAGGGACAGCTAAAGGTCATAGTTTCTTATGTAACAAAGGAAAGTAGACAGAATAATATATGTTGTTTTCCAAACTTGTGTTATGTTAACTTGAGCGTTGAGAATAAAATAATGAATGAATTTATTTTTCATTATTATGTAAGCTTTGACAACATAGGGAAGACTATAATATAAATCATTAATTGATATTTACTCATATAAATAAATTGTAGAAGTCAACATGGGCACCAAACAACAGCAGCCAGTGAGGTAAAAGGGAACCAAGAAAGTATCATATTAGCCAGCATATTATCAGTGGCTTTCCCAATTTAACTGGTATAATTTCTTTTAACATATATAAGATGACCAAACTGTTATCGATCCTTTTTATCACACTAGGAAGAAGTATATTCCAGTTTGTATTTAGTTGATTGAATGAATGGGTTTTTGTTTGTTTAGAAAAAATATGCTTTATATATTTAATAAGGTCATATCATATTTTTCCAAATATATTATCATTTGCTCTGGTATAATCTTAGCAGTGGAATATAGCATTTCCTTACCATTAATTTCAATAAACATATATTTAAATTGGGTCAGGGACATAAATACTGTTTCCAGTGGTTTCATTCTCATTATTAATTCATATTTAATTCCACTGATGCTTCTTTCACAGATAGGGAAAAGCAGGGCAGTAAAAAGGGGTCCATAGATGGCCTGGGTGTCCTCACAAATCTTTGTATAGAAAAGGCTCCTACCCTCTTAAGCAATGGGGCTGTGTCACTACATGGTAGGGTGGCTATAAAATTTATTGTCCAAACTGAGACACTTTTGAAAGTGAGAGGGAGCACTATTAATAATTACACCTGGACAACAGACATAAACCACAACTGTCCTAGGCAAACCAGGACGTATGGTCATCCTATTACATGGTGACAGTACAATGATGTATGGATGGGATCTTTCAAGCTTAGAATGTAACTTGGTTTGGGATTTTTTTCTGAGCTAGAGTGCCATGCATTATCTACGTGTAAGTTCTGCTTCCTTATAGCTAGGCTATCATAAAACTTTGCATGGAAATGAACTGTTCCCCCCCCCATTCTGAAAGAAATATAAGTTTTAATCTATCTTAGAAGCTGTTAAGATGTAGAGGATAATTTGAAGACGGGTTGTTGTACAGTATTGGTAGTTATTTTTCCTGATATTGATGATGAGACAAGGGCTTCTGAAGACCTGTGGTTAAAAAAAAAAAATTGCTTTTTAACCAGTTCCCAACCCCTCCTAAATTCATTTTAACAAACTGTCAATATGATTTTAGTTAAAATTTTATTAATTTCTCATTTTATTGAATTATTATAAGAGAAAGCAACCTTTTAAAAATCTGCCAAGCTGTAAAATGTGACCAAATTAAACTTATAAAGGAAATGTATATTTTCTATTCAGAGGATATATTAATATCTATTAAATCAAGTATTATTCAGTTCTTCTATGACCTGTCTTACATTTTCTATATTAGAGCTGTCAAATTCTTAGATATGTTAAAGTTTCATACTATTCTCTATCAACACTTTATTGTGCTTTCAACAGTTTTTGTTTTATATCTTTTAATTAACATAATGTTGATATGTAACATATTGATGTGTGTTTATATTTGTCTGTTTACATCTTTTTATAAATTCTGATTTTTTTTATCATTATATAACGTCACTATTTATCCTTTTTGGGGCTTTTAACTTTATTATCCACCTCATTGTATATCCATTCTTGCTTTTTTTTAAATTTGCATTTGTCTAGTATCTCTCTTTGCTCATTCTTTTATTTCCAGTCTTTTTTTTTAATTGCTCTATTCTAATCGTGTGCATCAGTCTAGAAAGGAAAAGCTGTGTTGCACTAACAAATTGACCCCGACATTTAAAAGGCTTAGAAAACAAAGCTTATTTTTGGCTCTTCCTAAGTCCACTTAAGTTTTTTTTCACTTTGAAACTCAGTTGTCTTCCATTAATAACTCAGGCTGTTTCAATCTTGTGGCTCTGCCACCTCAACAGGAAGTGTCAGGATTTGCTGTGGCAGGAGGAGAAAGCTGGTGCACGTGCTCCCCTCTTAAATTATTTGGCTCACAGTCCATTGACTAAAACTACTCACGTGACCCACTTAACTGCTAGAGGGCTAAAAATGTAGTCTTCTATGCATCCAAGAAAAAGAGGAGAACCTAATAATGGTGAATAATTTTAATGTCTACGATAATGTGCTTTTTGCAAATAAAGAACAGCTTTTTAAAAAGTTGAATTTTAGAATCTCTCTCTTTTAAGAAAAGAGTTCATTCTATTCACAATTAGTAGAGTGAATGATATGTTGATTGTACTGAGCATTTTTATTTTCATTTTTTCCTTTACCTCAGATTGCTTGATGATTATATTACTATTTCTTTCTTTTAATCTGGATGTTCTATTTTTCCTTTCCATTTTATTAGTCTTTATCTTTTCCTTTCCCTGTTTTTATGTGTAATCATTAGCTTGTATTTCTGCGAATATCTTAGATCACTGCAACCTCAAACTCCTGGGCTCAAGGGATCCTCTTGCCTCAGCCTCCCAAGTAGCTGGGACTACAGGTGCATGCCACAACACCCAGCTAATTTTTCTACTTTTAGTAGAAAGAGGGTTTCCCTCTTGCTCAGGTTGGTCTCTAACTCCTGACTTCAAGTGATCCTCCCACCTTGGCTTCCCAGAGTCCTAGGATTACAGGTGTGAGCCACCATGCCCTGCCTGGTGAGAAGTTTCTTAACCTGCATTTTCTTTAGAGAGAGTTGATAGCTGTATACTCCAAATTCCTATGTATCTTCAAACATTTTTCCTTTGTCCCAAAATATGAATGATATATTGATAAATGTTAGTTGTGGTCTTTTTCTGTTGGAAGTTTTGGTAGTTGGTATTCTACTATTTGGTAGAATGCCAGATGAAGAGCCTGGAGTCATTCATATGCATTTTTTCAATTTTATGTGTCTTGTTTTTCTTTCTAGCAGCTTGTAAGAATCCTCTTTATTTTTAGAGTATGGAAATGTTGCTACTATATGCCTAGGAGGTTCTCCTTAATATAGCCTAGAAGTTAGTGAACTGATGAGCCAATCAATATGAAGACTCAGGCCATTCTTCATCTCAGGGAAATTTTCTACAAAGACTATTTTAGGCTATTGCTTTTCCTTTATCTCTTCTTTTTCTTCCTTTGAATTTGTGTTGTTCTAATATATGGGCTTCCAGATCTACCTTCTAAGTCTTATATCTTTTCCCTCACAATTTTCATTCTGTTATAAATTTTCTCTGAACACTAGAAAATTTCTCACATGTGAAAACTCATAAATGATCATTCCTTCTTTTACATCATCTATTGAGTTATTATTTAACTGATTTTATTATTTTTATTCAAGTTTTCATCAAATCCTGCATAATTTCTGTTTAACTCAGTGTGAGTTCTGTTTATTTTTCCTCTCTTCAGTTGCTGGGGGCCCTTATATAAACTACTATTTTTATTTTTTGGCTGACCAAAGCTGACTAAGTTGTATTAACCATGTTTCTAGCTTCTGTAAACTTGATGCTATAAAATATGTTTTATATGCATAGGTCAGACCATGCCTTGTTCTGCACAGCTCAATAATATGTCCAAGTCACCATGCCTTGCCCTCTTGCCTCTCTCATTGTCCATCCTCTTCCTCTGGAAGAATCCTCCTCCAAGGGGTGTAGTTTTCAGATACAAACCAGCCAATCCAGAACCAACACTCTTAACCAACTCCTCTCATACTCTGGGCTACTATCTACCTGCCCTACTAACCCCAGGGCCAGACAACTAGGCCAACCACTTTGCGCCAGGGCCTGATGAAATCATTCAAACCAACTAATCTTAAGCTTACTCACCCTACATCACCTGTACCTTCCCATGGGAAATACAATAAAGGCTCTTGCACACAGTTTCTCTTTCTCTCTCTGCTTCATGACCAACTCTAATGCTTTCCCATGGATCCCCTGTGGCATGGTATGCCCCTCCTTTGGGAACTGTGAGGAATAAATTGTCTTCAATGACAGCCATCTCCTGATCTGTTGACCTTACTATACAGCAAATTTGCTATTAATATACTATACAGTTGAACAATGCCAGGGTTGGAGGTGCTAGCCCCCTGTACTTCAAAAATCTGTGTATAACTTCTTTTTTTTTTTTTTTGAGGCAGAGTCTCGCTTTGTTGCCCGGGCTAGAGTGAGTGCCGTGGCATCAGCCTAGCTCACAGCAACCTCAAACTCCTGGACTTAAGCGATCCTACCGCCTCAGCCTCCCGAGTAGCTGGGACTACAGGCATGCTCCACCATGCCCGGCTAATTTTTTCTATATATATTTTAGTTGGCCAGATAATTTCTTTCTATTTTTTTTAGTAGAGACGGGGTCTTGCTCTTGCTCAGGCTGGTCTCGAACTCCTGACCTTGAGCAATCCACCTGCCTCGGCCTCCCAGAGCGCTAGGATTACAGGTGTGAGCCACTGCGCCCGGCCTGTGTATAACTTTTGACTCCCCCAAAACTTAACTACTAATAGCCTACTATTGACCAGAAGTCTTACTAATAACATGAACAGTTGATTAACATACAAACATACTAGTATCTACATATATTTTATGTATTCATGACATACCCAACTTTTTCCTATTTTTTCAATATATCTAGGCTATGCAGTTCATTTGAGTTTTTTCCAATTGTTGTTAATCTCCAAAGTATTTTCCTATATTTTTACTGAAAAAAATCTGCATATACATAGACCTGCACAGTTCAAACCTGTGTTGTTCAAGATTCATTGTACTTTGAAACACAGGTTTACATATTGTAGTTTGCCACATATGCTGGCAATCTAATATGTCTGTGCTGTTGATGGCATTAGTCTGTTGGTCTCCTGTCAAGGAATCAGTTTCTGTCCCAGTCTCAGAGGAAAGCGATTGTCAACACATCCATTCAGTTCTCAATCAACTTTTGCAGTCTGGTGTATGACTTTTGTGGCTCTTACACAGGGTCACAGTCCCTCTGTCTCACTAGGCATCTGTAGTTCTTCAAGTTTCAGGCTGTCTCCAGGATCTGCTACTCTCAGAATTGCCTCCCTGATTTTAGCAGTTTATTCTGTGTTTGTCCAGGCCGCTGTTCAGGGAAATGCATCTAGACCTTTCCATGTGCTATGCCAGAGCCCCTAAGGAGTCTAGTAAACCCTTGACTTTGGCTGAGTAAGGAAAACAGTGTAAAGTTATGAGTGAGGGAGACACATGTAGAGTGCCAAACTTGGATTCTGGAGCCACACTAACTGGATTCCAATCCTAGCTGTGCTACTCACTAACTGCAATTTTAGTCATTACTTGAACTCTCTGTACTTCAGTTTCCGCATTTATAAAACAGATGTGATAATGATAATAGTTTCTACTTCATACGTTTGTTGTATGAGTTATTATATTTAAAGCACTGTGTAAGTGTTAGTATTGCTGTTATTCTATAATGTAGTCACAATTTCCTAGTAAAACACAAGGAATTGGCCGGGCGCGGTGGCTCACGCCTGTAATCCTAGCACTCTGGGAGGCCGAGGTGGGCGGATCGTTTGAGCTCAGGAGTTCGAGACCAGCCTGAGCAAGAGCGAGACCCCATCTCTACTAAAAATAGAAAGAAATTATATGGATAGCTAAACATATATATACAAAAAAAAAAAAAAATTAGCCGGGCATGGTGGTGCATGCCTGTAGTCCCAGCTACTCGGGAGGCTGAGACAGGAGGATCCCTTGAGCTTAGGAGTTTGAGGTTGCTGTGAGCTAGGCCGACGCCACGGCACTCACTCTAGCCTGGGCAACAGAGTGAGACTCTGTCTCAAAAAAAAAAAAAAAAAAAAAAAAAAAAAAAAAAAAAAAAAAACACAAGGAATTAACAAAGAGAACACTTTTTTGTTGCCTGGCAATTTTTTACTTTAACAGGACTATAAGCATCGGAGCAGACTTAAGGAAAGAAAAAACCAGGAAAACAAGTTTCTACTATTATACTCATGAAATTTTGAGAGAATTTGAAGGTCCATATCTGTGGATGACTTGGAGATACAAATCTATATCTCAAATTATTTATTTGTTCCTGTTCTTACAAATTAGATGCATTTGTTTTAAAAGAAAACTTACCATTTTTAAATGAGCAAAGGACATCCATGAATACACAGTACAGAGAATAATTAAAAGAAAAGGATATAAACAACTAATGAAATAATGTTGATCCTTAACTAAGGTTGCAGGACTGTGAGAACCTAGGCAGCTCTTGGGAGCTTGGTGGATTATATAGATAACGTATGCTTAGAAAATTTGAAATAGACATGTATGAAGAAGAGAATAAGTAAAATCAGTTATCCTACTATATAGAAATAACTATTGTTAGTGTTTTAATCAATTACCTTATCACTTTGTTCTATTATTTGTTTCATTCTATATGGCCATGTATACAAAGTCTTTTCTAATAACATTTTGTTCTTAATATGGTACCATGAACATATATCATGCCACTAAATATTATTTGAAAATGAATTTCTAGGTATATTGTTTCTTTGTGTGCATTTAATAAAACATATTTATCCATTTTCCTATTGATGCATACTTATTGTGCCCAAATTTTCACTAGCTAAAATAACCTTAAGATTGATATCTTTTCACTTTTTAACTTTATTTTTCAAATTTTGTTTGCAAGCAAGAGAAATCAACTTGAGCTAGCCTAAGGCAAAAAGGGAAGGAAAATGGTGAAAGAATTTATTGAAAGTTTGAGGAGTATCTAACATTCACAAAATTAGAGTTAACATAATAGCTATCATTTTTTAGCTTGTCAAATTGAAATTGCTACTTTAAAAAAATTATAATATTCAATGTTGGCAAGAGTGTGATGGAAGAGACAACCTCAGTTAGTCTTTTTTTTTTTTTTTTTTTTTTTTTTTTTTTTTTGAGACAGAGTCTCACTCTGTTGCCCAGGCTAGAGTGAGTGCCGTGGAGTCAGCTTAGCTCACAGCAACCTCAAACTCCTGAGCTCAAGCGATCCTCCTGCCTCAGCCTCCCGAGTAGCTGGGACTACAGGCATGCGCCACCATGCCCGGCTAATTTTTTCTATATATATGTTTAGCTATCCATATAATTTCTTTCTATTTTTAGTAGAGATGGGGTCTCGCTCTTGCTCAGGCTGGTCTCGAACTCCTGAGCTCAAACGATCCGCCCACCTCGGCCTCCCAGAGTGCTAGGATTACAGGCGTGAGCCACCGCGCCCGGCCCTCAGTTAGTCTTGAGGTGGGGAAGAGATGATAAAAGAACAGATTTTCTGAAGAGAAAATGGCGATGTTTTCAAGAGGCTTCAAAAATAATATTCCTTGACCAAGTAATTTTATACACTTATGTAAAGAAGTTTTATGCTTTTCATATACTTGACATCCTAGTAAATATAATTTAATGTACTGACCATTAAAAAGAAAATCAGGCAATATATTCTCTCTTTGATAATTTAAAATTAAAATATTTTACATAACAAATTACAAATTTTCAATTTTCTAAAGAATTTTATTTTCCAAGCGGAAGATAACTACAAGGCAGGGCCATGGAGTGAAAAAGCCCATGTTCTTGTTACATGACTTTTGACAAATCACTTAAAAATTAAAACCATACTTCTTACCTGAAAGATAAATATATCTGCCTTATTTACTTTCTTAAGTTGTTGAAGGTGTCCAATGAGATAGTTCATGGAATGGTTTTGTAATTAATGATTTCTTGTAAAATTTAAGTTGGTATTATTATTATTGTTTCCTTGTGTCATTGGGTAGGAAATTGCATAGCTTTATTGATTTTGACGAAAGTTTTAACAATTTATTTTAGGATAATAAATATCACTTTTATTGTGGAATGACAGAAAAATACAAAAGTGTCATCATGTTAGGACAGAGGAGAAAAGAGTTCAGGGAGTTAACCAAAACTAACTATAAAAATATGGTTCTCAGTTACTCTGATCATCAGAATTAGTGATGAAAAGTCAATGAGTATAGAAGAAAACAAAAATGATGAAGGAATTCCTCTTTGTATATCAGAAGATGTTTTGTGTCCTGTCTATATTTTCAGGGCATTTTGTTTTACTTGGAGCAGAATCTCTAATGACTTATAAAGCCTTACTTTTCTTAAGAATAAATGAAGAGAAAATACTTCTTTTGGTAGTTTTGAATATTTTAATGAAGTAAAAATATGTATGTTAATTACCTATTCTGTTAACTATAGCATGTTTTAATTTTAAACAATCTTTCCTCTCCTACCCTATATCCATCAATTGCATTTTTAATTGTAAATTAATTGTATATTCTTTATCCACTTAATCCTCATCCTCTTTACTGTTTTGCAACATTGGGCACTCTTGATCATTATCTGCATGAACTTATCTCCTTCCTTAGATTCTGTTTCCCCCTGAGATTTCTTTTGCTCTTCTTACTGGCTATGCTGGCTATTTTTACATAGGCCTTCAAAATCACGGTACCACTTGGTTATGTCATCATCCTTCTGCGTATTTGCCCTGGTTGATCTCATATACTGTCATTGATTCCTTTCACATAAGATGACCCAGAAATACATAGCCTCCCATATTCTTCTATTCCTATATTTCTCCCTGCCTTCTTTATATATCTCTCTGTGTATTCTGAGCACATCTTAAACTCAGTGTGCCTCAAATGGAACCTCTACCAATTTAGCACCCTTTTCAGCTTTCTCTATTTCCTCTTGTTGATAATGGTGCCACACAGCCATCCAAATTCAAAAGCTTGGCATTATCTCAGATTCTTTTCAACTACTCATACCACATCCCACCAGACCCTAACACTATTCTTCTTTTAAAATGTCTCAAAACCCATCTCCAGCTGCAGGTCACTATGTTGATTTGGGACCCAGTCCTCTCTCATCTCATAGAAACAAAGAACTTCCTAAGTGATTTTTGAGATTTGGCATTCTGTCTCTGTTATAGTGTCCATCCACACTGTCATGAGAGTGACTTTTCTGAAACACAGTGTTAAATCTGTGATTTTCTTACTCTAAAAACTTGCACTGGTTTTCACCTTAGATGGAGTATTCGATCCTACATGAGGCTTGTTCATACAAGTGTCCCTTTCCACCTTTATCTACTTCCATTCTTTCCATCTCCACCTTCTCACAATCTATATGTGTAGCAACACTGTTCTACTCCTTCCCTAAACTTGCCTGGTGCCTTATACAGTCTTCCTCTGCCTGTGATCTATCTATGCCTATTCTCTACCTAGACAATGCAGACCTACTCATCAAGGCCTAGTTCAAATATCATTTTCTTGGTGATTTTCTTGAACAGTAAGATCCTTTCTTAATTCTGTGTATAACAGTTTTAAAATAATATTATTGCAGCTGTTATCCTGTTGATTCTCCATCATTTGTTTATATGTCTTTTTCTTGTTACTATAGCACATGAGATTTTTGAAAATGTCAGAACCCTATCTTTTTCTATCTTCTTTTTCCACCTCATCTCTCTCTTCTTCTACTATTGCTTATTAATGTGTGTTCAGTAAATTCTGGTTTAATGTGAGTAAATGAAGGAAAGAGGAAAAAAGGTATTATAAATTGCAAAAGGACTACCCAATTTGTGGGTGAATATATATATATTATATATTATATAATATATAATTAATATAATAAAATATAATATAATATATAATTATATATATTATATAATATATGCAATATATTATATAATATATAATATATTATAATATGTATAATATATATTTATATAATATATAATATATATAATAATATATAATAATAATATATAATTTCTTGCAAAAAAAGTCTATGCATTTTGCCCAATTTCTTTCCTTTCCTATTTTTATTTGATAGAATTGTATTTATTTTTTCAGTGTGTGGAAATTTTTATCAAAATTATAACATTAAAAGAAAAAAATAAATGTATCAATACATTGAGCTTATTATATATTTTGGGTATAGTTTTCAATCGATTCAAATAATTCAGACAATTCAAATAATTCTTAAGTATTTCAATACCCAGAATTAAATATCCAGTGAAAAGATTTCATTATACTGATGAAAACCATTCAAATGTAAACTAGGAGAAGCATTGTTTTAAATGATTCAGCAAGTATTATATTTATTTGCTAAAGATTTTTCTTTTGCTTCACATTTTTAATCAAAAGATGATCCATGATTTTTGTTGAAAGAGAAAAAAATTCTCTTGTCTGTCCTCTGTATATCTACAATGAACTCCTGGGTATAATCTAGTTTTGATGACATGCTAATTGCATTCTAAAAATGTACCCAGAATTAAGAACTTTGGTTCTAAAGATCAAACAACATCCTTAAGAGTGGTTTGTTTTTTTTTTTTTTTTTTACAGTATTGTTTAAAATCATCCTTTTATATTTCTGAATTAGCCCATGTTATTCTTGCTGACTTTGTCAGCAAGATTTTTCCTGGTAGTTTTAATTTGCACTATTCTGCACACACCACCTTCGTGACCTTTGCTCTCCCACTCTAGCATAAAAGTTCAACAAATGCAAAATCTAAGATTAGACAGGCAGCTGGTAGATAATTATTTGCAGTTATAAAAGTTTCTTAATTACAAACCTACTTTTAGGCACTCACAGTGTTGAATAATGAGAATTTGACACCAAATGAACTAAGTTCAAGAATCAAGTCTGCCACAAATTAGTGTTTACTTAATCTTTCTAAACCTCAACTTCTTCATCTGTCAAATAGACATTTCACAGAGTTTAATTAAATATGATGGTGCCTTCAATGGTGAAGCATTACGTAATTTAACCTATTTTTATTTTTATAAATAGTAATAGGAAGTTGTAGATTGTCATTCCTAATAAAATCACATGTATGTGTTTATTGTTCTCCTAATATATAATTTTTTAAAAAAGAAATATGGAATAAATGGACTTGAAGACATGACATCCAAATCTTATAGCAAGTTCCATCGAAAAGTGACTCAACAGGGAAAACAACAGAAAATGAACTTCTGTAGCATTTCATAGACTTCAACACATATTCAACAAACATTTATTGAAGACATACTTGTGTGTGTAAAATATCCTGAACTGAGTGGTTTATAGAACATAAGGTTTTCTGAAACAGATGAGTTCTTACCTTCTGGAAATGTGCAATTTGATAAATAGTTCATCATCCATTGGTTGCTTGAATCATCAATTCAACAGTTACCTTTTTTGAATCATCATTTATTTATCTGTCATGCAATTCATTGTGTACTCAAGTTCAAATGACCATAGTTTAAAATGTGCTTTTCACTATAGTAAGGCAATTATAAAATAATAACCATAGAGCTGCAAGTATTAAGATAAAATGCAATTGGTACCTCCCTGGTAAATTTGTAATTGACAAATTCTTTGAGGCACTCAGCAACAACTCTTTTATATTTCTTTCAAAATGTAAGGCAAAAAAAATTATGTACATGTTTTAGAAACATGTTTCTGTTGGGATTTGAGGTTAATAAAACCCACCCTTTAACTTTGCACAATTGTAAAACAATTAAATTGTAAGACATAAAAATCATATAGATGAAAATCAGTATGCTAGCTTTATTTTTCAAAAGTTGGCAAAATATGGTTTAAATCTGCAGTCAGTTATATTTCCTAACTGAAGTATCCACCCAAAACTGAAGGCCTCTCTTCCATTTGTAAATCCTCCAGGGGTAAATCCTGTCACAATGGCAAAGTAGATACCGGAGCATCCTGAGAACAGTTCTCAGAAGGGGAGAAACCTAGAAGGAACGGGATCAGGTTAGGTTTGGTCCTTCTGCATTTCCTAGTTAATGGAGTCACCGCTTCTCCCTTCAAAATGAAGGAAAATGTCTCTATCTTCCAAAAAGAAAACTGGAGGAGGAGGAGATAAATGATTCCTCCTAATATTACCTCACAGGATATCCATTCACACTCCTCATGCCCTTGAGGTTAATGTATTAGGGATTTTGTTTGAAAAAGATGGGTATATTTTAACAACCCTGATCTTTTCTTTTGGGATTTAGAGTGCTGCCACATAACCTATGATGATGGGTTTGTCTCCATTAATACGACACTTGGTTGAAGACATGCATAATCATTCCTCTACTAACCTGAGTCTTATTACTCTTTAGGGTCCCAGCGCCTAGCACAGCATCTGGTACTCAACTGTTTGTTGAATGAATGAATGACATGAATAAATGAGGAGGCATGGTTCTAACACTGATTTTGTTCCTAACCTAACTCTTTTGATATTATGTCATACTTCTTGCAGACAAAAAAAGCCAGAGTCTTCTCTGTACATTTGAGAAAACAGAACAGAGAATTCAGACAGATATTTATCAACTGAGTAATAGCCTTCAAGATTTATTACGATATAATCAGAAACATTATTTAATCAGCTATGGTTGTTAGTCAATAAGAATTGAAATTTTGGCCGGGCGCGGTGGCTCACGCCTATAATCCTAGCACTCTGGGAGGCCGAGGTGGGCGGATCGTTTGAGCTCAGGAGTTCGAGACCAGCCTGAGCAAGAGCGAGACCCCACCTCTACTAAAAATAGAAAGAAATTATATGGACAGCTAAAAATATATATAGAAAAAATTAGCCGGGCATGGTGGCGCATGCCTGTAGTCCCAGCTACTCGGGAGGCTGAGACAGGAGGATCGCTTGAGCTCAGGAGTTTGAGGTTGCTGTGAGCTAGGCTGACGCCACGGCACTCACTCTAGCCTGGGCAACAGAGTGAGACTCTGTCTCAAAAAAAAAAAAATAAATAAAAAAAAAATAAAAAAAAAAAAAAAGAATTGAAATTTTGTTTTCCTATTTTTACTGAATTCATTATGATTTGGCAATTGATAGTTTAGAAGTTCCCTAATGTCTTCTAAAAATAAATATTATTTAGACTTTATTGAACAATGAATTTCTTTACTAGGAGATAAATACATTTAAATCAATAATTATAAAATTAAAACAATTCTGATTTTCACTGTAGAAATAACTTGTTGGTTACCTGTAGAGACCCATGGAAATTTGTTTTCATGACCTCAGCTATTTTAGACAAGAACTGTGCAGAATCTAAGATTTTCCCTTACCTTGCAAGGTAACAGGTTAGCCTGGCGCAGTTCTTAGGATGCTAGAGGAAGACCCAAGATTCCTAGGTTAGAGACAAAGGACTTTATAACTCATGGCCAGAAGTAGCATAAGCCTATTTGTATCAGTTCTTCTTGCCCCCAAGTCTTCCACGGGGCTGAGGCAAATGTTTATATAAACAATGGGTTGTGTTACACAGGAAGAATCCTGAGCTTAGGGAACCTGGATTTTCATAACGGGCAGTACGCACACCTGTTCTTTGCTCTGGAGGAGGTATTATCTCTATCCTCTAAAGCTATCAGCACACTTATGCAGTACTCCAGAGGGAGATATTATTTCTGTCTTTCAAGGCTGTTTGCTACACAAGCATGGGTGAGAAGATAATCTGGAACAAATGACCATCAATGTCTCCTTAAGATGTGGAGAAATGTGAGAGACTCCGAGAATTGTCTCCTAATTTTTTTGTTGTTGATGTTGATTTAAGGAAAAGTACAAAAGTTCAGTGCCTCTAATATTTATTGAGAATCTAGTCCATAAAACGTAGTATTAGACTGTTAGACACTGTATGGTATACAGTGATGAGAAAGCCACGACTATGTCCTCAAGGAGTGAAGGCATGTATGCACACATATATACTATAAAGCATGATGACGTAAATGTCACATAACACAGTAATTTGAGTTTGATATCAGAGATGCTAGAATAGCTATGGCACAGTAATTGAGAGAAGTGAATGAACTGTTTGAGTTTAAATCCCAGGCTTACTGATTACCACTTTGTATGCAGTACTTACCCTCCCTGTTTTTTAGTTTCCTCATTGTTGAAATTTATATTAGTACCTACCTCATAGGGCAATTGGGACGATTAAATGACTTACTACAGGAAAGAGCCTAGAACAGTTTCTAACACCTACTATCTGTTCAATAAAAGTTAGTTTTATAAAATCATTGTGACCTTAAGAATAGTTACTTAACTTCCTCTCTGAGTCACACCTTCCTCGCTTATAAAATGAGAATAATATCTTATTGATTGACTGTGAGTTATAAGTTAAAAATGTATTGAATATACTTAGTAAAGACTTAAAAACTGTTATCTGCTATTATTAATAGAGGAGAATATACTATATTTAATTCAAGGGATAGATTGAGGTTTTTTTCCTACCTTTTTAAATGTCTTTTACTGAGTCACACCTGGTGAATAATGTAAGGAGGGGGCAACACTATACTAGAACTGGAGACTTTGTTCTGTTCTTGATGTTGTCATTAATTCATTTATTCAAAACAAATGAATTGGCAAAAGACAAATGTATCAGAGTCCCTTGCCTTTAAAAATCTCACAGTAGTCAACAAGCCACTTACATTCGTCTGCATAGTCCAGAGGAAACAAATGTAATCAGGAGGTGGTTTTTGACTGGAGTAGTGGAAGATGAGTTAGAAGTTGGGATAATGCAAATAAAGGCACAGAGACAAAAAAAAAAAAAAAAAAAAAAATGGTATGTCTTGGGAGAACACTAACAAATTCAGTTTAGCCACCTTAGAGTCTGAAGAGACAGGTTGGGTTGATCAGTGGAAGACAGACAAGGAAGGATTTAAATGCCAATTTCAGGGTTTAACCTTAATTCCTTAGGCCCTGTGAAGTTTTTAATGAGGCTGCTGTAGCTGCTGAGCAAAGCTGGGGCAAGAGCAGAACATTTAGAGAAAAATCATATTCTCGGCCTGTTAAACTTGGAGACACAACTGCCCCAGCTTTTTTTTTTTTTTTTATTTTGACAAAGGCATATTTTTAAATGACTTATCTTTTTTTTTAAATTTATTTATTTATTTATTTATTTTTTTATTTTATCTTGTTATGGGGGATACAGAATTGCAGGTTACATATGTTGCTCCTGTACCGCCTTTCCCCCCAAGTCAGAGCTCCAGGCGTGTCTGTTCCCCAGGTCGTGCGCATTGCACCCATCATGAGGTATATATCCCTCCCTTCCCCACCCCCCTTCCCGAGTCAGCACCTTCAAGTGTTACCACTCCCCAAACGGTGCGCAATGCACTCATTGTGTAGGCATACCCCCATCCCCTCCCCCACCCCCCACCTCAGTCTGATATGCAATTGGTGTCGTTCCCAGATTTGTATTTAGGTGATGATCAGGGAAACCAATTTTCTGGTGAGTACATGTGATGCTTGTTTTTCCATTCTTGGGATACTTCACTTAATATAATGGGTTCCAACTCTCTCCAGGAGAACCATAGAGATGTCGTATCTTCATCATTCCTTATAGCTGAGTAATATTCCATGGTATACATATACCACAGCTTACTAATCCAATCATGTATTGATGGGCATTTGGGTTGTTTCCACATCTTTGCTATTGTGAATTGTGCTGCTATAAACATTCGGGTACATGTGTCTTTGTTACAGAATGACCTTTTTTCCTTTGGGTATATACCCAGTAATGGGATTGCTGGGTCAAATGGCAGGTCTACTTGAATCTGTTTAAGATACCTCCATAATGCTTTCCACAGGGGTTGCACTAGTTTGCAGTCCCACCAGCAGTGTATTAGTGTTCCTGTCTCTCCACACCCACGCCAACATGTGTCGTTTTGGGTTTTTTTGATAAAGGCCATTCTCACTGGGGTTAAGTGATATCTCATTGTGGTTTTGATTTGCATTTCTCTGATGATTAGGGATGTTGAGCACTTTTTCATATGTTTGTTAGCCATTCTTATATCTTCTTTCGAGAAGTTTCTATTCATGTCATTTGCCCACTTTTTGATAGGGTTGCTTGATTTTTTCTTGCTGATTTTCCTGAGTTCTAAATAGATTCTTGTTATCAGTCCTTTATCTGATGTGTAGTATGCAAAAATTTTTTCCCATTCTGTAGGTGGTGCCCCAGCTTTTTTGTGTCACATTAACAAGTACGAGGAAGTGCTCACAAATACGAAGAAGTGCTCTGAACTTAGTAAATAGTAGAAGGAACCATCTATCCATCACTCGAAGTCTGCTGTCCCCAACCCCCTGGCTGTAGACGGCCACCCCACCGGTGAATGGCCCATTAGGAACTGAGCTCCCATCACCACCTCTCCCGCCTTCCTCAACATCAGTGGAAAAATTGTCTTCCATGAAACTTGGGGGTGGGTGGTGCACAGCTTCATCTGTATTTACAGCCTCCCCCGGTGAAACGGGTCTCTGGTGCCAAAAAAGTTTGGGGACCACTGCCTAAGTTACTTAATTAATCATTCTTAATTGCTGTGAGGGATAAAACTACCTGAATAAGGCCCTAAAATATAAACGCTAACCACTGACTTAGGGAAAAGACAAGTATTTGGGGTTAAACTCATAACTCTAGCTTGGTGGTAAGCATAGAGTATGACCAAGGGTTTGAAGGGAATTGCCTTGATGTTTATGGGAATGTTTTACCCCCCAGGCCATGAGGACCTACAGTGATTCTGTTTAGCCATTTAATGTAAAAAATACTGCTCTGTGGGAGTTTATTCCTTAACACATGAGACATTTGTTCAAATGTTTACATGGCTTTACAGTATTTAGCAGAGTTAGGTATTGAATTGCCAACTACGTGCATTTTATTGTAGTGCTGTTACATCAGTCCCCAAACTCTAGCAAAAAATATTCTCATTAACTGCTATTACCTTCATCAAACACATAACCTCTTGGCAGGGCTCTAGCTCCCTAGGCAAGCCCATCATCAGCCCCCACACTTCAAGCAAGTGCATAAGCACCAGCTGTCAACGGCGCTTTCAATCCAGCTGTCAAGCCAGGTGTGGTAAGTGCTGCGCTGTGCTCTGATGTTAATGATGGATTAATTAAGGCGGTGTGTGTATTCATGCAGCGGAATCTGGAAAGCAGTTTGTGTACTGCTTTTGGCTGGGGTTCTACTGTAGTCCTCAGTGTATTCCTTGGGGGCCTCCTCTCAACTTGCCAACAGGTCTGTATACTCTGGTTCAAAAGCAAACAATGAGCTTATCTGAACTAAAAACAAAGAGCCCCATGACTAATTCACCAAAGCTTGTGATCTTGACAGAGAAAGCACAGCATTTGTTTGACAGATCTATGAAAAGAGGTGGAGGTGTTCTTTTCTCCTTGCTTTTGCAGAGTAGACTAATCTGTGGATACATTGCTTATGCTTCATAAACCAGTGGCATGTTATTTTATTCATGGCTCATAAGATAATAGGATTTGCTATATTTAAATGTTTCCCAAAATATAGATGTATTTTCTGTATTTTTGCAGGATAATCCTTGACAATACTGTTGCCCTTTGGAGTTATTCCACTGTCCATATTAGTTGCCTTTTTTATCATTGGGTTATGCTCCTTCTCTCAAGGCAATCAGCATGTCTTTTGGCTACAGAATTTTAAGCTACTGCCCCTGTTTTACTTATATGTAGTGTCCTGTTAATGCATTTCTTAGAACTTGGGGATCTAACATTCAAAAGCTCTGATCTCAGTGTGTATTCCATTGTATTTTGGTTGAAAAAGGTAGGCTTTCTTTTTTTTCATTGAATAATATCAATGTCAGCAATAACAGTAATAATAACTACAATTCATTAAGCACCTGTTATGTACTGCACACTGAGTATTAAATACATAGAAACAAGTTAGCATGCATGATCATGTTTTTTCACCCTTTTCACAGAAGTTAAAAGTTTAGAGATATTAAATAATTTTCCCAGAGTTGTATAGCTCATAATGAAGAATGGAATACATTTGGAAGATATGGGTGTTAGAGAATCATTAGGGATTTATCAGGGAGAAAAAAAGGAAGTCATCAGGAAGCAAACCTAGGTTGTGAACGACAGGGAGACTTATGGGCACAATGCCTGTTAGGACGCAGTGAGAACCTGGTGCTGCTGCTGGACACATGTCTCAAGAGTAGAGGGGCAGGTTGGGGTAGGACAGAGAAATGTTACAGTAAAGAGTTTGAGCTTGACTTTATTCTTCTTACAAAGAAGAACTGATGAAAAGACATGATCAATTTAGTTTTTGGAAGATAATGGCAATAAGGGGAAGGGAGATGTATTGAGTTGGGAGTGTCTGGTAAGAGAATATACCATTAAGAAATTATACCATTGAGATCTACTCCGTACCGGTTGCAGAAAGTAAAACACAAAGTCTGCTCATTGCACTGTGGTCTGTTCTAGAAATCTGCTAGACTAGGAAATTGTCAGATAACTAAATACATCAATACTTGCCTCTTCACAATTAAAGCTAACATCTGAGTGACCAGTGCATGTCCCACCCTGTTTTAAATTCACTATATATATATTAACTCATTTAGTCCTCACAACAAGTCCATGAGGTATGTACCCAGAATGAAGTGGTGGGACCAGGTGATGAATCTAGAGAGGGTGGTTGCTAGATTTGCTATCTTGACAGCAGGATGTGGTTGTATTTTAGGAAGATATTTTATTTCATCCTATTGTTTTTAGCTATTGGAGTTTACCACCTACTAGCATTTATAATGCACCTTTTGATTTTAGGTATATCATTATCTGTATAACAAGGTGTCATGTTTTGTTTGGGAACTCTCTGAAGAGGTTTAGGAGAATTCCTGAGACTGTATTTGTTTGTGGAAGTTTAACATTTAGGGAATGACAATTAGATCATATTACATCTGGATATCATGGAAATATTTTATATACTACCTCACAAGTTCTCACCAGAAAAATAAATTCTCGCCGGCTTGAATGTGCAGTACTGTCAAATGGATTTAAAACAGAGTGAAGGGACCCTAAGCAAAGGGTAATGATAGCAATAATAATGATAAATGGCAATGCATTGAGTTAGGACCAGTGTGCACAGTTGGCTGCTTTTATTTAAGATGTCTTGGTAATGTTAAAGCTGCAAAAAGCATTAATAAATGAGTATGTAGTGTTGTAATCTGAAATCTTTTTGCAGATATCTTGATCTTCGGTAAATGTAATTATATGTTGCTATTATTATTTAATTAAAGATTTAAAAAAATCACATAATTAGCCTGCAGGATATCATAAGTATCACAAATATCTCAAGAACCCTCATTGGTTGGTTGTTTATTGTTATGTAAACCAGGACAACTAAACTGTCAAAGGAGGTTTTAAGGAGAAGAAAGAAGACAAATCTGAATGGACTTTAGTTCCAGCTAATGCTGTTAATTTTTTTGCAACATTATTAGCATAAGAATTTCCCAGATACAGTCACAAGTATTACACTCTATGCTAACCAGCTTGTGCATAGCTTAAAATAGTAATAACAGACACATGAAAGTGAATTTAAAAACAAAAACATATTTATTTTTTAAAGAGAAGATTGACTGTAAACTAATACTAGTGTATATATTCAAATTGTCTTTGCTATGACTTCATAATTTGTAATGGTATTCAGCTTGACAATGTTTACACTTGTTAATGACTTCCTTTATGAGTGATAATTGATCCACTTCATTATCATATTAAATCCTTGATCATATGCCATTAGGTTTGATGTAATAAATGATCTGTGTGATTTTTAGTGTAATGAACTAATTAGACTAATTAAAATCAATATGTGTGCCAATATTATACTTTGAATCCAAATGCTCCTTCATACTGTGCTGGCTTAAAATCAGCAACTCAGTAAAAAGGATCTAATGCTGATTTATGAGCACTTGAGGAACATGAGGCAGAATAAATTGCTTGTGGTAGTAGAGACAGCATTAGTGAAGTATAAGATACTAAGTGCATTGTAAGGTCAGCAATAAGGGTGTACTTACACATGTAGTTATATGGCACCTTAAACCTCCTCTTAATATATCAGAACATCCCAGCAAAATTATTTGGTTTAAATGCCAGATCTGTTACTCTGCACTTGTTCGTAAATAACATTACAAAAATTCAAGCATCCCAATTAAGTAATCAGTCTACAACTCTAATCACAATATGCATATTAAGTTTGTTATGTTTTTTAACAATTGATTTATTTTCTGTAAGAATAAATAAAACACATTCTAAAGCAGAGGTTAAATAAAAATCAATGTGTAATTCTATAACTTTAAATCATCCATTATTCATTCAGAAACCTGTAGAAATTATAAATGATAATTTTAGAGAACTGATAGGTAAGTTCTTCAAAACTAAATTCTTATGTCACTGCTTTGAAGAGGCCTTGCCTGATTTCCAAGACAATCACAGATCTCTCACTTAAATGCTTACCAAAATGTTTCTCTTTTCTGTTATTTATCAAAATAATTTTAATTTTATGATGGATTGACTAAGGGTGATGGAATTTCTGGGCGGTAAACTCAACGGGGGCAGAGACCACCCTATGTAGGTCTAACACAGTGCCTCACACACAGAAAGCAAAATAAGTTTTTTAAACTTTTCTTTTAACTCTATATATAACTTTATTTGCCACTTCTAAAGTTTAAGTAAATTTTAGACTATTTTAATGGAAGCTAAATATCATACCTCATAAGTAAATAGTGGCAAAAAATTTAAAATAAGATAGCCATATTTTCTCTACAGAGCCTGGCACCTGTCTTCTGTGTTTATTTCCCTTGAGGGCCAGTGGAAATTGTAGTTACAAAAGGAAGCTGAACTGGAATGCGGAACTTTGGACCTGTTCATTCTATGCCAGATCAAAGGTCACTCAGTTTTTCTCTCTTACTTGATATAAGGGTCTATAGCTATGTCAGCAAATGGAAACAGTATGTAATATCTTTGGATAATTTTTTAAAAGACTTTCCTGGCAGGTTTGTTTTACCTATGTCTTCTAATGATCCAAATACATTTAGGCATTTATTGTGAGAGTTTGATTTATCTTTGGGAGTAATCTTTAGTGATTTAACTGTGAGGCAACATAAAAGGGACTCTCAAGGCATTTTTTTCCAATCCAGTTAGAACCTTTTCTCTCCTATTTCTTTTTCTTCACATGCCCCACAGTTCCAGCTCATCATTCATCCAAAAATATACACATATTAATTGAGAATTTATGCAAGGCACTATACTAGGTTCTCTGATAGAGCATACATGGGTCTCCGGGTCCAAAGCCATTTCTCATCTAGAAAGAAAGATAAGACATGTACATAAATAGTTCTAATCTAAAGTAATATGTTATAAATCTTGGAGAGAGCCTCAAACAAATTGCAATAGAAATTTAAAGATCAGCCAATGACTTTTAGCAGCGCAATTTGGGAAAGCTTTGTAATAATGGAGCTGGCATTCAAACGGCACCTTGATAGCTGGAAACAATTTTGTCAGGATGGGGTGGGAAGTGACCATTCTAGAGAGAACAAAAGACATAATCACTTTTCCTAGTCTTAAATAGGGTGAACTATTGTAATCCAGACTAGCTAGATGGGTGAGGACAGCAGTCTAAATTAGCACAAACATGAATCATAGATTATCCCTTTTTATTGTTTTCAAATACTTGGAATAATTGTCCACTTTAAAAACAAAATGATATCTAACTGAGATTCTAAGTAGTTTTTTAAAGTGAAATGTAAGTAATATGACAGGTTGTTAAGAACTTCTAACATATAATGAGAATCTTATGGAACACTGATTTTAAGCCATAGATTCTAATAATATTTTATCACTCAAGAAAAGTGCAGTTGACTAGATTTTCTTGGCAGTGGAGAGCAGGGATAAATGGTATCGATAGATACATTAAAAGGAGGACTGTAAGGAATACTCTGAAATCTTTGGCAAACCCCAGTGTGTAACATAGATAAGCGCGACCTCCTCTCATTGAAATTAATGTCAATGCACTCTTTTGTCCTCCCCCCATTTCCTGAAACAGGACCTAAAGAACCCTTATTCCTCTGCTCAGCACAAGGTGAAAAAACTTGTCCTGCTAGTAACATTTAATATTATGATATGTGGAATCATCTCAGAGCACAGGCTCCTGAGTGAGCACTCAAAAATGTTGTCCGTTATTATTGTTGTTATTCTCCTCAAATGGAGACTCAGGAGACTTGAGGCCTCAGTTCTGACTTTATTGGGCTTTGTGATTTTAAGCAAATAGCTCAAACTTTCAAGTTCTCAGTATGCTGTTTAAAATAGGGGGCTTGAGCTAAGTAATAAAGTTTTTTTTCTCCCAGTGATGCCATATTATTCCACTAGTAATAATAGTATTTTAACCTTCCCAGAGATGTTTGAATTTTTAAAAGCATTTTTTTTTTTAAAGAATTCTCCTCTGATGGAATTAAGACACTGTGACAAAATGAAATAAAAGTATACAGGTATTGGGAGAATAGTCGTTTTTTTTATAGGGGTCCCCATATAGCAGACTAGCTCTGCTTAGAATCTTTCTTCTTAGAATGAGACATAATGTCTCTACTAAATAACCTTCCCAAGTTCCCTAAATTGCCCCTCTTTCTGTCCCTCTCTGTCGATTTCTGTTTTTTTCTCTCTCTCTCTCTGTATCTCTGTCTGTATCTCCCTCTCCCTCTCTCTCTCTCTCTCTCTCCCCCTCCTCTTCTGTCTCTTGAACGTTGAGGTCCTAGGCTGGAGAGGAAGGAGAGAGGTATAAGCAAGACATTACACTTAATCTGACAATACTTATCTCATTTTCCTAAAAATGCATGTCTTTCAATCTAAATATATTTGTTCTGATAGCAAATTTATCACGTATTTGCACCATTAAGTCTGCAGAGGACAGAAGCTACATTATTTCTGCTTAAATATTTAATGCCTGTACTGTGAATCATTTCACAACTGTTCACTAAAAATTCCTGGTTCATTTCTCCAGACAATCTAGAGGTCTTTGACTTGTATTATGGTTGCTGAGAAAAATAGATGACAGGGTGTTTTGCTTCTTTGAGGCTAGTCTCTACCATTCGATTCCAATAAATGAAAATAGGCATAATTGATAAAAAGGCAGTAATACTGTTATACCATGCTGACTTTCATCTCCATTCCACAGGCAGATGGTGTTAAACCAGGAAGAACACTGGCCTTGAGTTGCAATTTTGGGTTGGCCTCAGCTCTTCTACTTAGCTTTGTGATCCAGAGCAACTCATTGAAAAGTGAGGATGATAATATCTTCCTTGTTGAAGCATTAAGGAATGTATGAAATACTACATGTGAATGCAATTCAGGAACTCATAAAGGCTCATAAATTCATAAAGGTTTTATCATTAATTCTTATAACTAATACAACTAATAAATTTCACTTGCATATTTAAATGTGTTATATAAAATATAAATTTTATATGTGTAGGACACAGAAAATGCAAACTGAAAATTGCAATCTGTGTACCAATTAGTGTAGAGAATAAGAATAAACCCTTGTCTATAAGAGAGAGTTGAATGATGAAAAAGCAATTAAAACAGGAGTTTCAGAAAAAATATATTTAATCTTATTTCTGATTGATATTGAACAGTATGACTTGAGTTTGCTATATGTTTGGAAATTAAAAAATGTTCAATACTGTAATATATAATGGCATTTGTGCCCAAAATAACTTTTGTGAATTATTATAAATCAAGAGAATGAGACAGAAAATTACCACATTGTAATTATACATTTTTTTAGAAAATCAAATATATGTACATGGATAGAATATAATTAACTTTAGTATTCTAACAGACATTGTAAAATTATACAATTATATATGTAGACACACACATATTTTAATTTTGAATGGACAGGAGTTTTTACTTTTGCCCAACAACAATATTCAAATGGATGTTTTCCATACCCATAATTTTAATTTAGGGTTAGGGTTTAGTAGCATCCTAATTTTAATATTACTTTCAAAGAGACATTTTACAAAAGGGCTCATTCAAGCCACAAACATTTTGTTTAATGTATTGTTTGTGCATTTAGGGGCAGATTTATTTTTGATGAGTTTTTGTATTTACTTTAATTCATAAATACCTTTCTTGTCCTCTTTTTGTATGCTGTGATATTTTGTGAATCTTCAAAACAAATTGGTTTTCAAATATATCGTGTCATATAACTTCCAAGAGCCTTTCTTGATGACCTCATGTAGGACCTGACCCATCCCCTCTTGTGTCCACATGATACATATTTGACCTTTTTTTACTTGTCTGTGTCTTCATACTGGATTCTAAGTTTCTTGAGGACAGAGCTTTCTCTCATTTCCCTCACTACTGGTATCTAGAATTGTGCCTGACATTTATTTGGTAGCTAGTTGCTCAAATACCATTTTTGAAATAAAATAAAGAAATATGAAATGATATTTAAAAGATTTTATTTATATTGTTTCTAGAAAAACATTACCAGCTGAAAAAAGAATTCTACGTTACAAGCTTAAACCTATCTCTAACAAACACCAATTTTTTTATGTGTTGACAACAAAATATCTTCATATATTGATTCTATTTCTAAAATGTATTAATACCACTTGATTCTTTATATATAATACATCACTAAATATGTGTAACACATATGTCCACAGGGCTATTATAATAATCCAAGAAGAATCTCTGTAGAAAGTAGTTTATAAACTGTAAAATGCTATAGAAATTAGATGATATTAGAAGAAGTAGTATCAGTGATAGTTTTCACTGTCATTATTAACGGTATTGTTTTGTTCTAATGAGATGTTCAATGCTCAAATGATCCAGCCTTGTTATCACCCCATGGACCATCTTATTTATTTTCAAGTTTATCTCTTGAATGCTTACTCAGCTCCTCTCTTATATTCATCTCTGTAGTTTAACCAAGTTTGCATCACGTCCCTTCATGGAATTCTTCAGCATTGACTTCATAGGTATTGGTCATTTGTCACTAATGTTTTTGACACATAGAATCCACTTGCCCTTCTTCTGATAGTAACAACCTAAAATTGTTAGTTATCTAACTAATTTTTTGTATGGCCACAAGATTAGTACAACATTCAGGTCAGAATTCTGAAGCTGGTTTCTAACCAAAAAAATATTCAGTTGTGATTTTATTGTCTAATCAGACTTTAGTTTTTGATATTTTTCATGGATAATGCTCTATTATCTCTTTTTGGTGACCACATGTGTGTATAAAGGTAGAGGAAGACATAAATTATTATGTCATAAATTATGTTCATAAATTATGAACAACAAAAGACACCAGGAAAAATAATAATTTCACCCCTAGGTATGATTTCTGAAAATAAAGTTTATATTTTTCCTGAAGATTAGATAGGCAATATTTTGTGACTTTTAAATGGCCTGATTTGGGAATGTTGAAAGATTTTTATTTCTCTTTGAAAATATACATGAAAATATGCCACTCAACTTATGCAGAACTTAGTGAAAAAGTTCAGTGATTTTATTTGTCACTAATGCCGTTTTTATGCTGCACTGAATTATAGCCATATTGTGTTTATTTGTGTTATGATTATTAGTATCATTATTTTAAATTTGTGTCTCTCTGCTTACTCTTGATTGGTACAGTATGACAACAGGTAATAGATACAATAGCACTAAAACAGTCATCATCACTGCTGGGATAAGAAACCCCTCCTCTTTGCTTTTTTTAACCTTCCTCAGCTGGAAAGTTTTGACATCTGCTGGTTTGGGACATGGCTGAGCAGCTGTCAGCAGTAGGGTAGCTGCTTTCAGCAGCAGTTGGCGGGATGGCAGGGTGCCAGCTTGTACCATCTGTGCGCCTGACATTTCATTCTAATTAACAGTAGGGTTAATTGTTCTGGCAGGCTCAAATGTAGTGTCTAACATTACCCAAGGGAAATATGTACAAGTGCAGGAGTGGCAGGGAGCTAGGGACAAGCATCGCTAACAAACCCATCGAGGGAGAGTGGTTAACAACTAGCGATGATTTTACTAGCTGGCCACTTGCAATAAGGCTGAGGTATTTTTTATTCTGATGAATTATGCCAAGCCTGTAATGATGTAGAAGGAATCAAGCTTAGAAAGGCTGAGACTGCTGCCTTAGGGCAATTGTGAGGGAACAATTTGCATGTTATTACTGCATATTCATACCTAATTGTGTTAGGCTTTGCTAATAGAGCAGAATGACAGTATGAAAAATCGAGCAACTGCTTTAGAGGCAACAAAGCCAATGTTTTTTTCTTCCTACACTATGAGTGCTGAATGATCATTTAGACATTTAGTTGCTCAATGTGACAAGTCTACCATTTGTTAGCTTGACATATTATAATTTATAAAGCAGTATTCTAATTTTACTTTTAGTTTATTCTTCTCATTTTATACAATATTCATGATAGCAATTTGAATGGGGATATTCATAGCTATTGTGAGTGGTTCTGATTCAAATAAAACTATATTTTGTATGAAGTATTACCATTGTTTTATGATGTATTAATTTTAATGTTTAAATAGCTTTTTCATATGTTAATATAACATAAACCAAGAGTTGATGAGAAATCCTTATTATAGTGGTACTCATTCACATTGCTATAGTTAATGTCTCATCATTTCCATTATATAAAGACTTATTTTTAGTGTGGCTTGGACAAAGAAATTGTCAGGTAGTACAGAGCCAAAAGTCTGCTGTTTTAGAAAAGTAACTATATACAGATTCACTGAACTTAGTTTCTGATTCTATCTCCTAAGTAGGTAATATTCTTAAGAAATTTTAAGCACAGTAGTGCATTTTTTATGTTATTCCACAATGCCTTTTGAAATCTTTTTATGGAAGCTCAGAGAAGACAAAAAATTAGAAAATGTAGCTTTAGAAGTCTACATTTTAAAACTGGTAAGATGTATCTTCCTTCTCATTTTATTTAATTTCCATCTTTAAGGCCGTCTTTGTATCCTCAAGTTGCCCCAGTTTGGTATTTGAACATCCATTCATTTAAAATTATGAGCCAGCTCACATTTTATATTGCTTTCTCTAAGAGTCCAACAAAGTTTTAGATTAAATGAATGAATTGGAAAAAGAGTTTCAGTAGTTTTGCTGGTTAATTTATAGTACAGTGAAAATTCTACATTTATTTCTTGTAACTGCTAATTTTTGCAGTGTCTAACATATTTAGTTAATAATTTATTCTAAACTTTTATTATACATAGTGTTCAAAAGAAGTTAAAAGTTTGCCCATGTTAGGTTGCTTTGTAATTTTTTGCTTAACACACAACTATTTTCCAAAATAAAATGTGGTTGGGTAAATAATATATAGTATAAAATCTTTCCTAACTTGGGTTTAAATTTCAAACCATGGAATTATATAAATACTACATATTTGCAGCTTAATTATGTAGTAAAATATTAAAGGACTGTAATTCAAATACCATATGATACAGCTCAGTTAATTTATGAGGCTTCTATAATGTTGGCTATTGGTTGGTAATTTCATGACTTTGGACGTAGAAGATTTGTTCCCCACATAAGATATGTTCTATATTTGTAAATTTCTGAGTTAAAGGGCAAATAGAGACTTTTTTTATGTATGAGTCATCTCTGACAATAATATATACTTTGTTACATTCAGTGTGTTTGTGTTTTTGTCAAAGTTTTATATATATATATTGTTTAAAAAGGGTAAGGGTTAATACACTATTTTGTAAACTCATTCTACTATGTCATCTAAGTTTAAGCAATTATAGAATATTTAAGTTGAAATCCAAGCATAATAATTTTCATAAATATATATCTCATTCCCAATGACATCAGGTTACGTCAGACTGTTTTTTTCCTTAACTTTTGAAGGACAATAAGCAAAATATTACAAGACAAAACAAAATACCAAAAAAACCAAAACCCAGAGTTCTGAGTTTGACCTGTTAAACATTGGTTCTAGGCTGTACCAGAGTGTGTTTCATGACCATAAAAATAGAAGTAACTTTATAATATTTTTAAACATACTCCTGCACCATTCTCATTTAGGGACTGAGTACTCATTATCTCCTAAATTGGACCATTCTACCTTTGGACATTCTTGACTGTAAAGAAGTGAGATATTTAATATGTATGTCTTTAAAAAGAAGCAAAAGAAAGATACTTGAGTTAGAATTATATTTCATTCCATAAATTAATAAACTATAAACATAACCTATATAATTACATTTTTAAAGGAAATCAACAATATAAACATAGCTAATAACTTTTGGTGAATATTAATTGTGAAATAAGGTTCTTTCGATTTTAGAACTGAAGCTGTCAGGTGAAAACACATGGAGCCATTAAATTAAAAAAAGAAAATTGCTAATCTGAAACCAATATATGTCCTTTTTGATTTTTGAACCACAATCTTGATCTGGTCCTCAAGTGTACTTCATCATCACATTTGTCATTATTATCAATTTCCAGAAGTTTTTATTACTTGCTTCCCTTCCCATTTTCACCTGGTGGCTACTCTACAACCAAAGGCTCAATGAATGTTTTCTTCATTTCTCATCTCTTTAGGAAATTACAATGAAATAAAAACATTTACTAAATGATTATTATGCTCTGGAACTGGGTCTAAAATTTTGCATGTGTTACCTCATTTAACCCTTACAACGATTCAATAAAGAAGGTCTTTAACTTTCCCCATTTTTCAGAGGAACAAACTGAGGCTTGGAGAGCGATAGTGACTTGCCCATGATCATGCAGCTAGTTATTAATAACGAGAAGCCGGAAGTACATCTGGAGCAGATTCTTTTAATCACTGTAATAGACACACTATCCAAACAGACAAGAAAGACATAGAAAGAGAAAAATATAAATATATAAGAAAAATTTTAAGAAATAAACTTTTTAGTTTACCTAAAATGTTAAAAGCGTGTTTGTAGACAGAGAGTCTTGGAATCATTTCTTCAGAAACGGAGACAGGATTAAAAACCAAAGCTTTGTGCTTTATATAACATGCCCAAGATTTGGGAATGTACAAAAGAGATTACTGGGTATTCTTTCAGAGAAGGCCTAGGCATTGTCTAATGGAACGTCTGGGATTATTTGATTGTAAAGGACTGTGCACATTTGATTAACTTTTTATTGACTAAGCTATTTTGCAACTCAGTGGGGGTAGAAGTTAGCCTGTAGAAAACTAACAGCAATGCAGATGATTTTTGTCCACAGCAAGGCAAACAAATTTTGTCCAGTAGAGAAACAACTGATTTTCACCCCATAAAAATATAACCCCAAATACTACATTTTATTGTCTAACATTAAAGTATAATACTTTAAAAATTTTTATATAACCAGTTTTGCATCCATCGGCAAACTCATTTCAGTATTCTTGACTGCCAATATATATTCTTACTTTTCAAATTCTTTTTTTGAACCAATCTTAACATCTTTACTGGATGCCTCATTAATTAATAGATAGAATAAAATCTTTGGCATGTGTTCTTTTTTTTTACATGTGAGTTATGCTTACAACTTTTTGAAAATTATACTTTGCTAAGCATCATGATGTTAAAACAAAAAGAAAGAAAAAATGCAGAAAGCTAGGTGACTAAATTTTATTGAGTACATGATATGAATCCCGGATTGGCTAAGCCCTTTTCATACATTAGCTATTTTAATCCTCAGCACAACTCTATGTAATACCTATTAATTTCCCCACTTACAAATGATGACACAAAAACTGAGAATGATTAAATAATAGCTCCAATCTCCTGTGCTCCACATAGTGAGGCAACCAGGGTTTGAATCTAGGTCTGTCTGACTCTACAACTCTTATTTCTTTTCTAGGATCAGGACACTATGATAAAAGACAAGATAAGAACCTGAAATCACTGATTAGTAAGTGATGACTATCCAGCCTGGGGTAAATGCTCTTTTACAGTGAGAAGTAGGTAACTAACAAGATAGCTGATATGTTCATTGACAGTGGACACCAATAATGACTCTACTGCTCTTGTAGAGGAAACTCTTCAAAGTAACTGCATCTTCTGAAGACCATACTCCATTGTATCATCATTGTTTTTATTATTCCTCCATTTTCATAAATAGTGTCCTCTTTGACTTAGAGCTTTTTCTGGCCAAGTTTATTTAGGATTAACTCTTGTAAAATCTACCTAAAAATCTGAAACAGTAGCCTCTTTTAGGCAAAAATACCTGAAATTTAAAAAAAAATGAAATTTTATTATGAAATAAATCATGATAGTTGTATAGCACAGTAGAAAGAGTGTGGGCTTATCTGTGACAGGTCTGCATTGAAATTCTAGTTCTGACACCTACAACCTGTGCGAACATGGACATGTTATTTAAAACTTTGAATCTTAATCACTGTATTTGAAAAGTTGACATGAGAAGCTCTATTTAGATTTGAGATAAACTGGGTAGCAAAGCAAATGATAAATATACAGAAGTCGTTTAATAAATGGCTGTTTGAAATAACATCTGGCCTTCAGTAAAGGTATCATTGTATGATTTTTTCCTTTTCCTTTTTGTAAAATTTCAAGAGTTTTGCAAAAATGTCTTTGAACAAAGAGATATATAATTATCCTTATTCATGTATTAGTAATACATTTTTGTTTTCTTTGGGAAACAACACTTAACCCAAATTTCTAGTTTCTGTATATGGAAATATAAGCCTATATAATTCTAAAAAGAGACATTTGTATTTATTTAAAATTACAAATCATACCATATGCTTCTTAGTTCTCAAATATTTTCTGAATTTTAGCAATTTTTTTTCTGCCAAGCTGATTTAACTGGTAGTATCTAATGCTAACTGAATTTGCTTCATATTGTAAGTATTTTAGTTCTGAGAAAGAGAAATTCTACTGAGAATTTCTAATCACTTTTCTGCAAATATTAGTTATGTTTATAAAATGATATTTTCAGTAGGTAATAGGTATACATACAGGTGAGTCTTATGTGAGTATTTCATTTAATTATTTTCATTTTTAAAATAATTACATGACCAAATAGTATTCCATTGTATATATGCGCCACATTTTCTTTATCTATTCATCCATAATGGACCCTTAGGTTGATTCCATATCTTTGCTAGTGTGGATAGTGCTTCAATAAACACAAGGGTGCATATATCCCTTTGATATACTGATTTCCTTTCCTTTGGCTAAACACCCAGTAGTGGGATTTCTGGATTGTACATAATTCTATTTTTAGTAGTTTTTTGAGAAATATCCATAATATTTTCCATGGTGGCTGTACTAATTTAGATAGAAGAAATAAGTTCTGTTTGATAGTAGAGTAGGGTGATTATAGTTAACGATGATGTACTGTATATTTCCAAATAGCTAGAAGAGAGGACTTAAAATGTTCCCAACACATAGGAATGATAAATACTCAAGGTGATGGATACTCTAAATGCCCTGACTTAATCATTGGACATTCTATGCACATAACAAAGTATCACATGTGCTTTATAAGTATGTACGAATGTTATGTATCAATTAAAAAAAGAAAAAAAGAAAAAAAAGATGTTTTTTTCTAGCTTAATTTGAGCTTTCAAAGATTTTTCTATATAATGTCTTTCTAAAAAACAGCAAATTCTTGCTTTTGAGTAGTTCATTAATTCATATTTGGTACAGGGAAAGGCAAATTTCAGCATAGGTAGTGATATGGTTTGAATGTTTGTCCCCTACAAAACTCATGTTGAATTTGGTTGCCCTTGTGTCTATGTTGGGAGGTGGGAACTTCGGGAGATGATTGGGCCACGAGGGCTTTGCCCTTATGGATGAAATTCATGCTATAACAAAGGGCGAGTTTGGCCACTTTTTGTTTGTTTGCCTTCCTGCCTACTGTAGCAAGAAGGCCCCTGCCAGATACCAGCACCTTTATCTTGGATTTCCCAGCCTCCAGAACTGTGAGAAAACATATTGCTGTTCACTATAAATTATCCAGTCTCAAGTACTCTGTTAAAGCAGCACAAAGTGGCCTAAGACTTGCAGATTGTCCCTATGGAGTGGAAAGAAGTAGGGGAATGCATTTCACAAGACACAACACAATAAAGCTGCAATTTGTTAATTTTAGCATTCAGCAAACATGCAAAGAGAATGTCACAGTAAATTTTGTCAGTACTAATTAAATGTTATTTCACAAGAATGTTTCTTTCAATGCCAAAAATAGGAATAAATTCATTTAAACTATGTATCAAGTCATTTATTTGGCAGGTATTAATATCATTGGTTAACTTTTTCATGGTATACTATAAATAACAATGTTTTTGTTGTGGTGGTTTTCAATCTAATGTAAACCCTAGTCCTCTAGGCCTAATAACCTGAAGGAACAGTAAAGAGATAGATATAATAGCAACATTAACCTTTTTGAGCCCCAACTGGCTAAACCACTGAGACTTCAGGCTTTCCAACTCTCTTTTTCCAATAGCAGATTTCTAGGGGATTCAAAACCTTCTTGGTGGATGTTAAAAATACCTTTACACTGCTCCTTGCCTTGTAATCTGGTTACTCCAATCTGCAATTCCTGGTGTCCCTCTGTCACTTACACTGTTGTGCCCGGCCTTGATGTTACCCTGAGTTTTGACCTTGTTGTCACTGTCCAGTTACTCACTCTGAGTTCATAGTTCCTCCCACAATTCCCTTTTCCTGCCCTTCTCTTCCTCTTTCTCCTTCTTTTCCTTTCTCTTCCTCTCTCCCGTTATCCTTTTCCATCTCCTTACTCTCCCTCTCCCACTTCCTCTTCCCTCTGTTTCCTTCCCCCCTTCATCCTCCTTCCTCCTTTATCCTTGCCCTGCCCCTTCTTCTTCCCCTCCTGCCTTCCCCTCCTGCCTTCCCCTCCTGCTCCTCTGTCTTCCTCCTCTTCCTTTCTTCTGTCCCTCATTGCTCCCTCTTTACCCATCCTGTTCTCCCCTTCTTTTTTCTCCTACTTCTTCCCTTCCTCCTCTTCCTCTTAATTTTTCTCCTCTTTTGCATTCCTCTTTTTGAAAATTGGTCTTCTGTAAGAGAAGGAGACAGGATACAATTAGGAAGTCATGGAAACTATAAAAGTAAACCTACTGAGAAAAAAAATAATTTCAAATTTTTGAAGTGTAAGTATGGTGGCCTAAGTGTTTATAACACAGTTGCCTTCTGTAGGAGCCCAGTGGACAAAACTGACATACTCATGTAACCTCCAGAACTTTCTCATGAGAGCAGCTGGATAAGAAGGATAATGAACATACATAGAATAACTTAGATCAGAACCTGCACAAGGGTTTGTTCCCACAAGCTCAAGATTTTAAAGCTCAAAACTAAGAACAAGTCAGGTCTAAGTTTGGTCTTGTTTGAGGTGATGATGAGGATGATGCTGAAGTTGATGGTGGCATTTGAACCCCCCTCAGGTGCTGACTATGTTAATGACAAGGCCAGGCCCCAAGGTTCCACTAGTCTTTATGTTGATAATCTTTAGACTTTCTGGTTGTCTTAAGCACATTAACTTTATATCCTCAGAAAGGACTCATGAGAACAATATTCTATAAATTCTTGCATTGTATAACACATTGTCTGAGGTTTTTATGCTTAAGATAAGTTTGGCCTAGGTATAAAATTTATAAGTCCTATTTTATTTTATTTTTTCGGTATTTAAAATATGTTATTCCATTGACTTCTAGCCTGAAGTGTTGCTTTTGTAAAGTATAAAAACTGACTTCCTTTCCCTTTAAGGGACTTGTTTTTTTTTCTTTTTTTTTTTGGCCAGGAAAATAAAAGATTTTATGTTCAATGGTTTTGCAAGAATATGTCTTGGCATTGGCCATTGTAGGTCTATTTTCTCAGTTAAGTTTGTTCAGGCCTTTCATTTCTGTAACTTTTTCTTGGGCTATAGTTTTTAGCATTTTCTGTGTTCTATTGTTGTGGGCTTTCTGCTTGGGGACATGTGCTATATGTACGTTGAATATCTTTATCCTCTATATTTATCACTGTATCTCAAATCCTTACCATTCTTTTTTTCTTTCTTTCTTTTTTTTACTTTAATTTTTTTCTCCTTTCCATATTTTTTGTTTTTCCAAAAGCTTCATTTATTGTGCTGACTTGCTTTCTGTTTTAGTTTCTTTAATCTCTCATGTAATATTTATTTCTAATTCTTGCCTAAATGGTGAATGCTATCATCTCTCTTTTTATATTTTTCTTTTCCTCAAACATCTCATTTTCAAGTTTTCCTAAATTATAATTTTATGTTCTTTTATAGTTTCTACATTTCTTATTTTCTTTATTCTCATTTTGAAATATTATATGGCAGTTTTGATTTCTTTTGTAGGCATGACTTACTGGCCAGCTTTCATTTTCTATAGGGGCATAATAATTGTTTTGTAATTTAAAAATTGAAATTGGCATTCTAAACAATCTTTTTATCTTGTTCATTTTTTAAATAATATGAGTTTTCATGTACTTTTGGAAAGGATAGTTGGGTCATGATTTCTTTTCCAGCTTTATGGCTCTAGAGCTCCCTTTCAGAGTAATGAGAATATATGGCCTTTCACATTCTGTGAGTTACTTATTGTTTCATTTTGTTTAATACTGAGGTTGGGTACCTTCTGATAGACCTTCCTCTTCTGTAGTGCCCTACTTATACATCAAAATTTGTAGTGTTAACTATTTTCTAGTTATATTGTAAACACTGGTAAAATGTGGTTTTTCTTTGTTATTCATAAGGGTCTATAAGTGTTTTTGAAGGATGTGTAAAATCCATACATTCCTACATAAATGTGATCTACCAAAATTTATATTATCATCAAAGATTACTTGATCTTTTGGACATTTAAGCTAAATTTGTAGCAGCATTTAAAATAATTTTGTGTTTAAATTACAACATGATAGATATCCAACATCTATAGTTTTATTTCATGAATTGGTTACAAAAATTCAAATTATTTTTGGTTGTAACATATTTTATTGGAAGCATTTAGTAACGTACAAACAGGAACATTAAATTGAAGCTATTGTAATATTGAATACAATATATTAACAACTATTGCTTACTTTTTAAATTGTGCTTAATAAAACTTGATTTGAAAATGAGTGAACTTAATTTAAAAGAACAGTGATTGGATCTAAGTAAAAAGTCATGCTTTACAGGGAGGTATGAAAATACACCTCCTGTAGCTTCATTGAAAACCTGTAATCTTGAGTGTGGTCTTCTTAAAATAACTTATAGTTGGAAAAAGATGCTGATATTTCTTTAGTAAATTTGTGTGTTCTGGTTTTCATATAGTCAGTGATATCCTTAGAACCTCATAGTGAATGACATATATTGTCAAACATTTTGTTGACATTACATGTCCATCACCAACCTGATAGTTTGGTACACTTTGTTGGCCAAAACATGGGACATGGCAATACTGGCTGGTAAGCAAATGGCTTGCAAAAGCACCCAACATCAAATATTTCTCTCAGCAGCTCTAGAGGTTGAGAAGGGGATTTTTGCTACTCCTCTCAAAGGACACTTATCAGTAAGTTCCTTGAATATTGTCCTGGAATGTGTGCTGCTAGTTATATTTTATCTGGAAAAAAATCTGTCAAAGCTAGTCAAACTCAATTCATTTTAAGTGTATCTCAGGCACCACTGGACAGAGCATGGTAGACTCTGGAAGTACAAGAGATATCACATTTTAATTTAACGCAACTATTGAAAATAATTCATTGAAAAAAATAGAGCAAGAAAACAAAAAAGGTACTTCCTAAACCTGAAAAAACACAAAGATGGCAGGTGTAAGCTGTGAAGTTTACCCCAGAACGAAATGGCAAGTGTGATCATCCTAATCTCATATCTAGTTCCTATACAGTCTTCCCTCAGTGCCTTAGGGGAAAATGGCTCCAGGTGCCAGGCCACCAAGCTGGGATATGAAAATCCTCAGCTGCTCAATTCCCTCATATAACATGATGTAATATTTGCATATAACCTATGCATATCCTCCAATACACTTTAAATTGCCTCTAGGTTATTCATAATACCTAATGCAATATATATGCTATGTAAATAGTTGTTATGCTGTATGGGTTTTTAAATTTGTGCTATCTTTTTTGTATTATTTTTTATTGTTTTTTCACAAATATATTTATTTATTTTATTATTATTATTTTTTAAGAAACAAGGTCTCACTATGGTGCCCATGCTGGAGTACAGTGGCTATTCACAGGCATGATCATAACTCACTGCAGCCTTGAACTCCCGGGAACAAGCAATCCTCTGGAGTAGCTGGGACTACAGGTGTGTACCACCACCCTAGCCTGAATATTTTTGATCTGTGGTTGGTTGACTATGTGGAAATGGAACTTATGGATGAGGAACTGCAGATACAGAAGGCCCATTGTATTTATAGGGCTCTGTTTCCGGACTTCCTATTCTCTTCTGGATTATTGGATAACCCCTGTGTCAATAGCCCAAGGAGAAGTTGCCACTGTCCATTCTGTATAGGAGCCCAGTCCCCCTGAGCTTGTCCTGACTCCTGTTATGTATCTGGTTTAGACATCTGTCTATTTTGGTTTTGAGTGCAGGTGAATATTTGTTTATTGCTTTTTATATTTTATCAATCATTACTATGTAATTGGGGCATATCATGCATGTCAAACTACATTGATTTGCCATCTTGACTAGAACTCTGAAAGATGTTTTTCAGAGGAAACCTTTATTTTTTTCCCACACTGTCATGTCAAAAATGCCAAATTATAAAGCATCTCTTTGAATGTTAATATAATTTCATCAAACAAAATTACCAAATCATTATAACGAATAAGACTTCTTTAGAGATTATAATATCACTACAAATAAACAAAATTAAAAAAAAATTTGATTTGAAGGAATTATACTAAAGTAGGCATAAGTTTGACTTTGACCATTTCCATTTGTATATTTAATTTTCATTGTGAAATTTTTTTTAAAATAGTAATAATTCTGAACTATTTAGCAAATCTAAACTGTCAAATTTCTTACCAGCATATAATTGGAGATTTAATTTTTCCTCTTGCTTCATATCAAGCATAGATTCCTTCTACAATCACATGAAACATATTGTTATATATTAAAATATTGTTTTATATAATATATATGATTTTGGTTTTTTTAGAAAGTGAGTCTTGCTCTGTTTCCCATACTGGAATGCAATGGTATGACCATAACTCACTGTAGCCTCCCAACTCCTGGGCTCAAGTGATCCTCTTGCCTCAGCCTCCCAAAGTGCTGGAATTAAAGATGTGAGCCACCATATTTGGCCATTAAATATAAAAATATTCTGCAGAATAATGAACATAGAATTATGTGAGCAAAATGACAATTGGAAATCTAATTGTTAGCAAGTTGTGTTTTATTCTTTGCTTTACTTTTTTGAATAACTGTTATGGAATACTTCAGAGTAGAATGATTATGACTGCATATAATTTATATTATATAATACAAAGAGGAACATATTAGGTAGTTTTTAAAATATTAAAATCTACATTTATGTTTTTCTATTTATAATAGAAACATTGAATTTACAAATAATCATTCAATTTATGGGATTTTGAAAGGACTGTGTTTCTTTAATATATCCTTGATATATTAAAACAAGGCATGGGTTTTGAAAGACTTGGAAGTATATCGTTTAGTTGCAAAAAAATCAGCTCAGTTGCTCATTTCATATAATTAATAAAAAGAATAATTATTATGATTGACAATAGAATTTAGCCATGAGATAAAAGCATTCTCACTGAGAAAACAATGTGAATAATGTCATGGGTTAGGAATACTCAGGTTAACAGCAGTTATTTTAGCTTGAAATAGTGTTCTGGATATGATGAGCATTTGGAAGATTGGAAATGGAGATAGGAGACCAATTATGGAAGGCTTTGAATGTTAGACAAAGGGCTTTATCCTCTGGGCCAGGGGGAGAAGGAGAAGATTTTTATTTAAGGGGATATCATGATCAGATTTGCGCTTCAATGAGATAAATATGCTGGAAACACAAGCTGGGAGAAGATTTAGAAAGCTGGTGTTCTAAGAGAGGTAATGAGAGTGGTGTCTGTGGAAATAAAGAAGAGGGAATAGATAAAAAATATTGTGGAGTTAAATGAGAAATTGAATGAGAAGCCTCATAAAGAGCATGTTAAAAAAAGGAGAAAAGATTGTTTTTGAGCCTGGATGATGGAAAGGTGATGGTATCAACAAGATAAATCAGTAGCATACAAATAAGTATAGTTAAAGAATGAAAATCATGGGTTTAGTGTTGAACATATTTAATTTGTGGTATTGACAGGGCATATAGGTTATTGCCATTAGGCTGCTAGAATTGTGGCTGCATATTTGCTTCTTCATATAAACATTTGCAAAAGCAATCCAAAGCTGCTCTTGAAAACCAAAAGAAAATTACATTAGCATCACTGTTGGGAAAACTAATCAAAATGTAATTTACAAAATATATATTTTGCAATGCCCTTTGCATTCTTCTTTAAATTCTAATATAAAGGATTCACTTTATATTCAATAAGTATTTGGGCAAGCTTGGTAGTCTAGTTAAGATTCAGCTCACATTCCACCAAAGCCAAGTTCATTGTCAGGCCTGGAGGCCATTTAAATCCAGGACCTATCACAATGCCTGGAATTTGGTAGGTCCTAATGGATGAAAATGAAAGGATGATTGGATCAATGAGTGAACACATTTTTGGTCTTTTGAACTTTTGGAAGTCATTGATATTCCTTCTTTTGGTATCGTGTTGGAGGAGAATCTGCTGGGAGTACATGATGAAAGTTTAAAAAAGTTGCATTGCTTAAATATAACTAGAAATACCGATTAAAGCTTTGGAAACTTTTATGGGTAATCTGAAGATTTCTGAAGCTGCAAATTTCTTTTCATTTCTTCATTTACACAATTATAGGAAACATAGGGGAGTGGTATGTGATTGTTATACATTCCCTAGTAAAATACGAAGCCAAAATTATTATTACTAGCAATAGGCATTTCCTTAAAATAATTGTCCATGTCACCAATGTCTATCCACATAGGGTAAGTGTTTAATTGCCAATGACAATTGGAAAAAAAAGTCATTGTGTGTCTTAAGATTATGGGATTTAGGTACATTTCTGGTTGGCTGCAAGCTGATATTAGAAGAGACCATAGGACAATCTTTTGTATTCTTTGGCTCCTTAGCCCATCCTGCTTTTTAGTCATTGGAGTCCATTTTTAATGCTTACAGTATGACATCACAAAGCTGATGATAACTATTTTAAATCTCATGACCTCCTATGAAGCTTTGCAAGCCAAAAGAAAGAAATGGTGGTATTTTATGAGGTTTGATAGTCTACCAAGTACTTTCTGATATTGTGAGAGTGTTTTGGATTAAATTGTGTCCCCTCAAAAGGATATAGTTGAAATCCTAACCCCCAGTACTTCAGAATGTAGACTTATTTGGAAATAGGGTCTTTGCAGATGTACTTAGTGAAGAGGAGATCAGATTGGAGTAGAGAGGGCCCCTAATCCAATATGACTGGTGTCCTTGAAAGAAGATGGCCAGTGACAAGGGAGACATGAAAGGAGAACACGAGGTGATGATGAAGACAGCAATTAGAATTATGCAGCTATAAGCCAAGGAATGCCAAAGATTGCCAAAGATTGCCAGCAACGCAGCAGAAGCTAGAAAAAAGCAAGGAAAGATTACCCTATAGGCTTCAGAGACAGAATGATCCTGCTGATACTTGATCTCAGACTTCCAGCCTCCAGAACTGTGAGACAATACCTTTCTGTCACTTTAAGCAACCTAGTTTTGTGCTGCTTTTTATGGCAGTCTTAGGAAATTAGAAAGTAAAATACAACATAAGTGTAAACGCCATTATTTACAGTTCCTTGATGTTTCTGTTATGTCTCTTTTCATGAAAGTGACAGTTGGATGGGGTGGCCACAAACTTGTACTTTCAGAGTTTCCTATATTTTGGAAAACAGGTTAGCATTCTAACGATGTCCCTTGACATTTATTTCAAGATATTCTTGTCAGCTCCATCTTCTATTTGTTTTTACAAGAGTCGACTACTGTTAAGAAACTATATACCAAGTTATGATTTCTATGAATCATTTAGTGCCATTGGAAACTAGGCCCAAGGAGATGGCACATCACATTCACTTTAGGTTTAAGCAGTTCAGTGACAGTTTTTCAAAGGAATGACTGGTATATTTTTCTGGGATAATGAGAACTCATCATATATTATGAAAACTGACATATTTATTACTCTTTCTTACTCATTAGTTATTATGTAAAGCCTTTTGACATGAAAAATCTGGTCATTAATTTTCCCCTTACTTGAATTTTGAGATCTATTAATTAATTTTTATTTCCTTGGGCTATGGAAATTCAAGTGATTATTTTGGGAGAATATTTTTTTATGAGATATTTCCATAGGATATAACAGTTTCCATCAAAATTTTTCTTTATATTTAATTTTCTAAAAATATATAAATATGAACCTTAATTTTATAGATTTGCTTTTGGAGAAAGTAAATTAAAGACTCATAAAAAAGGTCAACAGTGAGTTAGTCATCAATAAATATAGTTTATCCTTTTAACATCTTTTTACACCTATTCCAAATTGTTTTATGTAGAAAATTTCTATTTCTCTGTGACTTTGTGTCCCTGTCTACTGTTTGCTTTAGAGGAAAAATACCTGTGTCTATTTTCTCAATTAAACTGGCAATTTCTTTTACCCCAGTTACACTGAAAACATGCTCTTGTCTACAATTATTCTTAGCTAGATATTTAATATTATTACAGAGATGACATGTATTGGGCTAGATTTTGAAATTCCTCTATCTTTGTAGAAGGAGAAGTTTAAAGAATATGGAATCACATAAAGTTGTAGAAACTATGACATCATACACTGTTAAGACCACCGATCATTCCTGTTTACTTAAGTAAGGAAAATGCATTGAATAATGGTTGCTTTCCATATTGTGTATGTGTGCATGTATGTATGTGTGAATAACCAATATGTAAAGCTTCTCACTCACACAAAAGTATTGAATCAAATATCCTTTATTTTAGAAAGGAAAGTACCAATGATTTTGATACATTTTGAAGGTCAGTAATGTTCAGCATAGAGCAATATGTGGAGAACAATAGCTCCTTAGAGAGTGGAAAACATGGTACTCTCATTATCCATAATCTCAGCTGGTCACCATAGTAACAGCATTTTATTTTTCAAGATGTAAGCCTTTATAGTTCTGTAGAATTCACTTCCTAGGCCACCAGACACATCAGCGGCATCTAGTGGCTGAGACCTCAGCTGAGATTTTTGCGTTTTACCGCCTGCTACATTATGTTGAAAAATTGATGTCATGCACATGTGGCTAACTATGCCTATATTTCTCACTCGTCATGATGGGTGACTGTAATTTTTCAGAGAACTATTTGTAGGATGTAGTTCAAAACAAGGGTGAGAATGTAAGCACAAAAAGTTGTTTTATTAGTACTCCCATTAGAGAGAATTTTGCAGGGGAATTAGGGAGTGGTAGAGGCATTGTGTGTTCTCCAAATATAGAAGGAAGTCAGAAAGGTGCAGTTTCCAGAGATGATGAAATGGTCACTCAAAGAATGTATAGAACTATTTTCTGGAATGCCTAGGGGAATCACTTGTTAAAGATTGGAAAATATCACCAGTGAATTCTGAGAATAATTAAATCATGTTTACCCTTTTTCACTTTGTGATTCATGTATCTGCCCTTTACTATGCAATTTTTAGAAACTTACGTGGTAGCGATTATTATATATTTCAGATACTTATCAGAGTCTAACATAACTTGATCATGAATGAGCTATTCAGAGATTCTATTTCACCCCCAGGGATGTAGTGTGAGGCTTTGGAAAAGACATGGACACTAGATTGAGACCTAGGTGTAGTTCAGCTTCTACCATTTCACGGGTCTGTATTCTTGAGCAAAATCTACAGCAGGATTTCTCAATTCTGGCTACATATTATGGAAAAAAGTCAATACCCAGATTATGCCCTGTACTAATTGAATCAGAGTTATAGGGAATAGAACCTGAGCATAACTTGAAAAAAAAATCTGAGTAACCACACATCAGAATTTCCTGAAGAGCTTTATATCAATTACAGTCCCTGGTCTAACTCTACACCTCTCTCCTCATAGTATGGACCACTCATCATTGGTATCATTTGGGTGAGTGTTAGAAATTAATACACATTTAAGTTTGAGAAGAAAGAAAAACCCATAGAGATTCTAATTCAGGAAGTCTGGGTGAACCTGGTAATGTATAATTTTGAAAATTTAGGTGTTTCTGTGTGTGCTAAGCTTCCTGTTATATTAATAACTAATGCTGTTATCTAAAAGTTACCCAGAGGATTAAGTACGGACACTTAGGTAAAGTACTTTGTGAGCTGCAATGTATTATCTAAACATTGTTTTATATTTATTCATTAAGTCAACCAACATTTATTGAATGCCTACTATGTCCCAAGTGCTGTAACAGGGATACATGAAGGAGCTGATGTAGGTGACACCCAGGGCAAAAATCAGTCTTGGAAATAGATACTTCTTAGTTTATAAATGCTTTTCTAAAATTTTTCATTTGCTTATATTATACATATTAGAGAAATTTTAACATAAAAGAACTTCAAAGAAATGATTTTGTTAATTCATAAAGTATGAGTTAAATGTATATATCAGGTATCTAAATTTGTATTTATCTTAGTGGAATTTTTTGTTAAAGCATACAACATATTATCTGCTGTTAATAAATGTATATATTAGATGGGTAAAGTATATTAATAAAGTAATCAAAGAATAATACCAGAATAAAATTATATAGATAAACTAATTATAATTTTTTTAGTAATGATGTAAATTTTTGAGGAAAAATATTATTGGATCAGTTTTTTTGCAAACAGACTTCCATATGGAGAATTGTGTGCAGGAAATTTATTGGGAAGAACTCTCGGAACAATACCTGTGAGGTAATGAGAAGAGCAGAACTGAGTAGAGAGAGAGATCAAAAGGAGTTGCATTTGTACCAGATGATTCATCTCCCCCTACAGGGAACTCTGAAGCTGGAATGATTGTTCAAAGATGTCTCCAGCTGAGACCAGGAGGCCAGGCCTTTGGACCTCTGCATCCATGAGGCATTGGATGGGGACTTTCTCTAGGAAGAGGTGTAAACTTAGCTGAAGCAACTCCCTTTGGCTGAGTATAATTTTCAGGGAAGAAATCAACTGAGGTTCCGGCAGCTAAGGAGTTGAGTTCCTCATTTCTGAAGGGTGGAATCTGAACAGTGAATCATACTTAATACAAAAGCACTCATCTGTTTATACATACCCAGTGGTTCCCCTTAACTTAATTTTCAGGCCATCTCTTAACCAGACCCTTTCTATATTTCAAGACTTAACTTTTGACACTCTGAATAAAATCTTTGCCCTAGCTAAATTGGCAAGCTAAACTCTTCCTGGGACATATCTTAGATCCTCTCATCCTATGCTTTTGTTCTCTTATTAGTACTTGCCAGAAATTTTCTGGGCCCCTTCTCTCTAATTTTCCTGGCCTACTCATTAGTTTAACAACTGATTTAAATACCATCCTTCCTATGAAAACATCTAAGAAAGGGATTCTCAAACTTGAATCTGCATACATTAATAAATTAAAAGATTTGGACATCTTCTAAAATGCAGGTTCTGATTCAGTAGGTCTGGGATAGGGTCTGAGATTCTGTACTTCGAACAGGACATAACCATGCTCGTGATATTAACTGAAGAAATCTACCTTGTCTTGGTTTTATTGGTAGCAATTGTATTAATATCTGTAGCATCATTTATTACATGCAACTTATCCCTTCTTAGAGTGTTATTATTTTGTACTACTAGAAATTAATCCCCTAATTAAATTGCAGCCTCTTTACATTATAGTAATTGTGTTTCATATTTTTCTACATTTCTGACATCACTTGGTAGAGTGGTAGTGTGGATTAAGGACTCTGTAGGTATCTGTTGATTGATTTTGTAAGAAAGAACTAACATAGTTTGTGATTTTTCAACTGAGCATGAGAGTTTTCAGGGTTTTTGCAGCTTTATGTCTCCTAAATGAGAACAATTAGTTATGGACTTTTCTGGTGCCAGTAGATCTGTCCTGGTTCTGCTCCCTACCCACCCCTAATAGCAAAATATTCTATATGCCCATTGAGGCTTTTTCAAATACTTTTTTGGCTCTCTTATTAAGCTAAAAACATATTGCATCAGTCCAGGGAACAGGTGTCATATATCTACTAATGCTCAAGGATACAGAAAATAAAAATAACTATAAAGACTCACAAAAATTAGAATGAATTTCTTCTTAATTTCCCACAGTATAAACCTATTTCCCCCATTACCTCTAGTTTCCAAACAACAGTGAAATAGGACATCCAATGATACCTGTCAATGACCCTTTCCTGTTCTTGGGGGGTTGAGAAGCAAGCTCATTATTTCTGAAGAATATCAATTGAAGAACAGTTTGAAGCCTATTCCTAGGTAATACTTGACTCTAACATTTGATTGATAGCTATAACCAAATGGCTATTCCAATTTTCTTACTCTGATTAATTTCTCCTACCCATTTAAAATCCTATTTGCCATCTGTATACTCATATTATTCTGTTGCTATAATCTTGGTAAAAATGTAGACTAGAAAATGTACCTTTTTCCCCAACTGATTTTAAATAAATTAATCAGAATGTGTACTTGCATAATCTAGAAACCTTATGTATTGGGGATAAACAAGTTGAAATTTCTCATTAGATGATTGTAAGTTGTGAATTTGTTGCTGAACCTGTGTTCGTTAATGATGCAGTGAGACACAACTGACTGACTCGGGCTGTTGTCCAGGTGGATGATTTTGCTTTTGTGATCATTATAATTTTATATGTATTGGTATAAAGTTATTGGTGTTCAAACTACAAAAGAATTCTAAAGATGCTTTTCAGTGTGCTTCAAATTCCTTGGGAAGCCAGGAGAGTTAATACTAAATATTTGATAAGGTACAATAATTTGAAAGATCTCTAATAAGCCCTTTTAGTCAAAGACTACAGAATTGTGATGAGTATTGCTTGTTACTGGTTGACAGCATATGTATACTCATAAATTGGTTATTTTCTTGGAAACTTGGGCAGCAAGCATAGCTGTGCATATTGATGTTATTATACAAATCAAATATGTTTAAAGAGACTGAGTTAGCAGAGGCTCAATATTAAAAGGCTATGGTTGACTCTTTCTCTTGGTCTTAATTTCTGTATCTCTTTATAATTGATTAATGTTCATTGGTAGGGTAAGTATGAATAATTTATGATTCACATAGCTGCTGGCTTATTAATTGTTTAATTTTAGAGAAAGTAACTATATATTAAAGAAATTCAAGTTGTCACTCTGAGCAGCCAAGTGAATTTATACACTTTGTTACTGCATAGTCCAGAAATAGAGTGTATCAGACATACACCCAGTGCTTAAAAAGAAGAATATTAATGAAAAGCTGAAGACATTTTTTCTAAATAACAAAGGAGCGACTGACTTGGCCTGACTGAGAACTATGTACTCTGGATTTCCTCCCCACCTCCACCTTACTGTATATATTTTCTTCTGCCTCAGTGATTCCATGCAATGTGCCAATCATAAAATGAAGTTCATTGAATGAACAATGCTTATTCTTTACAAGAAAACATAATTAAATATTGAAAACAAAGTTGTAATTAACCTCAGATATATTATAATCTCTTTGGAGTTTGAAGAAATGATTTTTAATTCTGAGACATTAAAATAAAAAAAAAACATAGAATATGTAATAGATTTCCTTCTTGTAGCCACACACATAGAAAAACATTGCTGTCTCAGAAAAATACATATTGTTCTCATCATAATTGGTAATAATTTCATTGTTCTCTACACTTATGGCTGCAAATCAAAGAGTGATGCAAACTTTATTTCAGATAAATGTTGACTGTCTTCCTTTGTTTGACAGAATATTTTCAAATAAATTCAAAGGATGATAGTTTTAATCAGCTTAGCATGAAAATAATCTGCAGTGAAGTTTAAGAATAAATTTGAAACATTTACCTTTCTGAAACTTAACTTTTAATGTTACATATTCAAGGAACAGAGTTTAAGAAATGATCAATAAGATTGATGTTGCCCATCTTTAAAATATTTTGGTTCTGATAAAAGTCAATTTCATATTAGGGAGTAAGGGGCAATGCTCTTTGTAAAGCTGAAGTGTGTTTTGATATGGGAAGAGAAGTAGAATGACTTTAATGATTTAGCCTCCTTGTTGTCTCTTTCATGCATTTAGTCTGAACCATTCCCCTGCCCTTGAGGAGCTGCTCTAGAGCTCACAGTGCTACATTGTGGAAGGGAGCATATGCTTAATGTTGGCACTTCAGTAAATATTGCTGCTTTCATGTATCCCTTCTTTAAAAAGTTTGGAAGAAAGAAGATCAGAGAATGCTATGTAATCTTACAAAATGAAAGAAGAACAAAATAGTACATGTATGTTCAGAAAGGGAAGGATGAAAGGCATTTAGTTATCTTGATTATGTCTTGTTTTTCCTGGTAGACTGTGAGCTTCTTAAGGACATTATGACCCTTGTTTAATTTACTTTTATTTATTTTTTTACATTGTTAAAATAGGGTTGTGGGCTGACATTCGCTTTGATTTTCACAATGCCATATCTAAATAATTTCTCCTTCACCTAATTTTAGACGCCTTGCCTCTTACTTTGTTTTCTTATATTACTGAATACTCTCAAATTTATGCATGTCCTGTGTCCTCCTATACATATTAATTTAAAAATTAAGGCATTCTTGCTACTCTTTTGCTCAAGGCTACACTTTGCATTCACGCAATTGATCGCTTTCTCCAGAACATGCTCTATTACTTCTCTTCTCTCTTACTTTCAGGACATTTCCCCCTCTTGTGGCTACTTCTCAGCTTAATGATAAGCTCATGCATGGTTCATCCACAGTAAAACAATCAAGTGAAAAAATATTAATAAATAAACCAACTTTACTTTCAGTACACATCCAACTTCATCTGTTACTACATCTCTCTTGGTCCTGGATCAAACTTTGGAAGAAAGTCATTACTCTGTCTCCATTTCCTTTTTTTCTCATTCATTTATCAATGTACTACAAACAGATTTTAGCCTCACTGGTGTTCTGGAAGATCACGCTTGACCTCTAGATTGCTAAATCCAATGGGTACTTTTTAAGCCCTGTCTTCCATGATCTCACTGCTGAACTTGGCATTTTAATTTTCTTTTTAATTAGACTTATTTTAAAATTATAAACAAGGCTCAAACAAATTGCTAGTACTACTCTTCTCCTTCTCATTTAACCAAGTGTATATTTTGTTTGTTCTAGATTTCTCTTTTTTGTCAATTGTCTCTACATAGTTTTTGTTCATTTTCTTATGGGTTTGCAGTGTATGTAGAATATATTTCAAATTCTAATCTGTTGTTATTGGTATGAATTGCAAATACCCTCCTCCAAGTATGTAGGTATGGGGTTTTCTCCTAAAGAACTTGCCATAGGTTTTGTTGGTTTTAACTTTTTTTTCCATTTCATTAATTTTATCTGTCTAAGACTTTATTTCTTTTACATTCTTTGATTTTTTAAAATTTTCAAGCTTTGAACAGTTAGTCATTAATTTTTGGTCTTTTTTCTTTATGCATTTATTTTCTAATATTATTTTTTAAGGATTATATATTTTCCTCTAAACAACACTTGGGTATTGTCCCAAAAGTTTTGTCATGTAGTATTTTTATTACATCAATACTATATATTTAAAAATATTTATTATGATTTCTTTCTTGAACCATGTCCTATTTAGAAATACCTTTTAAAAATTTAAAAATGAATAGGTTTGTTTGTTTTTTCTTTCTTTTGATTTTAATTTTATTACAATGCATACAGAAACATGACATATGTATTTCTGTGGAACATGTGTGTATCTAGATCTCTATGGAAATTTATGGTTAGGCTATTTGATGTAGATAATGATCAGTGTTTAGAAATGTATCATATATAAAGGCAAGAATATATATTGGTTAATTGTTGAGTGCTGAGTACTAGTTAGGTACATTGGAGAGAGCTTGTTAATTTTCTTACTCAAAATTTTTGTATCTCTACTAATTTTTTGTCTTCTTGATAATTATTGTGAGAATTGTGTTAAAATTTTCTACTATGAGTGTGGATTTTTCTCTTTCTCATAATTCTTTCAGTTTATTTTAATTTTAAGGTTATGAATTTTCTACCTTTTATAATCTTTTATTGCCACTGATTAAACTGATAGATTTTTTTTCTCTTATTATACGTCTACTGACTTAAAAGTTAAACATGCTGTTGCCATTATTTTTAGTAATTATACATAACATTTTAACATAAATGTGCATATTAACAGGTCTGTTGATGACATATTTTTTTAGCTTTTTTTCTGAAATTGCATGTATTTTGTCCTCACTTTTGAATGATGGTTTGATTGGGTATTGACATTTGTATTGATATTTATTTTACCTCAGTGCATTGAATATATAAATTCTACTGATTTCTGATTTTTATTGGTGCTTGATGGCAGTCTTATTGTAATTCTTTCATAGATAATATGTATTTTCTCTATGAGTTCCTTTGAGATTTTTTTTCTTCTTAGTCTTTGCTTTATAGTTTTACTGCAATGACTGCTGATGTAGATTTATTTTATTTAACTTGAAGAAAAGTTGTGCTTCTTTTCAACTATTTTTGAAATTTTCAGTTTTTATTACTTTAATATGTTTCTTGCCAATATCTCTATTCTTTTATATTAAAATTCCTATTGAAGGTATGTGAGAACTCATAATTCTATTCTCCGTGCCTCTTAACTTCATGATCCTTTTTAAACATCTTTGCTTTTTTTTCTGTCTTGCTGAATTCCAGATAATTTTCTCAGACGCATTTTCCAATTAACTAACTTTGTCTTTAGCTGTCTCATATAACCCACTGAGAAAGATTTGTTGTACTAAAATAACTTCATATTTCAGTTCTTGAAAATAGAAAAATTTTATTTCATTCTTTTTTGACATGCTTGTTTTTTAATATGGAATCATATAATACTTCCTCTTTATATTTTAGTCACTTTTTCATTCAATACAATCTTTATCATACTATCCCATTTTCTGCAATTCTTAGAGTCTAACCTGCTGACTATTGTATTTGATAACTATTGTTTATATTGAGTACTTCCTAGTGTATTTTGCTATCTTAACTTGCTTATGTTCAGTGAGGCTTTGTGTATGGTTATCCTGAGAATATATTTTTGTGTTATGGGTTTATTTTGTTTCTTCCACCTGTTGCAAAAGTATTAGTAGCTTGTGTGGGAGTTCCCATACCGTGCCATTCATGTGAATTTGAATCATAAAGTAATCTAAAATGTAAGCCTGTGATTAGAATTATTAAAAGCAAGGTGTTTTACCTCTACCCCTGGACTGTTTTTTTCCCCCTAGATTACTCTTTCAATGAGGATGTGGTATGCTCAGAGTCTACACATAATATATTCTGACTCCCTATCTACCAGGGTCCTATTTTTTTCTTTTTTTTCATCATGTGATCATTATATCCAATTACCAAAATTATTATACCAAAAGGCTCCTATCCCTGAAACCCAAGACAGACAGAATAGGAAGCTAGCTACTAAATGGTCTGGTTTTTATTTCATAATTTTACTTAGAAGTCTCACTCTTTACCTACATAGTGTCTTGGGAAAAAAATGGTTACTGTTTGTTATTCTCTCAATGTTTCTTCATCCAAATGAACATCAGTTATTGTGATTTGCTTAAGGTTTATCATAGGATATGTGAATGCAGGTGTATAAGTCATGGTACAAACTGCTGAAAGAATACTGATTTTAAAAGGCAGTTTTAAAATTCCTTACTTGAAAAAATTCCTTGATGGTATTTTGTTTTTCAGCCACAGGCCTCTCATTACACATGAATACAATATTCATCCATTGGTAATGTAGTGTGGAATAGTGGTTCCCCAAAGGTATCAAGACCTAATCCTTAAAATCTTTAAATATTATCATATTTGGGGAAATGGTCTTTGAAAATGTGATTAAATTAAGGTTCTTGAGATGATTTATCCTGGATTATTAGTTCTGTACAAAATGCAATCTCAAGTCACCTTGTAAGAGAGAGACAGAGGGAGATTTGACAGACAGAAGAGAAGACACACTCACACAGAGGAGAAGGTGATAAGAAGATGGAGCAGAGAGAGATTTGAAATGGTGACCTTGAAGATTGGAGTGATGCAGCCTCAAACTGAGGAATGCCTACAGCCACCAAAAGGTGGAAAAGGCAAGAAAGTGATTTTCCCCTAGAACCAAAGGAGGGGCATGGCCCTTGCCAATTCCTTCATTTCCACTCAGTAATACTAACTTTGTATTTCTGGCCTTTAGACCTATGAGAAAACAAATTTCTTTTGTTTTTGAGCCATGAAATTAGTGGTAATTTGTTACAGCCACCATAAGAAACTAATGCAGATAGCTAACATGGCTGCGTTTCTTCAAAATTGGACAGTATAAAAGAGACTGAACCATCATCTAATGCTTACTCTAAGTGTCTTTAGATGTGGCCATATAATTCAAAGCACATGAATAAGAGAGTAGGCCAGGGGTGGGGAATCTTTTCATGTTGGAAGGCTGCATTAATTTGGCTATAATCAAATAAGGCTGTATTCAAGAATCTTCAATTAGATATACTTAAAAATGTACATTATTTTATAAAAATCTGACTACTATATACTTAATAATTTAAAAACATGAAGACTATTTGTTAATTTTAAAGTTAACTAACCTTTTAATGATTTGATTGTGTATGCTTTTTTGTTGGAAAGCATTTTGAATATTTGGTTGCAGCATGAAGTTTCCCAGTTTCAGCTGATCCTCTGGATGGTTATCAATCATTTGTGACCTTAAGGTCATCTTGATTTGGGTTAGGTAGGAGAATGTAGATTTGCAACAATAAGTGGTTAAAAAGCAAGAAAGCATTTTTTAGGGGGCATGTTGCTGAAAGTATCGGTATTCTACTACATTTTTCCATGTTTCAATTGGTTCTTTCTTAGCATCAAACAATGACTTTAAAATGTCACCTACTGAGAGCTCAATCAGTTCCATCTGTAGTTCTTTAGGTGCCTTAGTGATATCAACTAGGTGAGGCTGAAATGCTAATTTGAGTGTGATATCATGATTCTCAAAGTTACTGAACGTTTCATTGTATTCTCCAATTAATAGGTCTATAATAGCTGCATATTCTTCAAATGATTCACATTTATCATCCTGCTCATCAATGACCTTTGCTAACTGGGGAAAATGTTCATCAAAAATTTCCTTTTGAAGGAGAAGTGTTTTAAAAAAGATAGCTTTTTTTGAAATGCTTGGATTTTTTGCCACATATTATATATAGACTTAGTTTTACTTTGCAAAGAAATATTCAAGTCATTTAGATTTGACATGACATCACATAGAAATGATGCATTCCTGTAGAAATATTCTTTCAATAATTCACATTGCTGATTCTGTTCTTCACAAAATTTAACTATCTATTCTTGCAGAGATAAAATTTTGGCTAACACTTGTGCCTGCAATAGCCAATGCACTTTAGAATGATACAGCAAATGTATACTGAATACCTCATCTTTCAACTTTAGCATGTTATGAAACTGATGGTGCTGTGTTGCTTTTGCAAGAATATAGTTAATAATACTTATAACTTGTCCCAAAGTGTCACTTAAAATAGTAGCTTTAGCACAGAGATTATGCTGATGCAAGATAAAATGAAAAGAAATGAGAGCATCTGGATCTGTGAATAATTTTTGTTATCTGTGCAATAAACCCTTCATGTTTTCCTGTCATGGAAGGTGCACCATCTGTACATATGCTCACTAGATTTGCCCAATTCAGTCCAACTTTATGACGTTTGTCTTGAAAGTTGTTAAAGATATCTTTCCCCCATGTTCTATTCGGAAGAGTGTACAAAGCAAGCAACTCTTTGTAGCAAAGAAAACATTCTGTTATGACCTGAATGAAGTATAAAACTGGTGCCAAGTCATTAGTGTCAGTTGATTCTTCCAAAGCAATTGAATAATACATTTTTTCCTTTTGAAGTGTTGCATAAAGTTGTTCTGTTAAATTGAAGGCTAATTCATGCTCCTGATCACTTATGGTTCTCCTTAAAAGAGGCAGTGGTTTGCACTTTGAAACCTTACAGGGATCTAAGTATCCTATAACTTTGAAAATGCATTCTTTCACAATTTCTACATCACTGAATGGCTTCCCTTTTTTCCAGAGTATATAAGCTACTTTATAAGTTGCTTCAGTGGCATTATTTCCAGGTCTTATTGCTGCTAGAAAGAGTTGCCTTTGCTTTTGCTTTTAATTTCTGCAATACAACCTTTTGTGCCTCTCCCTCTAATTTAAAATATTTGTGGTCCTTATGAGTGTTATAATGCTGATGAGAATTGAATTTCTTTAATGTTGATATTGCAGTATCACAAAGAAAGCAAATCGTCTTATCTTTAGCAGAAACAAGATAATATTGCAATTCCCAATCCTCATTAAAAAATCTGTTTTCTTCCTTCAGTGTTCTCTTGGTCTTCTTTGACATGATGGGCTGTTAAGCAGATAGAATTAAAAAATACAGTCAAGCCATGTAACTATTAGTAGATTCTACTTCAAACAGAATCACAGTGCACCATTGTCAAAACCTGATAACAGACTGGCATACTTGACCCCCATAAACCCTCACCAACCAGCCTTGTGTGGTAGTGGCACCAGTCAGGCGAGGCAAAGTTAGAACTACATCATGAGAGAGTAGCAGCCATCAATTTAGCCCTTATGTCTTACTCATGTTTTAATTGTGCTAGTCAATCTGGGAGGATTCTTTTGTTGAAACTTATTTTATTCTTTGGCATTTTAAATATGTTCATTTAAAAAATAAAAACATAAAAAATGAACAAAAATGTATTAATAAAAATAAAAGGATTTGTTCTGTAAAATTTGGATTCAGTCAAAAGGCTGCACTTAAGGACGTAGAAGGCCACAGGTTTCCCTCCCCTGGGAAAGACACTCTAGCATCATGTTAAGGGTGTAGGCTCTGGATTTTGGATGCCTGGTTTCAAATTCTACCTCTTACTAGTTTTGTCACTTTGGGAAAGTTGCTAACTTCTCGTATGTAAGTATCTTCATCTGTAAAATGGAGACAATGAGAATTACACCCTTGCAATACAATAACAGTTACAATAACACCTCTAGAAGCAGGTGTTATCAGTACTAAATTAGAGATAATCCATATAATACAAGCACATAGTAGGTGCTCAGTAAATGTCACTTAATATCATGCTAGTTTAGTCCCAATATATGGACCATGAATAAGCATTCTGATCTCAGATTGCACTCACTCAACCATATTCTTTCATTGGCATTTACTTGGTTAATAAGATGTAAAGGAATATCATTAAGTATTTAAATTTTTGTATTATGATGCTTGGAGTCACCTGTTCCTAAAGTTTTGAATTCTTCAACAAATGATGATGATAACATTTTTTCAGCCTGGCGCGGTGGCTCACGCCTGTAATCCTAGCACGCTGGGAGGCCGAGGCGGGTGGATCGCTCGAGGTCAGGAGTTTGAGACCAGCCTGAGCAAGAGCGAGACCTGTCTCTACTAAAAATAGAAATAAATTATCTCCCCAACTAAAATATATATATATATATATATATATATATATAAAATTAGCCGGGCATGGTGGCGCATGCCTGTAGTCCCAGCTACTTGGGAGGCTGAGGCAGTAGGATCGCTTAAGCCCAGGAGTTTGAGGTTGCTGTGAGCTAGGCTGACGCCACAGCACTCACTCTAGCCCGGGCAACAAAGCAAGACTCTGTCTCAAAAAAAAAAAAGATAACATTTTTTCAAATATGACATCAAATCCAGTTTGTTTAAATTTATTTTTAACATGAACCATTTTTGGAATAAATAATACTACATTTCTATATCTAGAGATAAATTCAGATCAACCTGTGCTGGACTAACTTTTAAATAAAATCTAAAAAATTAGTTTTCTGATTAATATCATCTTGTTATATTGACTGCATAACATAACATTGCAGGGAGGGCAGGAAAATGCTAAATAAATATTCCTGGACAATAACCATTTCTTGGGTGATCTTTATAATATTGAGAAAAAAGAATTGCTTTTCCATTCTTCAGGTGATGACTAAAATAATCTTTCAAGCATGTTACAAAAAAGATAAAAATATTAGACAGGAAGGAAATTTCCTCTTCTCATTTATTTATAGTGGGCACATTGCAATCAATAGGAAAATTGGGAGAGTTTTAAAGGCTTTAGTAAGATGGCATTTTTTAGTCACAAAAACTATTGTATGGAAGCTAACAGCATGAACTAAGAGGCACCACAGCATAGATCTGAGCTATGAGTTATGCAGCAGATAAACCAATCTTGCCTGAGTATAGGGCTGATGAAAAGACATCTTGGGAGATAAATTAGGGAAGTAGGTTGTGGCATGTTGAAAAGATTTTGAGTGATAGTTTAAAAAAGAAACTTTGTGGTCTACTAGTCCAGGGTAGGAATCCTTCTCTGCCACTTACTGGCCATACAACCTTTGGAAAATTATATTCTTCTATAAAATGGAGATATTATTAGTCTAACCTGACAGAGTTGTTATAAAGATTAAAGAAACTCATACATTCAAAGTAATAAGCACTGTGCCTAGCATTTTATAAATAGGCAGTGGGGCATCAGTAAATAACTTTGATAAAGGGAGGAACAGGACCAGAGTGCACCTTAGACAAATCCATCTGATAGCAATGCTTTTGGTTAGTAGAAGATGGGGGAAAGATTTTAGGACCTGATGCAGGGCTTTACAGAAAGGCTTCATTGCACAAAACAAGGTACTCTTGTGGGATGTACTATTATTGGCACCACTGAAGGCATTCTTAATAAATGTTTGATAAATATGAGTTATTTTTTCCAGTAATATACAAGGTCTGTTAACTTATATGAAAGCAGTGGAACTTAAAGTATAGAGTAAGCAAACAGAAAATAGTCAAAAAGATCCAAGAGCTTTGTTTATCAAGAAAACAAAATGTGAGTATAAAGTTAATGATTGTGTTCAAGATAAGGCAAGGATGTCTTTATTTTTCTTACATATGAGCAAATATCTGGTCATTTCATAGAATTTTTTTTTCTTTTTGGTTACTTGGGCTGAGTTCTTAATTTACTTTTACTGCCTCTTCTACATTACATCTGAGTTTATAGTGAAGTTAAATGAATATACATTTTTTAAGTACATTTTGAGTAAAATATGTAAATCAGTTTGGCCTAACATTAAAAAAAATGATTTCCACAATTATATATTAGCTCACCAAAACACCTTAATTTCTTTTTCAAATATTTATGTGATGTAATAAAATTGTTTATTCCATAAACCCTATTTATTTCCAAATTTTCTATTGTTGTTACTGTTAACAAGGATTTGGTGCAAATGAAAGCTAAACTTGAGCTTTCATCTTTCTTTTCTGCAATTTTAAGAGTGGAGAATGATGACAGTGTTTGACTTGCCCTGGGGAATAGGCTAGAATTGAGGAGGTCTCCAGAGAGAAACAATGTCAGCAATATATACAGACTTGTGCTATCAATACAGGGAGCTCTCTCAGCATTCTCCATCATGCCGACTGGGCTGGGTGGTATAGCCTTTCTATTCCTTTTAGGTCAGAGTTTCTCAGTTGCTTTTGCTGACCATCGAACATTGTATCTGTGCTTCAAGGCCAAGTTGGAATTATATACTTTCCCTTTCAGCAAAATTGAGAGGAAAAAATGTAAATTAGTTTGGCTAACATTTAAAGACATTTATTCCCACATTTAGATATTTTTCTTAGGTGATTTCTGCTCTTGTATTTTTCTTCCTACAAACAATATAATTTTATAATGAGATAGAAAGGTCAATATGGTGGTTGTTGTTGTTTTTTTTTTTTTTTTTGCAAAGATTTTCTATGCCTTTTTGACATGTCTAAAAAAATCCAACTACGTAGAAACTATTCTACTATTCTACAATAGTTTAACATTTTCTTTAGGAAATTATAAGCTAATAGTACAAAAACCATTTTACTATATCACATGTATGACATTATTTTCATTTTCTTCCTCTTTCTTATGGTGTCTATGAGGAAAACAAGCATCCAGTGATCCATTATTTCATCAAAACCCAAGTAAGTCATTTGGAATGGAAGACAGCCCAGTGGTGTCATCACTTAATGCAGAGATTTTGAAACTGAGGCTCCTAGGACCTCTAGAAACCTCGTGGAATTGTCTTGGAGAAGAGGGGGATGTAAATTTATTTTAAAAGAATTGCAAAGATTAAAATATACATCCTCAAAGCCATTGATTTAGAAGATTGTACAACTAAGGAGATAGAGTCCAGTGCAGACATACTTTGTTCTACAGTGCCAAATAAATGTGAATTTATAAAATTAATGAAATTTTTAAAAATTGAATCATATTTTACTTGCTTCATGTCAAGAAAATTTTTGATAGTCTTTTTTAAATTAAAAAATTAGATTACTTTGTAATAACCTTTTACAGCTTTTCAAATAATTGAGCCTTGTAAATCAGAGAACTTGTATTAACTATTGTGCCATTTGCTAAGTTTAAAATTGATTTTTTCTCATTGAAATGTTATTTTTAGATCAACTTCAGTATATCTCAAGTCCTTATTTGGATGTACTGTTATCTAATTGGGTAATTTTACTTCATCACACCATTTTAAAAAACTTCCTAAAATTGGCTAATAGCATGTTATTAGGAATAATTTTAATATGAAAGCAAATCTGTAATTGTCTGTAAAACCAAATTTTATTACTTAACGAGACTCTTCTAGGGATTTTGAAAATTGTAACAATGATAAAACACATTGATGTTTTTAAAAATCACTGTAGAATTCTTAGCATCATAGCATAAAATCTGCATATGAGATATTGAGAGCTTCCCCCTGTATTACTTTTTGTTGCTATGGGCATCTTCTTTCTCCCTTTCATCAACATTCTCCTAGTGTGGGGGCAAGGAAATGAGTGACCTGGAGGGAAAGAGGCAACCTGGTGAGCTCTTCAGTCCTGGAGCACCTGTTATCCATGGATTTCAAAGCACTTAATCCTGTTTGATGGTCCTGTGAGTTAAGAAGTACTTTACTACTTGGCTGTGAACTTGTCATAGGTCTTCAGTACATTATTGGAAAATACAAGCCCTGGGCTATTTTCCTGACTCCTGGGTCAATGTTCAAGTCAAGAGACAACACTTAAGCCTTGGCTGACAGGAGGATTGGGTGCTGATGGCTAACAGCGCTAGTAATCTATCTTCTTGCATCCTGTTTATCCATATGTACAAAACATGCAATATTAAACATCCTCACACTGCAGAAGCTTAGTGGATGGAGAATTATGATCTTCTTCCATGGAAATCAGAATAATTTAAGGCATACGTGATTGTGCCATGAACAATTGAGGACAAAGAAAAGAATAGAGTAACTTAAAAAGCCTTGTGATACAATATAATTTGGAAGAACTATGTTAAGACATAAACCACTTATGAGATATTTATAGACTTTGACTTTGTAAAGCAACTTTGAATTTGACTGTGTTTATTAGTGAATGGGAATTTATTTCCCTATTTTGAATGAGCATTTCTTGGCAGGCAAACTGTGCACAGGCTACAATGAGCTTCAATGAAGTGCTTTCACATTCCCTTCCCACTGAGTTGAAAGCCTTCTTATATTCTCTCAAGTGTGTTTCTTTTCCCATGGAGGATGGCTTTGTTGAAAATTGCTTCCTCTTCTCTTGATTATTGAATCAGATATTATATTCAGCTCTTCCATATTTTATAGAGTGTTGGTGAAAAAATGAAATATAATGAATGCGATTCTTCCTTGTATTTTGAAGGCTATGTAGATTCAGCTCTAAAGAATTTAGTGGGGCTAAGCAAGGACTGGAAGAGGGATATTATTTAACTGACTTTTCTCTTTCTCTATAACTGCTCCCCCCACCGCTTCCACCATTATGACACTCTTCCTTTCCAGCATTTTCTTTGTATCTCAATAGCCAGAGTCATCCCTCAGCACTCCTGTCTCCTTTGAACAAACCCCTTTGTTCCAGCCCAGAGGAGTCATTTACCAAAGATAATTTACTATGCTTCCCAAAGAGACCAATGTCCTATATTCTAGAATTTTATTTTTTTCTTCCTTTGTATTTATCATTAATATTAACTTGACCTTAGAATGTTGTTCATACACTAAGAAAAAGCAGCATTAAATTAAAGTACCCAAGATCAACATAAAATCATGTATACTCTTAATATACTTCATATTCAAACTGTTGAGGAATTTAAAAAGTTCTGAACTTTTATTATATTTCAGTTTTGTCTCTTCAGAGTTATATGCTGCATTATAAAAATATAGACCAACTCTAATCATAGTTATACCATTTTTGTCTTTTTGGGTAGGCATACTCTAATAATTCATTCATTTATGAACAATTGATTATAGTTATTGAAGCATCAACTCTAGAGTCAAACTCTTTAACAGTGTATCTGCCAATTCTCTGTTGTCTCCCTGTGCTGGAGATTTCTTGTCTATAAAAAGAAGGTAGGATTGCTGTATTCCATACATTCACATATGTAGTGCTTGGCACATTGTACATAGAATCTAACAGTTTTCTATTATAGTTATTTATTCATTATCAAAGATTTATTGAGCTCCTATACGTATCATAATGGTGATCTTATAATGTAAAAGTGTTGGTGGAAGCAGATATTAAACCAACAATCAAATAAATAGAATTATAAATTATGATAAAGGCAAACATGTTGATGTAAAGTACAAGAAAGAAAGGAAATGTAGTTTGATGGAAAAACAAGGCTGAAAAATGGGGGATCTAATGTATTCTAAAGTGAATGACAAGTCTTCAGTGAAGAAGAAACATTTGAACAGAGATCAAAAGGATGTTAAAAGTTTATTGGTTTAGGAATGGGAAGAGTGTTCCAGAAGGAATTGCGAAAGTTAGAGAAGGGGTCATTGATAGGGAGGTGTCTGAGAAAGTGGGAGGAAAATGGATGTAGCATAGGCAGGAGTACACAACCTATTTAAACACGGAAATAATAAGAGATCGGGAAAATGCAGGTAAGTTCATAGATTTGATGGCAGAGAGTTTTCTTCTCATTGTATCTATCTACTCTGTGCAGTAGAAGGTGAAGCAGTATGCTGAGACTGAGGTTTCTACAAGACTGCTGGTTTGAGGACAATGCAGAGGGTCTGAAATCATTGTGTGGAGAACAGAAAAGTCGCTTGACCAATAAATATACAATTGCCAGAAAGTCTGAATCTCATTAAGATTGGTGATTATTAATTTATGTAATGGTGCCAATATTACCTGTGGTATGTTTTTCTCTAGTAGGGCTCAGCTATCTAAAGTCAAGGCTGGAGAACAAAAACTATGGAGACCATCTAAATTTGGGGTTTTGCAAGTGGATAAGATGCAAAGGCAGAGAGGAAAGGGAATCAGGTATCATAAATGTAATGGTTAGAACAATGTTCCATAACTGGGTAGGGATGGAAGTGAAGTTCTAAAGAGACTAATTATAGAAAGATAGTAGAAAGATCAACAAATTGGAGTTTTCACCTGTAATAAGTTTTAAGGTTATAGTTAGTGTAGTTAAATAATAATTAAAAAAAACAGTAAAAAACTGATAGTGATCACAACTCAGAATTCTTACCATAACAAAATTAAAGTTGGAAGAGTTTCAGGGATGATAAGATTCAATGTTTGCCTGGGAGAATGGATGACAAAAGAGAAGGTCATTGGAGATGAGGAACTGAAACAATTGGGAAGCTAGGATTTGGAATGAGTTGTCCATGTGTCTTTTAAAATCCCCAGGATTATAACAGAAATTGTTATGAATGGAGAAATTGTGAGCTAAGTGCCAAGATTTTCAAAAAATGTGAGGGCTTGGGGGGGTAGCGGGGGTAGGGGGCTGAGATCTTGACAGATGTGATTGTGAGCGTCATATAATAGAGTGGAATGAGCTTCAAAAAGCAGCGTTTTATTATAAAAGCATAAGGGAATGATTGTCTAGAGATATTGACATGAACAGTTCATAAGGGAAAAAGCAATTTTGTAACTCCTGCTTTTTAAAGAAAGTATGGTTTTCATGATTTTCTCATAATTTGTCATTAAAATACATTCTTTTGATTTTCACATAATTATAGGTGGAATGTCAGTTTTGGCTTACGGCTTAAAATGCCATTTTAAAACTTGCCTGCTTTTAGAAATTTCAGTATTATTTAAAGAGCTTTGCTTTATGTATAAACACACATATATATATACTTTCTGCAGGTAGAAACACCATCATACAACTCATCGAACAATACCAGATATTTGATAGTATACTGAAATACTGCAAATATTTAAAGATTAAGAAAATATGTTAGGGGAAAACATGTTCACTGGAATATGTAAAAAAAGCAGAGAAAAATTTGTGATGAACTGTGTGTTAAAATACTTGCATACAACTTCATCCATGTTCATACATTAGAAAGGTGATTTAATCACCCATAAGAAATTACTAGCTTCTCTGTTCGTGAAGCATGACATTTCAATTGCACAGCCAATAAAAGAATTACATGAAGAGACTGAAATGATTTACTGTACGAAAAGCATCAAGACCAAGGTTACCATGGTGAACTACTTTTCTGCACACCCAAGGTCAAGTGAGAGTGACCCATCAAGGGGCAACCTTCAGTTACTACCTAGTAAGGAATTGTTCTTACTATTATTATTTGGATACTTTCTTAAATAATAAAGATGATTATACTGTACCTGTTACCATTATTTACCTTTAATTATATCCATGTTACATTTAAATTTGTAATTTAAAAACTGACATCATTGTTAAAAAGTTATTAGAAGAGCATTGGTGTTTCTCAGAACCTCATAAATTGTGGCTGTGTACTATAATCATTTCCTGAAAATGTGGGGAGGTTAGGAAATGTTTACATATTTTTAATGTAACTTAAAAGAGATATAGTTGTATTGTAGTTTTTAATGTTTAACCAGAATCATCTTTATTGTAAATAGTATCTTTATTCCATTGGAATGGAGAGGGAGAAAGAGTATAAATAGCATATAGATATTATAAAAATTGTTATGTATAATTAATACCTTAAAATATGTCCAAAATTCTGGGAAGTTCATATATTACTTCCTTCAGATACATTTTGTTGATGCATAAAAAGAGGACTGTACTAATAAATGTCTTTTGAATTACACATGGTGTAAGAAAATGAAAGCCTTTGGGTTATGAATCTTGGATTTAAAGAGGCAATCATCAAATATTTAAGATGAAAATGCAGTAACACATGCTAACTGTCATGTGTAAGTTTGGTGAATGTTATGACAAGGTTTTTAAAACATTTATAGTTGGAGTATTTTTATGAAAATATTCATTAATTCAAACAGACATTCATATCTGGCAACCTGCATTTTAATCGTGATTTCTGGCTGCAAGAGAAAATCGGTAAAGCCATGAAAGAATGGGTGAAATATATAGCAATCATGTTTAAATTATACATTATAAGGCATACATATCTGTATGTTGTCATATTATGCATTAAATTTAATGCATAAATCAGATTGTTATAATTCTGATGTCGCCAAAAGGCACAAAATATGACAAACAGGAATAGGCATGTAGATATTATCATATTCAATAATTCAATGAGCATTTGTATTATGTAAATTAACTTTCTGTTAATAAAAATTATACTCATTTATTACGCCACTTCCATATAATAATTAAAAAAATGTCTTTTTTCCCCCAAAAATCATTACAAAATGTGAATAATGCATTTGTTTAATATCTATATAAACAAGATCTTACCATCTGATTAGTTCTGGAAATGAAAGCATTATTGATTTCTATAATAATTTTTATAATATTGCTACACTGCAGTACTGAAGTCGCTAATCTCATTTTGTGGAGAATTCTATGCATTTAAAGCAGTGTTTAAACTTTTTGAAAGTAAACAATCTTAGTTTTTATAGGACCTGGTAATGTACAATTTGTAGAAATTATGTTTTTGGAAGTCAACAGAAAATACTGTGAAGAACTTAGTAAAAAAGTTAAATTCCTTCTCCCAGTGCTATAGTCTATTATCAACTAAAATAACATTGAAAGCTAATCCAACCAACTCTTGAGTTCCATATGTATCTTTCTTAAAATCAGTGGCAGTCACATTGAGGAGAGTAGATTGAATGACTCCCAAATGACTGACTTAAAAACATAAAAAATAGTTAGAAAAAATCACTTTAAATGAGGAAGTATAATATCTTAGAATACGCTGTTCATATATCTTTTGCAAAAAAGTGATGTAGCATTCCATCATAGAAGGTATGTTTCTCTTCACTTTTGTCACATTGTCATATTTTAATGGCTTATTCAGGTCATATTATTATATGCATGTAACCTTATCATTTTACGTATGCTGCACTTACTGATTGAGCCCTGTAGGCATTCACAAAAAAAGGTGAATATATCTTTTAGATACTAATAGTTTTACATTATTGTCATAGATGAAGATGCTGATAAACTTTTTAACCTAGCTTAAACAAACTACAATTTTCCCTGGAAAGAATGCAAATAAAGTTAATTACAGAAAAATGAAGAAAATTCCACTTTAAACTTTAGGCAGCAAACTTAAGAATCAAATTAAAGAGCACTTAATGTATACTAATTACATGTATCTGCTCTATGGTAGCAATGGGATGTTTAGAAAATTGTTACATTAATCCACATGATGTTGCCAATATTTAAACATATTTGACTCACAGGAATGGCAGTTTCATATGATTCAACTTAAAATCACATGCGTCTGTACTCATTATTGTATAAAGTACTTTACTGTATGCACTGTACCTCTGCACAACACACTGTTTGAGCAACCAGTTCTTTTTAAAATAGATTTAGTGGGTATAAGTTAAATTCTGTTGCATGAGTATATTGTATACTTGAGGAGTTCGGGCTTTTCGTGTACCCATTACATGAGTAGTGTACATTGCACCCCATAAGCAGTTATTCATCCCTCCCCCTTTTTTGGTCTTCAGTGTCCATTACACCACTCTGTGTGCCCTTGTGTAGCCAAAGGTTAGCTCCCATTTGCAAGTGAGAATATGCAGCATTTATTTTTCTGTTCCTGGGTTGCTTCACTTAGGATAATGACTTCCAAAGCAGCCAGTTCTTAAGCAAGAGTCTTTACAATACGCAAGGAAGTGGGCTTACCTAAGAATTTATTTTCAAGCCATTGCTCTACCACTCATTCACTGAACCTTTCTGAGTCTTGGTTTCCTTATTTGTGTTATGGAGATGCACCAGTCAGATTGCTTCAAATTGGAAATAACAGAAACACAACCAAAGTGGCTCAAATATAAAGGGCTGCTTATCTCAGAGAACAAAAAGTCTGGGAGAGATCCAGGGTTGCTTCAGGAGTTCAACAATGTCATTACACCTAGAATCTTTCTCCTAACCTCTCTATGATTTTTCTGAGTGTTTTGGACTGAGGATCTCCTGATTTTGATTGCCAGATGGTTATAGTAGCCTTATTTCCTCACATAGCAATGTCTGAAGGACATATGCCTGTTTCAAAATATATTTTAAGAGCAAAGAAAACCTTTTCAGAATTGTGTCATGTGGCAATACCTAAAACTATCCCAGGCAATGGGAAATTGTCACCATCTTTGTCTTGGATTAAAGAGGCCTCTTCCTTGAGTTCATGTATGCAAAGAGGGTGAGCATTCCGATAAAATTAGGCCCCGCCCATGAGGAGGAAGGAGAAGAAGCTTATGTAGATACCACCAACATCATGTGCTACACTAATTCATGGTATGATGTAATAATAAAAAATACATATGAAAAATTGGAAAATAAAGTTGAATTTCAATTTTTTTTACAACCTATAATAGAGTACTGACAAAATTTGGTACATAAAGGTGAAATGATGTAGAAATAATTTATATGTAAGCATGTGCAATAAAAGCCATAACATGATTATCAGTTACAGTAAATAAAGAATTGCACAAGTTGCATGTGATGACATCAGAATGTGGGAAAATTTTAAATTCATGGGTAAGAATATTCAGGATAGTGAGATTTCAAGAACATTTGGCTAAGTTACTAGATTTTTCAGTTTTAAGAAAATTTTTAAAAGTTCATGGATAAAACTTGAGTTGACTAAATGCCTAATAGTATTAATAAAATTTAAAAGTCATTGGGTTTACTGTTTTTTTGCTTTAAGAAGCTAACCTCTATAGAATCCCAAACATAAAGTTAGGAAAATCACAACTATCCTGAAGGTAATATAATGAGAATAAGATAATTGGAGTTTCAATATTAATTTCCAAATGATGTCAAAAATAAGAATCTGTCATCAACTCTGGGGAAGTGTTTTTCTGAATTACAGAAAATATTTGACACTTAGTAAGTCTGTACTTAATATTTTAGGTTGTATCAGTGTAAATGAAAAGAATGAGGACCAAAAATACTAAAAATGTATCAGTATTGGAATTAAAGTTACAGTTTAATATAAATTTACTTTATGAAACTGAGTGACTTCATATTTAAGAGCATATTTCATAAGAAACTGGCACCTATTCAGATATTAATATCTGAAATATAAATGGTAGGGGAATGAAGTGAATTATATAACAGGTTAGGGTTAGTCATTAATTGCTTTTTAATGCAACAATTAAAAGAGAAACTCCACGGTCACACAGAATATAATTAAGATGTTTTAAGTAGGCAAATTCCTTTATTACACATGATTGGAGAACTTTAGTAACAATTGAATTAATAAGAACTTTTTTTATGAATATTATTACTTCATTAGTCTATAATATAGTCTTTATACCAAAATACCTTTTCTTGTAAATAATGTACCAAAATCCTTTAACTTTATTTAGAATATTCTTAAGAATGAACTTCACTTATTCATCTTAAGAAAATAAAGTATGCAAAAGTCTAAATCTACTTGTCATCTTAATTTGATATTTTTTGTATTGGTATATACAAATGAGTGAATTATTTGACAAAGTATTTTATGTATTACAAAGAAGAACAATTTTAATAAGTAAGATAAAATAGATATAAAAAATCACCTATACAAGGCAGTATGGAATAAAACAGTGATTTCTAATACCGTGTTATGGGTAGATTTCACTTGTGATGAACTTTCAGGAGTCTGAAGTGAAATGAGGAAAACTGAATATAGTGTTATATAGAAGTTAGTATAAATTATAAACTGTGTCTAATTTTAATATGAAATTATGTCCTTCCTATCTTTTTAGAGTTAATATGTCCTATCTTTAATGAAACGATGATTTTGTTAATGTTGTTATCTAACAAAATTAAATATTGCATGTGTCAAGCTCTAAATTTATTTTATTTTAATAATTTCTTGCTCTATAAAACTTGAAAATCTTGGAAAAACTGATGTAGAACAAGAACTACAGGGGATGAGTTTAGGAAATTCAGTTTAAATGAAATGATGAATTCACCCTGTGCAAGAGGAATTAGAAAGTTTCCCATTTTTTATATTTTGCCCTCCATTTTTATTCAATACTGGGAATAGATTATTTTCCCATATCATACAGGCAAGGAATGTATGTGTATGTTTGTGTGTATGTTTTGGGGATAGAACTGGATGACTATGAGATGGGAGTTGGCAACTAAGTGTTTTGATTACAAAATGCTACTCTTCATGCAAAATAAAAAGTATCTGAAATGGCAATAATTAAGTCCGTATTCTCAATACACTTGAGAGTTAAGTTTTCATGGCTGAGTCAATATATAATCTGCTGACATTTTATAGAGTTGAATATATATATTGAACAATCAAGATAATATTTTATTTTTAGGGGAAATATGTTCTTAGCAAGAATGCTTTTTATGCCATGAAACATAGGTGTAAGCCCATTCCTCTTTAAAAGCTTCGATTGATTTTTTCAGTTGAGACAGCAAACACAAGATGATCCATGAAGTTACTGCATCCTTTCTGAGATTATCTGGCTTTCTTAAGTTGTTCAGACAATTCCCTTTGGAAAATGTCTACCTGAGGGTACAAATAAAAACACTGTCAGACTGGAGAGAGGAAACCAGCATAATAATAATAAGATTATAAAATTATTTATAAATAAATAATGACATTAACAGTGTCATTAATTTACCAACTTACCTTGTTTTGCAAACAAGGAAGTAGATGTTAAGCAGCTTGTATTATGTCACATAGATAGAACACAGGTCCTGAGTGACTTTAGAAAAACTAAATCACATAGTTTATCTCCTCTGTGATAAAATTACGGTCTGTACTAGGAAATACGTAACTCATCTTGAGTGGTCTATAAATCACAGCATTTATGTTTCTTAATTTTTCTTCAAAGAGGTTTTTTTCTAATTTTCTTTAAGTATATGGCCTTTTCCTTAAGATCAACAAAATTAATTAAACTCAATATTTTATATGTTAATTTATTGCATCTGAAGTGAAAGGAACACAATGGGTTAATAAGTTTGATCAAAATTCTGGATTATTTACAGAACAGAGTCTAGGGAAATAACTTTTTGTAGCCTGTGGGGTAGTACATGTAGAAACTTAATACGTTAAAATGTTACAACAAAAGTATTAAGTACTATCGTACATGTAACTAGAAGAAAAAAGCCCTCTTCTGATTTTGTTGTAGAAAGAAGGAAAATAAATGTCTACTTTCAGATTATATAGATCAGTGAGTGGAGGGTGACTTAGCAAAAAATAAAGAAAAGAATTTTAACCTTCATGCCCTGCCTGGGTCCTCTTCTTTGTAAAGCAGCCGTTGAGGCAAATGGTTATATTATTGGCGAAATTGTTATTGGCTCCATTATTCACATACCAGCAGGTTTTCTACCAGCAGGAGGAACTGAAATCACTCCTCAAAATAATGTAAAGCATTATCTATGATTTGGACAAGAGAATCTGAGGACATAATGTGTATAGGACTATATACCTCTTCCTTAATGTGAATATAGTCTACATTACCACTAAAAATGATGATCTGGTTTTTGAAGCATGTGTGTGCACTTGTGTGCTCAATAAATGTAAAGTAATTAGAAGGTGGAATAAAGCAAGGATGGGAGAAAGAAAGTATACTTGTTCTAGTTTCCCCATTTTTTTTATAGCTGGAAGTCAATAGAAGCAAAAAAAAAAAATCATTCCTTGAAAAACTATAAGTAATTTTTATAAAATCAAGGTCTATAAAATTTATATTTTATGGTGTAACCAGAACTGCCACAGTTATCTAGGCTTAGATTTCTATTTAAGTGGATTTTATGCTCACCACATCAACTTTTTTACTATGATGCATCAATTTTAGAGTTTTGAAATTTTTGATTTATCTCTTTGTTGAAGATATTTTTATGATCCACTAGCTTTTGTTAAAATAAAAAAAAAATCATGTGTACGCCATTCACTGGGCTATAGGTATTTGAGAATGTCTCTCCATTACATTCAGACTTTTTTAAACTTGAAAAACCTATTTTATTATAAAATATGAAATCTTATGCAATATTTCCGGTATTGAAAATACCAGCATTTGTGATTATTCTCTTTCATAATATGTGGACTTTTACTATAACACTTTTTCACCATTGCTGCCATAAGTTACCTATTACTATGTAACAAATTACCCCCAAATTTAGCAGCTTAAAACAAAAATATTATCTGAGTATCTGGGGGTCAGAAATCCAGGAGCAGGTCAGCTTGCAATGTTGGCTCAGGAGCTCTTGCAAAGTTGCAGTTCAAATGTTACCCAGGCTGAAGTCATCTGAGAGCTTGGCTGAGCTGGAGGATCTGCTTCCTGTTGACAGGCACGGTTCCTCAGTATGGGGACCTCTCCCTGGAGCTAGTCACAATATTGTGGCTGGCTTACCCCAAATAAGTGATCCAAAAGAAAAAGCGATGCTGCAATTTCTTTATGACCTAGACTCTAAGTCACTCACTGTCACTTTTGCCTTGTCTTATCACAGGAGGGGATTACATGAGGGTATGAATACCAGCAGACAGGGATCATTGCGGGACATCTTAGAGTCTGGCTATGATACCCTACAAATTTTAAGTTTTAAATTTTTTTGTGGTAAGATGCACATAAAATTTACCATTTTAACCATTTTTAAATGTACAATTCAGTGACATTAAGTACACTCACAATGTTGTGCAACTATCTGGAAAAGTTATTTCCAGAACTTTTTTATCATCCCAAACAGAAACTCTGTAAGCATTAAATAGTAACTCCCTATTCCCTTCTTAGAAGCCCCTGATAACCCTTCTTCTACTTTCTATGAATTTGCCCATTATTGGTATCTAAAGGAGTCCAAATATTTGTTCTTTGTGTCTGGCTTATTTCATTTAGCATGGTGCTTTCAATGTACATCCATGTTGTTTCATGTATCAGAATTTCGTTCCTTTTTTATGGCTAAATCATACTCCATTGTATGATTGTTGGATCATATGGTAATTCTATATTTAATTTTTTGAGGAACCGCCTGTTTTCCAACAGGGCTGCATCATTTTACATTTCCACCAGGAATGCAGGTGGGTTCCAGTTTCTCCACATCCTTGAAAACATGTATTTTCCATTTTACTGATAATAGCTATCCTATTGGGGGTGAAGTGTTATGGCATTATGGTTTGGTTTGCATTTCCTCAGTGACCAGTGATGTTGAGCATCTTTTCATGTGCTTAATGGCCATTTGTGTATCTTTGGAGAACTGTCTATTTAGGCTCTATACCCATTTTTTAAATTGAGTTGTTTTTTGTTGAGTTGTAGGAGTTTTTTAAAAAACTTTTTAGATATTAATTCCTTATCAGAATATGATGTGCAAATATTTTCTCCCATTCTGTGGTTTGTCTTTTCACTCTTGTTTGTTTGTTATTTTTATTTTATTTTGTTTTATTTTTTTTTGAGACAGAGTGTCGCTTTGTTGCCCTGGCTAGAGTGAGTGCCGTGGCGTCAGCCTAGCTCATAGCAACCTCAAACTCCTGGGCTTAAGCGATCCTACTGCCTCAGCCTCCCGAGTAGCTGGGACTACAGGCATGTGCCACCATGCCCGGCTAATTTTTTCTGCATCTATATTTTTAGCTGTCCATATAATTTCTTTCTATGTTTTTAGTAGAGATGGGGTCTCACTCTTGCTCAGGCTGGTCTCGAACTCCTGACCTCGAGCTATCCACCCGCCTCGGCCTCCCAGAGTGCTAGGATTACAGGCGTGAGACATGGCGCCCGGCCTGTCTTTTAGTGTCCTTTGATGCACAAAAGCTTTAAATTTTGATGAAGTCCAGTTTATCTATTTTTTCCCTTTTGTTGCCATGCTTTTGGTGTCATGTACAAGAAATCATTGCCAAATTCATTGTCATGAAGCTTTTCTCCTATGTTTTCTTCTTCTTCTTCTTTCTTCTACATTCATACTTGTAGGGCAACTTAGTGAGGCATAAAATTCTTTGTTCACACTTTCCCTTGGAATGTTGTGGATGTTGTTAGATGTTGTGGACATTCCTCTTCTACCTTGTGGCACTTTCTGAATGCTGCTTTGGAGACATCTGACAACCAATTCATGTTTCCCTCATATGAATGATTTCCTCTTACTGTCTGGAGGCCTATGTCAGACATTATTTTTGAAGTTCAGTGACTTCAAAAATATATGCTTTGGCAAGAATATCCTGTAGAACTTTTTCCTAGACTATATCTGCTCTTTCTAAGTGCAGATTCAAATTTTTCTTCATTTCAGGAAAATGTATTCTGGTATATTATTAAATATATTTTAAATTATATGTCTCTTTATTCAGAGATTCCAATGTGTATATGTTGGGTTCCCTTTTCTGTCTCCTATATATATGATCTTTTTATAATTATATTTTTTTTCTATGAAGGCTACATGGAAAAGGTTATATTGGAAAATGTTTCTCTACTTACATTAGGGTAATTTTTCCAACTAAATACTGGGTCATGTTACTTGCTTACTTACTAGTTTTCAATAGTTTACCATCATCTTTGGAATACATCTGAAATTCTGAACAAGACTCGACATCTCCTTTTCTATTAATAGTTTCATCTTGCAATCTTCTCCCCAAGGTATCTACACAGGCTCCACTGGGCTTATTTTAGTTCTGCAAATGTAATATTCTCTAGTGCTTTTTTTCCCTATACTTTCCATGTACTGTTGATTCAGCCTTAAGTGAATAAAAGGGGGTATTTTAGAAAAAGTAATATGAATATAGCGTGCCAATTGACTTGGGGGTTGTGGAAGTTAGAGATCAAGAAATTTGTTGGAAGCATGTTAGAGATATGCAGATGATGTAATTAACAGCCTCATAAAAGGGGGCCATGATAATGGAAAGAGTGGACTAATATAAGAACCAATGGAAAAAAAATCAGTGCTTGAAATTAAAAACAAAAAATCAGTGTACTCTTCTTCCCAAACCCATTCAGTATTTTATATTCCTTAGTTTGTATTTCTTATGCCAGTGCTCACGGGGTTGTCCTAACCTGAAACAAAAGGCATCCTGGATGTTTTTGCCTTTCTCCACATATAAATATTCACCAATTCCTGTCAATTAAATCTAAATTTCTTTCCTCCTATTCCACTGCTACGTGCTTAAGAGACTATCAATGTCTTCCTTCCTTTTCCACTGCCCCTCTCTTAGGTAAGCCCTTCATTATTTCTTGCTTGAACTAAAGCAATAGCCATTTAGGAAGATTACTAGCCTCAGCTCGTATTTTTGCTCAAGGCTTTGTCTATACTGTTCCCTGCACAAACTTTATGGTGCACAATTATGATAATTCTACTTCCACCTAAAATTTTTTTGTGCTTTCTGACTGTATTCAAGAAAATATCCAAATTTGTTGCCATGGTTCAAGAGAACTATTTCTTCTAAATTATCTTTCTTTTATCTCTGGCTTCAATACTTTCCCCTCTTTCTTGAATACTCCATAGTTCACCCACATCTATTTGTGGACCCTCACCTATGCAATGATATTTTTGTTTGGTTTTTTGCTATTCACAGTTGTACCTCAGACACTCTCTCCTGCTTAATTTTTAATTATGATTTTTATTTTGTGAAATTTAAAAGGCACAGTAAATTCAAAAACCAACATGGCAAACATCTTTGCACATTTGACACAATATTAGCTACTGTTAACATTTCATAATCTGTTTAAATATTATTTTAATAAATAAAATAAAACATTACAAATAAAGATGATGCTCCTTTTTCCCCAGTCACATCCCAGCCCTACCCACCTCTCTGCTCATTTGGATGCATGTTTGACCATTAATTTGGTGTATGTCTTTCCAATCTTTTAAATGTATTGCGTGTATGTGTGTGTGTGTGTGTGTGTGTATAGCCAAGGGTATACATAATACTGCCTTATTTTTTCTTTTTAAAAAGTATTAAATGATATCTAATTATATAAAACCTTGCAACTTGCCTTACTAAATTATGTTTTTGAGATTTACTGATGACATTCTATTTCTCTTTAATTTTCATTTTATTTTTCTTTAAAAAAAATCTTCCTTTTAAAATCTAGGAGAGTGTAGTCAGATCTACAAATGCTTAATATTATTTTAATAAAATAACTTTAGTTAGCTAGTTTAACATCATGACAGGATTCCATTAAAATAAATAAATTGCCCTTTTACAAAGACTTTCCTTTGTCTCTGAAAAGGAACCTTAAGAACAATAGTTTATATCTAGGATTATCATCTGTACATTGTTTCTTAAATTCTAACTTGAAATAAAGTTTATTTTTCATGTAAAAGAAGATTTAAAATTACGTAAACAAAATTAAAACCAAACTCTAGGAGTTAAGGAGAAAATGTTTAATTTAATAGATAAATTCACTTGCAGTAATTTCTTATAGTTCTTTGTTTTGTCTTATTTCATTTGCTCCACTGAAGACCCATCTGGATGTATGTGTGAAGAAATAGAAATTATTTATACAATTGCAGGAGCCTACTTGTATGTGAGCACACACACACGCTGGGTTTGTACATTATTTCATCAGTGGGAAAGAGTGAGCCCAAGTCATATCTAATTAAAAATGAAACTCCCCAAAGAAATATGCATAGTATTAAATTCTAGTTTTTCATAAGCGTAATGAAAATTAAATAACTAAATTAGGATATATACTCTGGAGTTCATCTATCCATCAAAATAATTGTTTTTCTTTCTCTTTATTACTTTACTAATCAGTCTCTAATAAGTGACGAACCTACAATTGGTAGAGCATATGCTTGGAGTGCTTTATTTTTGCTTACTCTGAACCGATGGACTTTTATGCTAATTCAGTGCCCCTCACCTAGTCAAACCAATTAACATATTAATGTTGACGGAAACTTTGCCGGATTCTGGGACCAGTATCATTTGTCAAGTTCAAAAAGCTTACAAGGATTTTACATAGCCAGTCATATGAATCTCTCCAAATAACATAGAAAGGTCTCTACCTCTTTACTCCCATGCTAAGAGCTGTATTGCCAGAATCATACCTTCTATTTGTATATTCTGCGATCTTAAGATGTCCACCATCTGTTTGGTCAACATGAAGATTAGGGCTGTCACATGTATGGTTTTATAGTTCTACTCATTGGTTTATTCTCTTTTATCCAATGGTCTAGACAGGAGTTTTTCAACCTCAGAACTATTGACACTTTAGACTGTACAAAGTTTGTCATGGGCATGGCAGGAGATGACTCTCCTGTCCCTAATAGGATATTTAGCAGAGTCCATGACTTTTACTCAGTAGATACCAGTAGCACCTCCTCACTCTGTTATTACCAACAAAAATATCTCCAATAATTGCCAAATGACTACTGCAGAGGGAGGGGATGGCAAAATTGCCCCCACTTGAGAACCACTGCCCTAGACAACACTGTCATCTTCCACCAACACTATGCTTAGTCCTGTATGTCTGGGCAAAATGTATATTTGGGATACGTTTCAATCTGATCTTTAGGGCTATGTTGGCTCCCATTGACTTTTTATATACAGGAGTGTATTATTTTTATTTTATTTTTATTTTTATTTATTTATTTATTTATTTTTTTTGAGACAGAGTCTCACTCTGTTGCCCAGGCTAGAGTGAGTGCCGTGGCGTCAGCCTAGCTCACAGCAACCTCAAACTCCTGAGCTCAAGCGATCCTCCTGTCTCAGCCTCCCGAGTAGCTGGGACTACAGGCATGCGCCACCATGCCCGGCTAATTTTTTTCTATATATATATTTAGCTGTCCATATAATTTCTTTCTATTTTTAGTAGAGGTGGGGTCTCGCTCTTGCTCAGGCTGGTCTCGAACTCCTGAGCTCAAACGATCCGCCCACCTCGGCCTCCCAGAGTGCTAGGATTACAGGCGTGAGCCACCGCGCCCGGCCAGGAGTGTATTATTTTATTTCATGTTTTATTTGAAGCAAAAGTATATCAAACAGGTTTTTTTTTTTTTCTATTTTCGAGTCTCACTTCTGAAAAGTTACTTTAAACCTTAGCTATTTCTTTTGGTATTTATATTTATAAAATCAGAAGGAGGTGCTGCATGAGGTAGAACTACAAATACAGGGCTTTGGTTTATTGGAAGTAGTGGGGCAGCAAAAACACAAATGTTAGGGACTGGAAAGCTGGCATAATATTATGGCAGGGAATAATATTCAATAACGCTGTTGCCTGTGATATAATGGACAAACAATGAGCTACATGAGATCTTGAAAATGTGTTTTCTCAATATTTTTATATAAGGGAAAGTGAGTATAGGTTAGCCTATTTGCCAAGTTCTCTCTGCTTGCAGCTTGTAATGTAAGTTGACTAAGAGTTGGATAATTTGGAATCTCAAATGTAAAAAGGAAACAAAAGCCAACTGATTCTATTTTACCAACAGAAGCAAATAGATTTCTCAGCCTGTAATAGGTGCCACCACAGCTCGAAGGTCATTTGAGTGGGGTTGACTTTTCATCCAAGTCTATTGTTTTACAAGAGAGGAGGTTGGGCAGAGATCAGAGGCCAACAATTAAAAAAAATCTGAGTTATCAGACCATAAACTGTATCTGGAGAGAAGATGGTCTGTGTTTACTTCAATATAGAATTGATCAGAAGCAGAGTGACTGCATTTCTATTATGTTTTTGAGGCAATTAGATTACCAAAGAAGCCACAAGCGTGATTACAGAAGCTGTGATCAGATCACCTCTAAAGGATCCCCAAATTGCATAAACAGAAAAGGTTCTGTAAAGGGAGTGCAGCCTCTAAGAGAGATCAGATCCATTCTGCAATGCCAACCACAGTCAAGTTGCTGATTAACAAGGAGCTTTCTCCACTGATAAAGAATGGTGTTTCTGTGATTCCTGTCCAGCAGGATTTGAAAATTGCTTTGAGATATCCTATTCTATTTTCCAAATGGGAAATTTAATTTTTTTATCCTGTTTCCACTTTACCCTGTACAATGGACATATAGTGGACATATAATGGGATATTTGCTCTCTATATCCCTCCAAAGAATCTCTCTTAGGGCTCACCCTAGCTGGAAACACACAGCAAAGAAAATTCTGGGAAATGTAGTTCAGCCTAGCTAAGTTGGCAGATTACAAATTCACAAAAAGCAAAACTGGTTAATCTCTGTCATTCTCTGCATTCCCAGATCAATTTTCCATCTTTCCTTCTTTTCTATAGAACACAGGACTGGATTCTATTCATTGCATCAAGCAAACTCGCTTGCATTCTGGCTTCTGGTTGGGTTTGTCCAGTGGGAAGTGCTAGCATGAGGAATGAGCAGGCAATGACAAAGATTGGTGTAGTTCTTTCACACTGTCTCCCTGCCTGGCTGGGATTCCTGCGGTAACTGCATTTCACAATGGCCATTAGTGGTGTCCAGAGGCTCCTCTTCATGTCTCCAGTTCTTTCCAAGCTCCCGAGAAAACATTCCTTCCTCTTGCCCTTCAGGCTTAGGGCTGGTAATAATATCCCACTGTTCCTAGTCCCTGGGTGCCCACCAACCATTATTGTCCCCTTAACTCTGCCTCACATATGCAAATGGTTTCTTTAATAAATCATCTTTAGTAAACCCTTTATGGTGTGTCAGGACTTTGTTTCCACTTATTTTCTGTCTTCTATTTGCATTTATTTCTTTTCTATTTTTCATTGGGTTTTGTAGAATGTGTGAATAAACACATAAATATCTGGAAATTTTAAAAGTCTATTTAAAAAAACAGTAGAAAATGAGAATTTGTGGCAATTATAGATATGAGATTTACAATGGAATTTTTTTCATTTTTCCTCAAAATAGATGCTAATGAGACTTATCTATATTTTAACACCGATTCTAGTTTTAAGACAGCTGAAAATTGTTTCATTTTCATGAAGCTTCAAGCTGCTGCTTCTTCAGCATTCATGTTATTTCATAACTGCTTTACTAAACCTGGCGCCGTCATTGATCATTCTCCCCCAACCCCACCGCCAGACGGAATTTTTGGCTCTGTTCACTGTCACCCACTATCATACTTTCTTATCTCTAATATTTTCTTTTATATACCTTTTTACCCCTGGAGAGCTCCTACTAATTGAATTTTCTCAGAGTATGGGCCTTACAATAGATCTTCCTTCATTTCTGAATATTGAGCAGCGAGGTATTTAATCAATGAATCAATAAATAAGTAGGATGGAAGTCCCATTTTTCAATTTTAGGCTCTTTTAAGGATATCTTTTGTCTTTGCTTCTTCTAGCATTTGGCAGATTGCTTAACTTATTAGGCTCTCAAGAAAGGTATGCTGGGTAAAGTTCAGAGATCACAGAAAACTAAATGCAAGGAAACTGTAATAACTTCTCGAATTTTTCTGAAACAGCTCTCCCTCCATTACACGTGGCTTGTATTATAGCTATTCTATTCCAGACTTCTCTCTGATTCCCCTTTTACTGTGCTCAAAGACAGCTTCCAACTTCTTTTAGATTGTTACATGGTCTGGGCAAATTGACCTTTACTTGATCATTTTCAAGGTGGACAGAATGATTCTGAGTAATTTGGACTTTTCAAAATGTTTCTTAAGGAGAGTAAAAGACATGAAGACAACTATTTGTAGCTTGAGTGGTAGTTGGCAATTTTCTTTCCACTTCACCAAATCTTCTATTTTCTTTCATTTCAACTATTATTGAAAACATTTAAACTTTCCTGAGTTGAATTTGAATTAGTGAATTAAACGTGGCTTCTTTTTCTATACAGAAAACATTTAAGTTACATTTTCTTTTGTTTTCTTCTCTAATGGATACACCTGGTTTGTGCTGTGCTTTATGTCACCAGGTCAGTGTGTTCTCATTCAATATTAAAATTTAAATTATAAGAATATTTTGAATATCTTAGATTATTAAAAACCACTGGCATAACTGTCCCTTGTTATTTTCAAATGCAGAGATGAACAATAACAATTTTTAATAATGATAGTATAAGGAAAATATAGAGGCAAAATTATCTCAATAAAGAAAGTAATAGCATAAATTAACTAAAATTTTAAAAAATAGTTTGAGGAAAAAAAAAGTTATCAAAAGTAGAATGCCAAGAATAGGAGAGAAGTGATTTCTAAAGATATTTGTGCTATTGTAACCAGTAGGAGAGGAAGTTGGATGTTAGGCACAATAAAAAAATGTACTATTTCATTTTTTAAATAGTGCTGGCACATCATTGTTTCTTCACACATTTGATAAATGAAACTAGTAAAGATAGCTATGACGCACCTGATTTCAAAGAGTTCTGATTATTGCTCAAGGTTTATGATAGAATGCTTGTTGGTTAAATGGAGGAAGGATGTTTTAATACAGGATTTGTTATGTAAGTACATGCAAACCTTTATCCTTTTTATATGAAATATGTTATTAGAATTATTTAATTCTGCAATTATACCTTCTATCTAATATGTAATTTGTATTGCATAGATTAATACTGCCTAAATTAAAAAAATATCCAATTTAAAATGATCAATATCGCAACTATATATAAAGTCATGTTTATATCCTATTGAGAGACATATTACTAACTTATTTACAGTGTCTATGTAAGACACTTCCATAGGATATACCAAGTGTAAATAAATGTGTACTTATCTGGAAACAAATATGAAATTGGTGACTCTGAGAGTTGCATACTCTTCATTGATTCTTATACATGTTGTGTGCCTTTGAAATGAAATTAGAAGTACATGCAAGGAAACTTTAGAAGTAACTTCCAGGTATTCTAGTAGAACTATAATTCTGATTGCTATTTATTTACTTTATTCTTTCACAGAACTTTTATTAATTTGATATCAATGAATTATGATAATATATTAATCTAAGACTAATTCAAACAATTTATAAATATCTTAATTGTCTTTCTGAGGACTTCACAGGTAAACTTGCTTGGTCCATGAAAATCTTTGAGACAGATGAGGTCTCTCATTTTTATTTGACGTACGCCACATAGATCCTCCTTGTGCCTAATGTTCACCCAGCACCCAGGTCCTGACTCACAGTTAGATTGTATTCACAGAGCCTCACTGCTTTGCTACTTCCTTATCATTATTTTGACTATAGGAGAAAAATAATGATAATAGGGAAATTAGATCTAGTAAATATTGAGTGAATAAACACATATATACTCTGAATATGAAAAAAACTCCTAAATTACTCAAAAATTTCATGTTTCATATTTCACATAAAAATGTTCTGTGTATTCATTTTACATGTACAACAGGTTAAATACTATAAATGCTGTTCTGTTTCAAATTTACAGTCTAAAATAAACATTGACAACAAATAGGTTGTACAAAACAGACAAATTAATTACATGTGTATATTAAAAGGACTATAGATCCAAAAAACATGTTGAAACATCACACAGTTGATCTACTAATTAAATAAACTTGTTCAGATGGATAGTCCTACTACTTTTAAGGATTTTATTTATCTCTCATCTTTTAACAAAATTCTTGCCAACACCAATGTACTTCTAACTCCTCTTAATTTTTGGCTGAAAGGTGTCTCAGAGTTATCTTTCTCATGCTCATTTTATTACACCTATCCTCATATTATTGTTATCAATAGTATCATTCTTACCAATCTTAGCTCCAACTCTACACTTATATTAGTCAGGGTTCTCCAGAGAAACAGAACTGATAGGGGACACACATACATATTTATATTTATTTATTTTTTATAAGAAATCAACTCACATGATTATGAAGGCTGAGATGTCCTATGATCTACAGATAGCAAGCTGGAGACTTATGCCTGAGTTCAAAGTCCTGAAATAACAAAGATCAGAGCAGAACTAAATGAAATTGGAACCAGAAAACAATACAAAGAATCAATGAAACAAAAAGTTGGTTTTTTGAAAAAATAAATAACATAGACCATGAGCCAGATTAACCAAGAAAGAAGAAAGAGGATTCAAATAAGCTCAACGAGAAATGTGAAAGGAGACATTACAACTGATACCACAGAAATACAAAAGATTATACATGATTACTATGAGCACCTTTATGCACACAACATAGAAAATCTGGAGTAAATGGATAAAGTTTTGGAAATACAAAACCTCCCAAGCTCAAATCAGGAAGAAATAGCAATCCTGAACAGACTAATAAGTAGCAAAGTTGGATCAGTAATAAAAAAAACCTCCCCAAAATAACAAAAAAAGCCAAGGACCAGGTGGATTCACAGCCTAATTCTACCAGACCAACAAAGAAGAATTGGTACCTATCCTACTCCATAACACTGAGAACAAGGGAATCCTCCCTTACTCATTTTATGAAGCCAGTATCACCCTGATACCAAAGCTAGGAAAAGATACAACAACAACAACCACAGCAAGAACAAAATTGCAGACTAACATTCCTCATGAACATAGATGCAAAAATCCTTAACAAATTACCAGCAAACTGAATTTAATAACACATCAAAAAAATAATTCACCACAATCAAGTGGGTTTCACTCCAGGTGTACAGGGAAACAATACATAAAAAATAAAGTGACTAACCACATATATGGAATTAAAAGCAAAAAATATATAATTATCTCAATAGATGCAGAAAAAGCATTCATTAAAATCTAGCATCTCTTCATGATAAAGACACTTAACAAACTAGGCACAGAAGGAAAATAACTCAAAATAACAAAAGTCATATATGATAAACTGTCAGCCAATCATACTGAATGGAGAAAAGTTGAAAGTATTCCCTCTAAGAATTGGAACAAAACAAGGATGCCACTTCCATTCAACATAGTACTGGAAGCTCTTGCCAAAGCAATCAGGCAAGAGAAAGAAATAAAGAACATTCAGATTGGGAAGGAGGAGATCAAAATCTTCCTGTTTACTAATGGTATGATCTTACATCCACAAAACCCTAAAAATTCTTCCAAAAGACTCCTAGAATTAATAAAAGAATTCAGTAAGTCTCAGGTTATGAAATTAATATACAAAAATCAATAGCATTTCTATACACTAATAACAACCAAGCTGAAAGTCAAATAAAAAATGCAATCCCATTTACTATAGCTACAAAAAAAATACCCTTAACCAAGGAGGTGTAAGACCTCGACAAGGAAAACTGGAAAATATGGAAAAGACTAACCTTATTATTAGTGTAGGAAAATAATTTATGACTGAGACTCCAAAAGCAAATGCAATGAAAACAAAAATAAATAAATATAAATGGACTTAATTACACTAAAAGCCTTCTTTATAGCAAAAGAAATAATCAATAGAGTGAATAGACAACATACAGAATGAGAGAAAATATTCACAAGCTGTACATCTGACAAAGGCCTAATAGCCAGAATCTATAAGGAACTCAAATAAATCAGCAAGAAAAAATAATAACCCCATTAAAAAGTGACCAAAAGACACGAGTAGACACGTTTCAAAAGAAGAGAAACAAATGGCCAACAGACATGTGAAAAAATGCTCAACATCACTATTCATTAGGAAAATGCAAATTAAAACCACTATGAGATACCACCTTACCCTTATCAGAAAAGCCATTACTAAAAAATAAAAAAAATATATAGATGTTGGAGTGGATGCAGTGAAAAGGACTTGCTTATACACTGTCGGTGGGAATGCAAAATAGTACAACCTCTATGGAAAACAATATGGAGGTTCCTCAAAGAACTAAAAGTATATGTACCATTCAATCCAGCAATTCCACTACTGGAGATCTACCCAAAGGAAAGGAAGACATTTTATAAAAAAGATACTACCTTCACTCATATGTTTATTGTAGCAGAATTCACAATTGCAAAGATATGGAACCAATATAAGAGCCCACCAACTAATGAGTGGATAGAGAAAATGTGGTATATATAAACCACATTATATATATACACACACACATATACACACACACACACACATATATATATATACATATAATACACACACACCATGGAATACTACTCAGCCATAAAAAAGAATGAAATAATGTCTTTGGCAGCAACTTGGATGAAATTGGAGGCCATTATTCTAACTGAAGTAACTCAGGAACAAAAAAAATAAATACCACATGTTCTCACTTATAAGTGGGAGTGAAGCAATGGGTATGCATTGTCAGATAGAGTGGCTTAATGGACACTAGTGACTCAGAAGGGGAAGAGTGAAAGGGCCATGTAAGATGAAAAACTACCTATTGGGTACAAGGTACACTATTCAGGTGATGAGTATATTAAAAGCCTAGACTTTTCCACTGTGAAATTTAGTCAAGTAACAAAAAACCACTTATACCCCCAAATCAATTTAAATAAAACCAAAATAAGAATATATAACACAAACAAATATAATACGTTTTATGGTAATGTGTAAGATTAATAAAACAAAATTTAAAGTGCTAAATCATGTTCTTCCATCATCATTAAAATAAGAAAGACTTTAGTTTGTTCACATATTAGTAATTAATAATGATATACTTTTATATTGATGATATGTATATAATTTCTAGCCTAAAGTTTTTGTAAATTATTAAAATCTAAAGCTAATCTAAAATCAGTGTTTAGAAATGAAAGCCGGACAAATATCCAGGCCTTAACTCAAATTTCAGCTGTAACCCTAATGAAACTAGAAAAATTGATGGGAAAGAAAGAAGGACTGGAACTGTTTCTGTAATAATTTTCTCTTCTGGGAAGCAAAGCAAAAGTTCTTTCATGTCTGGGGAATTGAGTGGAGTAGGACAATAAGTACCTCCCCTGTACTAAAAGAATTATATTAAAACTAAATTTGGTTCATAATACGCAATGATTTTTTTTAATACTTGAGAAATCTTCAAATGTTATGAGAAACAAAGTTAAAAATAAAATGAGTTGAATGGCTACACATTTTTCTCTGTATTTTTCAACTACATAGAACACTTTCTGTAGTCACTATTTTGATTTGCCACAGAATTATGTTAGAAGTGAGACTGACTGACGAAATCTCTGGATGTGCTCTGTGATGGATCCTCATTCATTATAGTACAGAATATTAATTTATCTTCACATAATACGATGAAAAATTTAACATCAGATTTACCAGTTGGATCCAATTTGAATAACTTTAATGACTTTTCATGCTAATTTGGAAATAAACATGTTATAGGGAATAAAATTATTAGGTACTAGCCGAATTTCACATAATACTAGTTGTATTGTTATTATAATGGTTAAATTGCTTTTGTCATAAAAATCTCTGACTATTTTTGAAATAATATTTCCAACAATTGAAGATTTTTATACATATTTGTAAAGAATCTCTTAAGAAGAATTCCTAGAAACTAGAGAAACTTGGATCTATCTGCATTTTAAGGATTACTAAGCTATAGGCATATGTTTAAAACTAAAGCTTATAACCTATTAACAGTTGATGTGTTAATGTAGGGGGAACATGCAAATAAGATTATGACACTCTTGATCATACTCAGCATCTCTAGCTATTTGTCAGAAACATTAAAATGAAACTTGGCTAGCAGACAAGCCAAATAAATAGAATATTAAAGTAATTCTGTTTGGAATAGTTTTTAAACTTTCTTTTCACTTGGTAAAGTTTTACTTTCATCTTGAAGGTCCAGTTGAAAATCCTACTCCTTACTGATTTATTGCAGTAATTATGCCCTTTTAAATTCAATGTTTACTTCTTTATGCTCCCTGGTATATTTTGCAATGACTTTTTACATATAGATTCTTTCCTGAACATATACTATTTGAAGTTTACATATTATTTTATTCATGAGCATATTTTAACTAATGAACTCTCCCTATCCTAGCTTCAAGGCAAGACTCTATGTCTAGTTCTAGCCAATGAAATGTTGTATCTGTCACTTATCAGTTGAGGAATTTAAGAACTGTTTAGGAAACTCCGTGTTATCTCTTCTCTGGGTCTAAGAACTACGAAAGCTTCATGTTGAGATGATTGCATCTTATAATGAAGGGGGCCTGGAATCCTGAGTTTCTGGATACGGGAGAATCACCATTGACCTGCAGTGGAATGGCATGAGTGAGAAATAAACTTCTGATGTGTTAAGCTATTGAGATGTAGATTTTTCTCTTCATGGCAGCCCACATATACATAAACACACCCCTAGTTTCTAACAATCCTTCTAAATTCTTAGTTTCTTATCTACCACACATAGTACCTGCTTAAGAGATGTCAATAATAATGAATGATTAAAACATTTGTATAAAATCGTATTAGAATGAAATGTCATTTTCATTCATTTTATTTTGTAGGCTTGGATACAAAGTTTATTCAAACAGTTATTCATTCATTTGGCAAAGGTTTGTTCCATGTGTGCTATGTGCCAAGAATTGTCTGCCTTAGGTCCTGGTAATATAGCAATAAATAAAAGAGAATCTTAAATTCCACTGTGAAGGATAGACAATAAACAACGTAACTATGTCAAATATATACGCTAAGGAGAAAAAAATAAAGCAGGAAAGGCAATGAGACAGGATTGTTGGCTTCAATTTTAGAATGAGTAGCCAAAAAAGATCTTGCTGAAAAAGTGACTTTTGAATAAAGAACTAAGGGAAGTGAATGAACGAACCATCAAATTGAAGAAAAAGCTCCAGCCTAGAAGAAACAGAATGTGTGAAGGTGGGAGCCTGTCTAGACTCGTCAAGACACAGCAAGGAAGTGAGTATGACTAGGGCCCTGAGAATGAGGAAGAGAGTAGGAGTTGACACATTCCCAGAGCTAATGAGGGCCCAGATCATTTAGGGCCTTGAAAATTATTTTAAGGACTTTGGCTTTTATTCTGAGATGGAGGGCCCCTGGAGGGTTTTGAGCAGGGGAGTGACATGACATGAATTAGGCTTTAATAGGACCACTCTGGTGCTGTGTTGAGAATAGACTGAAAGATGGTAGCACTGAAGCAGGAAGACCTGTAGGAGTGTAACTAACTGATATAATACAGATGAGAGATGCTGGTGCCTTGGACCAAGTTGGTAACAGTGATGGAGTGGAGAAATGATAAAATTTGAAATATATTTTGGAATTCCAGACCATAGGATCTTGTTATCAGACCAGATATGAGGTTGAGAGAAAGATTAGTTAAGAATGGCAAGAAGGCTTTTAGTTTGAATAACTGGAGGAGTACAGTTGTCATTAAGCAAGGTGGGAAGACTATAGGAGGAGCAGTTTTAGCAGAATGCCATAGATCAGTTTAGGATGTCTTTAGCTTGAGGTGCCAGTTGAACAAGTAAGTGGAGATGTCAAGACTCTTGAAAATATGAGTCTATACTTTAATGGGGGAGTCCAGGTAAAAGATATAAATGTATTAGTTGTCAGTACAAGTATGTGGTATTTGAAGCTGTAAACTGGATGGCACCAACAATGTTACGGCTGAATGGGTTCAAGGGAATGGGTTCAAGGACTGAGCCCCAAAGCATTTAATAATTTAGAAGTCAGAGATGAAAAGAACCCAGCAGAAGACCTTGAGGAACAAGAGCCATAAAAGTAGGAGAAAATCCACATGAGTGTGATGTTTTGGAAGCTACGTTTTAAAAAAAGAATTTTGAGGAGACAATGATTAACAGTGTCAAATACTCCTAACTTGATGAAATAGATGAAGTCTGAGGAATGACTATAGGATTTAGCAAAATGGAGGACATTGCTGAAATTGGTAATGGCTTTTTGGCAGTGGTAGTGGTGGGATTTAATTTGGTGGATTCAAGAGAGAACGGGAAGGAAGAGATAGAAGACGACTATGCGTAGACTTTTTCAAAGGGTTTTGTTGTAAAACTGGAAGCAAGGAATAGGTGCCAAGAGGGAGGAGTTGGGCCTGGGCAGTTTTATTTTTTCAAAATAATAGCTTATTTTTAAAATAATAGCTTTATTCATTTAAAATAATAGCTTGTTGCATCATGATGGAATGATTCAATGGAAAGGAAAAAAGTAGGATACAAAAGTGGAGGCAGTTTGTGGAAGTTTATTTTTATTTCTCCTATATTCTTACTGACGTAGAAAGCAAAATAATCAGCTGGGTGTGAAGAAATTGAAAATTTCAGGGATTCAGGAGAACAATTACCTAGATAGTAGGTGAGAAAATAGATTAGGTAAATAAAATATTATTCATAGGCAGGCTTAAGGGTACACTTAAGGTTTGTGATTACAATAAAGCAATGAGGATTACTGTCTGTTTCCTCTAGCCAAATTCATCTGCTTCTTGGAAGCAATGTCACAAGAGAACCAAGTTCCAGTTAGGACACATAGGAGATGGGAACTTTCATGAAAGGGTTGGGTATAAACTTTAAAAGTTATTTACTGATGATTGACTCTAAAGTCTAGAAGGCTAAACTTTGGGAGATGGGAAGAATTGGGAGATGGAGTCAGAAGAGGAGAGACCAGAGCTGAATTAGGAATCGGCCTTGGCAAAACAGGATAAAGGGCAATAAAACCGGGATAAAGGGCAATGATGACATTAGCCTTTGTGTTCCAAAGGCAGTGACAGTGAGGTAGTGACTGCTTAGGGGAGGGGAGAGGAAAGTGGGAGTAGGAGGTGCAGGAGCCAGGAGCAGTAAGGGGGAGGCTGAGTATTTGAGTCTCTCTCTTGGCTTCTGCTAGTCTTTGAGTCCTGTAGAGCAATGTAGGGCCAGTTTGTTAACTCTCTGTGATGACGGTGGTCAGAGGGAATGTGTTCCAGGACTGCAGTCTCCTGCTTGATTTGATTGTAATAATTCTAAGTGCTTTCATAAACAAATTCAGCAAAGTTCATTCACTTAGGGAGCTGAGGACCAGAATGTGTGGGAAACGTTATTTCTTTTTTCCTAAACTGTGTGATTTGTCAAAGCTGCCTGCCTTAGATTACACTTTTAATCTACCTCTTTCTATATTTGAAAGTGAGCATTCTGCTAACCAGATAATCAGAGCAAGATCAACTGAGACCAATCAATCTCTGGAAAATGACTTTTGGATGAGGTATAAGAATAGAGAGGCAGAAGTAACTTTCAAACACAAGACACCTGGACAGGTGCTAGGTGGCATCATCCTTACACCATATCTCTCACTTTTAATTTAATCTTATTACTGCCTTCTTGTTTGTAGTCTGCAATAATCTTATTTTCCTTGCTTTTTTAATTTAGTACTCTATTCATTATTTAGTTTCCTCTATAATCATTCTGACATTCTAATTCTAAAGATAAAACTTCATTTAAAATAATTGCCTTTGAGCACTACTTATTTTTTATTTTATTTTATTTTATTTAGTTTAATTTTATTTTACTTTAGCTTTATTTTACATATAGTAAAATTCCCTCTTTTTGGTGTATGATTGTGTGAATTGTGACCATTGTATAGAAACATGTAAACACCACCACAATTAATATATAGAATGGTTTCATCAGTCCTAAAAATTACCTCATGCTGTCTTTGTATCAAACCTCTCCTCCCACCCCTGCCCACTGGCAACCACTGATCTGTTCTTTGTCCCTAGATCTTTGACTTTTCCAGAATGGAAATCTAATCAGAATGTCATTGATCTTTATTCATGACAGAAATTACATTACCCCAATTATTCAAGGCAGACATTTGAGAATCATCTAAATAATTCCTTCTTTAGATTCCACATCTAATCAATTTTATGTCTTCTGTAATATTTCTGAAATACCTTCTTCCCTTTCAATGAGCTAGGAGAAGTGAGAAAAGGGAGTTATAGGAATTTCATGTTTAATCAGCATGTTTTTGATATTAATGGTCATTATTCTTTAGTTTTACTTGGGACTTTTCCTTAGAAGGCAGATTTTTTTTTTTTTTTTGAGACAGAGTCTCACTCTGTTGCCCGGGCTAGAGTGAGTGCTGTGGCGTCAGCCTAGCTCACAGCAACCTCAAACTCCTGGGCTTAAGTGATCCTCCTGCCTCAGCCTCCCGAGTAGCTGGGACTACAGGCATGCGCCACCATGCCCGGCTAATTTTTTGTATATATATATTTTAGTTGTCCATATAATTTCTTTCTATTTTTAGTAGAGACGGGGTCTCACTCTTGCTCAGGCTGGTCTTGAACTCCTGACCTCGAGCGATCCACCCACCTCGGCCTCCCACAGTGCTAGGATTACAGGCGTGAGCCACCGCGCCCGGCCAGAAGGCAGATTTTATTGATCTTTTTTGTAGGTTTATGTTGGTGTTAGGAGAAAGAGTTAAGATTGTTTAGGGCAGAACATTTTAAATGTAGTTCGTAGCTTTCACTGTTCAGGGAGTCCACAAAATAAATAATTTGACAAAGTGAAAATATTTTCTTGTGATGAATAGTGAGCTTAAGAATGGAGAATTGATAAAATTTAAAATTAAAAGAAATTCTGGTAATCTAGCCCATTAGGTTTTTTTTTTTTTTTTTTTTTTTTGAGACAGAGTCTCACTCTGTTGCCCGGGCTAGAGTGAGTGCCGTGGCATCATCCTAGCTCACAGCAACCTCAAACTCCTGGGCTTAAGTGATCCTACTGCCTCAGCCTCCCAAGTAGCTAGGACTACAGGCATGCGCCACCATGCCCGGCTAATTTTTTGTATATATATATTTTAGTTGTCCATATAATTTCTTTCTATTTTTAGTAGAGACGGGGTCTCACTCTTGAACTCCTGACCTCGAGCGATCCACCCGCCTCGGCCTCCCAGAGTGCTAGGATTACAGGCGTGAGCCACCACGCCCGGCCCCCATTAGGTTTTAAAATAAAATGATTAATATTTTTTCTACTTCCTTATCACTGATTTAATGCTGTCTTATTACTGGAGTATTGAAGATTTTCTGTACAAACATGCTATTTCATATCTTTGCTCTTGATTCTCCTTCTGAGCATCAAAATCAGGATTAGTTCTCTAACAATATCTAAAGTATGTTTTTTCATCTTTAAACTTTATATATGTTAATATATATATTCATTAATATACAATATATAAATATATATTAACGTATATTCATTAATATAAAATGTTAATATATATGATATATATATTAACATATATATCACTAATATAACATAATATATATTTATATATTACATAAATGTTAATAAATATATATGTTAATATGTTAATATATGTTTATATATTCTGTATAATATATAATAAAATAACGTGATATTTGTTTATATTAACATTTATATGTTAATATAATATATAAATATAAACACATATTTTATATATATGTTAATATATTTTTATATTTATATAGAGAGAATACTTGAATCTGCATTACATAATGAGAATTGCTTAGAGTTTGCCACAATATTTACATATGAACTATGATACAGGATAAATTCCTTATTAAGGGACTAGTTACCACCCTTAACAATGTGGCTAAACTGTGTGCTCCAGCCGATACTGCTTCATCCCATACATGTTTTGGGAAATATGACATAGTGTAAACTTTACTGTAAGATGAGTGCCTTTTCCCCTGAGTTTTGAACGTTCAAAAAATATAATGAATATGTGAAGGTCTTGATCCTGGAGAGAATGGAAATTTCTCAGGGAAAAGGAAAAGAATAGCAAAAACCAAAAACAAGCAAAAACACGACCAGCACACATAAGCACATAGAGAATGTTTTTATATTTGATTGAAGTCTCAATTTTTCATCAAATTTTACTAGATATAGAGACTATGTTGACAAGTGAACAAATTGCTAGACCTAGAAGATGAAATCTTTTTATCAGATGGTGGATTCAAAAGGAATGAAGATAATTCATGTTATAGTGACCAGTGAAAAAGGCTCCTTTTAAGTAGTCAGATGAAATGACTTAAGGGTAAGGACAATTAGGTAGGTCTTGAGGGTGTATGTCCCCTAGAAAGTCCACTGATTCTGTGCTGTTCAAAGATCTATCTATGTTACAAATTGTCTTTGACTCAGAGCTCTGTTTTTTGTTTGTTTGTTTGTTTTGTTTTGTTTTTTGAGACAAAGTCTCGCTCTGTTGCCCGGGCTAGATTGAGTGCCGTGGCGTCAGCCTAGCTCACAGCAACCTCAAACTCCTGGGCTTAAGCGATCCTACTGCCTCAGCCTCCCGAGTAGCTGGGACTACAGGCATGCGCCACCATGCCCGGCTAATTTTTTCTGTATATTTTTAGTTGTCCAGATAATTTCATTCTATTTTTTAATAGAGACGGGGGTCTCGCTCTTGCTCAGGCTGGTCTCGAACTCCTGACCTAGAGGGATCCACCCGCCTTGGCCTTCCAGAGTGCTAGGATTACAGGCGTGAGCCACTGCACCTGGCCAGAGCTCTGTTTTTGTTGGTAGCCAAATTCCAAGATTTTCTCTTGGCTTTAAGTATTCCCCATGTGAGTGCTCCCTTATATTTCAGACTTGACCACAGGTCAAGTGAGAGTTAAGCTGCTTGCCTCAACCTGTGCTTATTTCTGATTCTTATCAGAATCCTTTTCATTCACCTGTATTTATATGAGTTGGGTACCTTTTGAAGTACAGTGTTGCTCTACACAATGACAGTTTGGTCAACAGCAGACAGCATATAAGACTTTTGTCCCATAAGATTATAAGGGAGCTTAAAATTTTCTATTGTGTAGTGATGTAATAGTAGTTGTAACATCATAGGACAATTACTTTATTTATTTTTATAATTTCATTTAGCCTAAGTGTTTATATAGTCTACAGTAGTGTACAGTAACGTCATAGGCCTTCACATTCACTCACCACTCACTAGCTGACTCACCCAGAGCAACTTCCAGCCCTGCAAGCTCCATTCATGGTAAGTGCCCTGTACAGGTGTGCCATTTTGTATCTTTTATACTATATTTTTACTGTACTCCTTCTATGTTTAGATAAGTTTAGGTACACAAATACTTACTGTTGTGTTATGGTTGCCTACAGTATTCAGTCCAGTGTATGCTGTACAGGTTTGTAGCCTAGGGACAATAGGCTGTGCCATCTAGGTTTGTGTAAGTGCACTCTATGATGTTTGCACAAATACAAAATCACCTAATGATGTATTTCTCAGAATGTATCCCTTTGTCAAGTGATGCATAACTGTACTGTCTGTCCCACCATGTGGCTCCACTATATCACATACAGGTCTCCTTTCTCTAGTGTGAAATTAGTCCATTTATTAACTAAGTAAACATATTGTTGTCTCAGCTATCTTTCTTCTTGTTCACTATGTCAATTCCATAATTGATTTAATTAAATTTTGGAAGGAGATTTACTGAGTAATGCAAAAATTTATGGTAGAACAATTGTTTACTATGTTGTCCGATATGCTTTTTCTATCAACCATTCTATACTCTCAAATATAGTAGACCAAAGAAAAATTATTCCTGGCAGATGAAAGATCTTAATAGTAATTTTAGTGGTTCAAATCCTCTTTTTCCTACTAGATTATTTTGGAACATGTCTTTTTTTTTTTTTTTTTTTGACAAGAGTCTTGCTCTGTTGCCCAGACTATAGTGTTGTGGTGTCAGCCTAGCTCACAGCAACCTTAAACTCCTGGGCTTCAGATAATGGGTCTCAAAATCTGTTGCAAGGAGACAGGAATAAAAGAAAAGCAAAATCATTATAGGAAGTTTTACATTTAGGTGTTTCTTTCAGGCATGTTAGATTTGAGTCACCATCTACTACGGAATCAAAAACATGGAACTCGTTACAGCCTCACCTGCTTGAATCTTTGAGCCTCTAAATTTAACCCTAACCCTAACCCTGGAACAACTGCTAGAACCTTTGACTAGATGGCTTAGGAGACATGAAAAAAAGATAATCAGGGAGAAGTTGAATAGGAGGGCAAAATTGTGAGTACTAGCTGTTTACCCTCGTCCAACTCTGCAGTCCTCACCCCAGCTATCGGTGAAGGGCAATTTCACCTTTAATTTGACTCTTTACTGTCCTATCAAATATTAAGCCTACTTACTTTAGTTCTATTCATTAAACACTTGAAGGCCTACTTTGTGAAAGTCACTCTGCTAGGTAGCAGAGACACGATGTTAAATTCCAGGTACACTTAAATTCCTCTTTGAACAGATGATTTCAAATGCAGTTTAGAGAAATTGCAGTTGATGGAGCAGAGAGAGATTAAAAATTAGTACATGACATTTTTTCTTAAAGTGTTGGTTTAGGAAAACACGATGAAAAAAAATCTGAAAAAAAAGATGACATATAAATATGTTTGTATCCAAGTGGTACAACAGAGTTATACAGTTTTCTAATCTCTGAGACCTTAATTTTTGTATTTGTTTTACAGAGTATTGAGTTTCCTTTCTCACATCTATTATATTAAGAAAGAAATGAGAGATGAATGGGCCAGATAGGAAGTAAAGAGGAGATAGCAAGTGTGTATATTAAAGGTTAATGGGAAAGAAGATAGGAGATTAAGTTGGAATTGAGAGGAAGTGTTAGTGGAGTACTGAGAAGGAAATTGAATGGGACTAACATATGTTCAGAAAAAAAAAAAGAAGAGAAAAGAGACACAGGAAGCAACCTGAACAGAAAAGAAACATAAGTACATACTTAAAAATTTTTGGAAGGAGGCATCTTTGATGAATTTTCGCTTGTAGCTGATTTTAAATGCTACTGGGATTTTAGATTTAAACTTTTCATTTCAGATACAACGTCACTGCTACCATGAAGGAGGTATACTTTTGAGGAGGGCTGAAAAAACAAGATGGTGCTATTTTATTGTAGAATGAAGCATGTACATAACTGGTGAAATAACATTTAAATGTGTTATATATAATAAAATATAAATATTTATGTAATATTTATATTAATTGTATTTAGCATGCTAATTAACACAAAACCTGTAAAGAAAACATTTCTTTGTCTTTGCTCATACCACGTGCTAACAATGTGCTGTTGATCTCTAAAAGCAAAATTCAATACTATGAATGATTTAATAATATAAAAGCTTATTTCTGGTTCCAGTTTATGTAATAGCTGTAGTTAAAGACTAGGAACCCCTATACTGCTACAGTATAAAATTGAGAATGATATAAATTTTTAAAAGTGAAACATAAAATAAATCTTCCACCCTGGGAAATGTGTATAAATGGACTATCTCTTAATTTCAACCAGCAATACATAAGAAGAAAATGTAGCTGACTTAATTGTATTACATCTTACAAACATGAGGTAATGGTACTTTTGATAAATGACTATAAAAGATGACTAGCAAGTTGGTCTGTATCAGTGTATCTGCAGGGCAACCAGGGAACAGGATGCCCTGAGTGAAAGGATCCAGTGTCTGATATGCCTGGCAGGCATCGTTCTATACCAGAGTCCATAGCCTGCTGCCATTGGACTATGTGATGTCATCCACTGACATACAGCTCCCTTGTCCAGATTTCAAGTTCATTGTACAGAAATCTTAATTCAAACTTTAAATCCAGTTCTTAAAAGTTGTAATCTCGGCCGGGCGCGGTGGCTCACGCCTGTAATCCTAGCACTCTGGGAGGCCGAGGTGGGCGGATCGTTTGAGCTCAGGAGTTCGAGACCAGCCTGAGCAAGAGTGAGACCCCATCTCTACTAAAAATAGAAAGAAATTATATGGACAGCTAAAAATATATATAGAAAAAATTAGCCGGGCATGGTGGCACATGCCTGTAGTCCCAGCTACTCGGGAGGCTGAGACAGGAGGATCGCTTGAGCTCAGGAGTTTGAGGTTGCTGTGAGCTAGGCTGACGCCACGGCATTCACTCTAGCCAGGGCAACAGAGTGAGACTCTGTCTCAAAAAAAAAAAAAAAAAAAAAAGTTGTAATCTTGAGCAAGTTACTTAATCTCCTTTTGCCTCAGTGTATGTATCTGAAAAATTAGGATAATAATAACTTCATAAAATTGTTATAAATATGTCAATTAATATATGTAAAGTACTTAGAACAGTGTCTGGCATGCAGTAAGTGCCCAATAAGAGTCAACTAAAATATAAAGTCAATAAAACTATTTTTTCCCATCTAGTTTATTTTTTTATCTCCAATATTACTATATAATAGGTGCTTCATTATATTTATTCAATGAATGAACATATTTGATATATTATGTAGCCTTTTAAAGATGAGATCATGAAACATTGAAAATAATATTCTGGCTGGCCTGCTTAGCATTTCTATACATTATTAGAAATTAATAAAATAGAATTCTGTCATATGCTTTGGTCTCTTATAAGATTAGTTACATTGGATCAATAAATCAGTAACTGATCTCTCTTGGAAAACTGATAAAATGCAGTTTCTGAAGCTGTAAAAATTAAGGATTTGCTGGATAGAGGCAGTTAGTATAATGACTGAGAGAACTTGGAATCTCAGATCCACCATTTAAGACCTGTGTGATTTGAACTGTTAGCTAATCTGTCATATGTTTTCTTATCTATAATATTGACATAATAATCATACTGAGAGCGTTCTTTTTTAGAATAAAATAAAATAATTTATATAAAGTGTTTTGCAGAGTGTGTAGTATATAGTAAATCCTAAAAAAATGTTGCTCCCAAACATAATATTAATTCATTTATTAATGCAACCAACAAACTTTATTGAAGTAACTGCCATGCCAGCTATACAATAACAAATAAGATATGGCTCCTATCCCTAGGAAATTTCACTACAGTAATGTAGAAGAACAAGTAAAAAGGTAATTACCAAATAGTGAAATTGCTATTATAGAGATAACAGGTAACATTAGGAGCATACAGAAATGGAACTTGAGCAAGGTCCCTATTAAAATATCAACATCATTTTTTGCAGATCTAGAAAAAATAATTCTATGCTTTGTATGGAACTAGAGAAGACCCAGTATAGCAAAGGCAACCTTAAGCAAAAAGAACAAATTGGGAGGCATCAATTTACCAGACTTCAAGCTACACTACAAGGCTACAGTAACTAAAACAGCATGGTACTGGCATAAGAACGGAGACATAGACCAATGGAACAGAATTGAGAATCCAGATATAAAACCATCCTCGTATAGCCATCTAATCTTTGACAAAGCAGACAAAAATATACACTGGAGAAAAGAACGCTTATTTAATAAACGGTGCTTGGAAAATTGGATAGCCACATGTAGAAGACTGAAACAGGATCTGCACCTCTCACCTCTCACAAAAATCAACTCACAGTGGATAACAGACTTAAACCTAAGGCATGAAACTAAGAATTCTAGGAAAAAATGTTGGAAACACTAATAGATATTGGCTTAGGGAAAGAAGTTATGAACAAGACCCAAAGGCAATCACGGCAACAACAAAAAAATAAACAAATGGGACCTGATCAAATTAAAAAGCTTCTGCACAGCTAAGGAAATTATCACAAGAGCAAATGGACAACCTACAGAATGAGAGAAAATATTCTCATACTGCACACCTGATAAAGGGCTCATAACTAGAATCTATATAGAACTCAGAAAAATCAACAAGAAAAAAATCAAACAACCCCATTAAAAAGTGGGCAAAGGACATTAACAGAAACTTTTCAAATGAAGATAGATTAATGCACAATAAACATATGAAAAAATGCTCAGCATCTCTAATCATCAGGGAAGTGCAAATCAAAACCACAATGAGATATCACTTAACTCCAGTGAGAATGGCTTTTATCAAAAAGTCCCAAAACAATAAATGTTGGTGTGGATGAGGAGAAATAGGAACACTCATACACTGCTGATGGGACTGCAAACTAGTACAACCTCTGTGGAAAGTAATATGGAGATAACTCAAAGAGCTAAAAGTAGAACTACCATTTGATCCAGCAATCCCATTACTGGACTGGGCAAAGGCAATATATGTAACCTAATCATTTGTACCTCTGTAATATTCTGAAATTAAAAATAAAAATGCCTTCCTCAAAGACCTGTGTGAGCTGAGTGTTGAAGCAAAAGTAGGTTTATGTGCAGACGGAGGGAGCTACAGCAGTTCAAAGCATGGGGAAGAGAGAACACATGGATAGTACTTCAGCAACTTTTTAAATACTCAGTATAGCTAGGAGAATAAAAATATGGAATGCAGCTTACGTTTTCTGTTAAAAATAATAAGAGCAATAACATACTGGAGTAGTTCTTTAGAGGTTATAGGGTGTCTTTATATATTATATCTCTTGAATTCTTATGCAAAAACTCCAAGAAGAAAGACAGGTGGGTATTACATTCTGTATTTTGTACAGGACACTAAGTTTGATTTTAGAGACTGGCTTATAGTCCTATATGCATTGTTGGGAATGAACACTGAACCTTGATTCTTGTGTTTAGCTTCTAGTGAACTCTGAGCCAAGGCAGAAGCAGAAAGTTAGGAGAGAGAACTGTCTCCTGATTTTGCTCCTAAGGGTAATGGTGCTTGGCAAAATATTATTTTGTATGTATTATCTTGGCATTGGCTATAAGACTTGCTGTATAGTTCTCAGTTGTGTGTGAAATGGTTCTGTTAATGAGTACCATTTAAAAAATCCTACTTGATGTAAGGTTACAAATCTTGTGCCTGGTACATGGTGTTCAATATTTGTTTGTTGAAAGACTGAGTGATTGAATGACTCCATAGCTATCTGAATCCTTAGTAGTGTTATTCCAGGCACAGTTTTGCAGATAAAATAAAAAGTTTTCTTAATTACATTTATATACAAATGGCTTCACTGGAAATATATTTTGAAATTTCAGCATTTTATTCATTTTGAATTTTCATGAGGTTAATGTTTATTTGTTTTTTTTACTTTTTAATTGTTTTTTTTTTTAAGAGACAGAGTCTTGCTTTTGTTCCAGGCTGGAATGCAGGGGTACCATCATAGCTTACTGCAGCCTCAAACTACTGGGCTAAAGCGATTCTTCTGTCTCAGTCTCCACAGTAGCTGGAACTAGAGGTGTGCACCACCATGCTGGCTAATTTTTCTTATTTTTTGTAGAAATGGGGTCTCCCTATATTGCCCATGCTGTTCTTGAACTCCTGGCCTCAAGCAATCCTCCCCCCTTGGACTCCCAAAGTTCTGGGATTACAGGAATGACCTACTACACCCAGCCTCATGAGGCTAATGTTTATTAATTAATAAACTAATTCATTTATTTGGCCAAGAAATATTTAGCACAGGCCTACTATGTCCTAGGAACTGTGCCAGGTACAACACATATCATCTGATCTAATCCTTACAACAATCCCATGAGAATGTTTTATTATTTTCTGCTCTTTTCTAGAAAAGGAAACTCTAAGAAAAAAATAAAAATTTGGCCAAGGTTACCACAGCTAACAAACGGAAGAACTGGACTGTCAATCCAAGATCCCCCTCCGGAGCCCAGGTGCAATTCAGTTTTAGTATAACAATTTGTTAAATTTGTATTTGTTGATTTTGTCTAAGTTGTATGCATTTCCACACGAATTATGTTAATTATTCAAATGGATATATTCCATTCCTTAGAATATGAGATTAAGGATGAACATGATTTTTGTTTTAGTATATTATTTTCTCTTCAGTTTTTTGATATTTTATAAATTGTTCGTCTGTTTTCTTAGATGTCTGCATAAAACACTCATCCATAGTATCTTTCATCAGAATCACAAAATCCCTTTTAAAAACTTAAGTTTTCAATTTTTGGTTGCTTACATTTAATTCCTTAAATATTTACTAATAGTTTGCATTTTTAGTTGGAGATTAAAAGGATGAATGAAATTTGCTTTTCTTTAATAAAGTCAGATTTTCCCCTACTAAATACAAAGGTTTTTATCCAAAATAATGACTTATTCTATCATTATATTGCTACTGGGGAACACTAGTATTATTTTTGGTTTTATCATGAATGAAAATAGTCAAACAGTATATGATCATGAGTCTCAGCATTTGAAGGTGGCAATGAAGCCTTGAAATAGGTTAAAAATGTAATCTATGTATTTTGTTTAATAGGACTAAGACACAAACTTCCTTTAATCAAGGCTAAATAAAGCTCTAGAATAGGGATAAAATTCAAGCATCATTTTCTGTTTTACAACATTAGCTTACATTTCTGTTCTATTTCTAGAGTTTCACATTTTTAATTGTATCAGACAAAAAGAGAGCATCTATAAGTTTTGTTATTTTCATATAACTCATGAAGTTATAAGAATTTTCTATTTTCCATTTTTTCCCCAAATATGATCTTCAGAGAAGTATATTGTGGCTTGACATATATCTTGGTAGCCATTTAGAAGACTTCTGTGCCTACTTTTGCTGTATATACATTTCTGTTTATGATTGGAAGATGAGTAGAATTCCGAATATTTTCTATTCAGGGAACAGGCTTAACAATTCTGAGGCTTTGATTAATGCTGCTGATGTATTAATGGCCCATTATATTTCCTGAACACTGGGGGAGAATATGTGCCTTTCTGTAAAGACTGTGGTTCTTATGATTCACTTACCATAGGGAGCAAAATGCATGGAAGATCTCTTGTCTCACAAGAAGAAATGGGTGGCTGTATAATACCAGTTGCATATATTACTGAACTGTTACAGAGGAAAGGAAATTACCCAGTCAGAATAGATATGTCTCTGTAGTCTTGTATTCCCATTCTAATATCCACAGAGTTTATCTTAGTCTGAATGGAGCTCTAAGTTATTAATTGTTTTAATGATTTCATTGATTTCTGTTAATCTAGGTAATGTGCCTTACTAAACTCGGTAGTTTATTTTGCTTTTCAATTAACCTTTTACTTTTGTTATATCATTTTTTATTAAAAACAAAGGTTTTATCTACATTTTAATGATATGCCTATCTTAGTGTATTATGAATTATATTTGGCTATCTGTACAGCAATTTTCCTGAATACTTTAGGGTAATGGCTCAGTATTTTTATTACAGATTTTCATTGATATTAAATGTTTTAAAAAGACATTTGAATAAATGCTAGAATTCTTTATGTATAACTTTATGTATAATGTTTTTAAAAGATTTTGAAGAATATAATAATGAAAAAATGTAATGTTTTAGCTTATGCTTTAATTTCTCAAGTTTAGGAATAGCACTATCATTCTAACTTAATAAGTTGTTTTAATTTTGTTCAGTTAATAAATTAATAAATGCAAAAATATTTTATAAAACCTTTGAAAATTTAAGTGTTTAAAATAGCATATTCTATAACAGAAGATGCATTCATAAAATATTTCACTACCTTATATAGATTATTTAATATTCAAACACATTCTGCCTAATTAAGGTCTTAATTTATTTTGAAAGATATAAAATTACCTGGGTATTCATAAAAATATTGGTGAAATGGTCCCACAGGATGCAAAGTAGCTTCTCTACTTTTCATTTCTGGGAATTCACATTCACATATGATTTTGTACCAATTAAAAACTGTTAATGACAAAACATTGTAATTGATTAGTCTTTGTATGTTTACAGCTCACTTTAATTGCTGAAAAACGCCATTTGTCAGCTTCATGTTCTATTGACAAAGCTATTGATTTATCTGAATTTGGCTTTGTCTTGTCTCTCGTACATAAAACTCACATATGCAGTTCAAATGGGAAATGACTGTATTGATTTCCTTAACTTGAGCCCAAATGCTAAAGATTTTTGGATAAGCTTTCTCATTACTTAAGCCAAAATCAATAAGAAAGAGCATCTTTTAATGAAAGAGCAGTTTGAGCAACGTACTTCAGAAATAGGGTCCTGTTCATTCTTTGCTTTACAAATCGATCTCCTAGGTTCCTTAAGTTAGGTCCAATTGGTTGACATTGTGGTTTGTCTTTGTGTGTAAACTTGCAGCTTCAGAAAGAGATGAGCTATAGAGACAGTGGAAAGAAACACTCTCCCTGAGAAAGAAGATCATCCACTAGCAGGTATAAAATCTAGTGGTGAAATGCAACACAACTTACAAATATACCAATGAATTCTTACATCTCTTCAGTTCATGCTTACATATTTTATGATGGCGCAATTTTTTAAATTTCTTCACTGGCTTATTTTAATAACTATGTGCATATCATGTGCATTTATACCAAACTTATTTCAATATTTGCTTTTATTTTTAAAAAAAACTTCTGCTTATTGCTGCAGTTTATGTTTGTAATATGAGATAATTTGCTAAAATATCAGGTCATTTGAAAAATAACATTGTTTAAGTGATCTTTTATCTTTATTTTTTTAGTGTCAAATTTCTCATGTTCTGCAGAAAGGTAAGCATAGAAAGTGAGCTACGGAAATAAAATGCCTGTTCTGAGGAACAACAGAATGAACTGAACGTATAAAACAAGTTATGTGGACAGGCCAGACGTCAGGTACATATGATATCATTAACTTCCGTGAACTACATAAATTAAGCTGATTATGCCTTCACTTAATTAACTGAGAATGACCTATTGATGTATAGGCTGAGTTAGCTAGAGACCGCTTGCTGCACTGTACTTAATTTATTGGTTTTCAATTAGTTCTTCTCTTGCTTGTGATTGTTGAGAAAAAAAAATGTCCATTTACGTCTATGTCTTGAGTATTTTTTATGAATAGAAGGTTTATATTTAAAACTTTATCCTGAGTAGTTGTTTTTTCTTTGCCAACAATGCTTATGTTGATGTAAGTAGTTTTTCTCAATGTTACATTAATTTGAAATAAATATGCAGATTAATTATTGTTAGTGTTATGATATTATTAAATCATCTTTATAAATAATCTCATATTCATTTCAAAAAGTATCTTGCTTTCACTAAATTTTGTAAATTAATTTTTATCAAAATTATTGTTAGAGTATGTTTTTGTGAAGGAATCTTGGGGAAGAATGCTTTTAGGTAAATATTTAGATTTTTGAAAATTTTCACTAGAAACTTACTTGAGAGTTTTTTTTAAAAAATAGAAATACTGTAGTATAAATCACTACTTTTGATTTCTTGTGGTAAGACTAATGTGTATGAGAATACCTTTGGACAAAATTTATCTTTCCAATTTTGAACTTGTATATACAGATTTTATGATGCCTGTTATACTTTATTATGTTGTCCTCTGCTATGTAGCTTTTGTAACCCACTAATCAAAAGATATTTATTGGACCATTCTTTTGTTCTCAATATCCTCACATTAGAATACTTCACCAGAGACTGGTAGTCTGATTTTAGGTATTATAATTATTTTAAGTTATCTACTATTGTTATTGTAAAGATCATTAAATATGAAATGTCTAATTTCAAATCAAAAGTATTGGTTATTATCCATCAAAGTAAAAGCAGTACAATTAATCAAAGTATTCACCTAAATTATCAACACAATTTTGCCATCTTAACAGTAGCTTGTTTATGTCAGTTTTTGAAGAAGCCTAGAAAGCAGGGAGTGGCAATGAAATTGCAAAAGACTTTTTCCGCAGCTTGTTGAGAATTGAATATTTTTCCTTGCAAGAAGTGGTCCAAAGCCTGAAAGAAGCGGTAGTCAGTTGGTGCAAGGTCTGGTGAATATGGTGGATGACAGAGAGTTTCCAATTCCAGCCTCTGTAGTTTGAGCAGCATTGCTTGTGCGACATGTGGTCAAGAGTTGTCTTCAAGAGGATTGGCCTGTCTCTATTGACCCTCTCGGCTGCTTAATCGCAAGGATCCTCATCATTGCATTCAACTGGTTGCTGTAGACATCCCCTGAAATCAACTGACCAGGTTTCATGAAGCTGTAGTGGAAAATACCAGCGCTGGACCACCAGACAGACACCATTAGCTTTTCTTGATGAATATTTGGTTTTGGGGTCTATTTTGCCTCATCGTCTTTATCCAACCATTGTGCCGAATGCTTGCGGTTGTCAAAAAGAATCCATTTTTCATCACACGTAACAATACGGTGTAGAAATGAGTTTCCTTTATGTCGTGACAGCGAAGAAAGGCTTTCAGGTGACTTCTCTTCTGACTCTGATTTAATTCATGTGGAACATATCTATTCAGCCTCTTTACCTTGAGGATTTATTTAAAATGATCCAATATTGTTGGAATAATAATGTCAAAGCATAGGTTGAGATGGATTTGCTTCCACTGCAGCTTTCAGCTCATCATTACCCACTTTGGTCTCAGATCGACCAGGGGGTTCATTTTCAAGATTAAAATCACCAGAACGGAACTTCTCAAACCATCAATGTACTATTCATTCATTAGCCACATCCTTCCCAAACACTTCCTGGATATTTTGAATTATCTGTGATGCATTGTTTCTAGGACAGAACTCATATTCGAAAATAGCATGAATTTTTGACTTATCCATGGTTTCACAAAAATTGCTCTAAAATTTTTTTTGAAAGATAATCACAAGTAAAAACGTGCATTTGAAGGACTGAAGATGTACCTTCACCATAAAAATAAAACAAGAAGTGTCAAAGTGAAATTTTAGTGATATCAACTGTCAGACTTAGTCCTTAAGGAAATCGAACATTTTGTACTTAATAACCTAAAAATAGGGTCACTCAAAATATGAAAGTAAACAAAATATAAAGAACAGATGTCACCTTGTTTTGATAAATTGTTTTATCTTTCTCAATCTCAGGTTGTCATCTAAGATGAAGTTAATAGTGATACTTGGATGCAGGTCTCCATTGAGGTATTTGCCAACTCTCATATATTTGTGGTACAAATATTACTTGTTTGCACTTCAGAAGAGATAAATATTTCTGTGGATTGGAGTTGTCAGGAGTGGATTAGAGATTTAATTGTTCCTACAAAACATACGTGAGTAATGTTATAGTTGATAATCCATGTAAAATATTTATGCAGAATTTAATTAATACTGCAGGAGCTTGTGGATATATGAAGATTTAGCATTCTCATTATTTATGAACAACCCTGAAAGCCCATAAATAGTTGTAGTAATATGTGTATCAACGAATTTGAGTCATATACCTTTTGCACATACCCTCACATTGGGAGAGTAATTTTGCAGCCATATTCAAAGAGGCATTGTTGTTTTACACACATTTTTATATTCACAACAATTCTCATTGAGCATTTGAGTGGCCTACTTAAACTCTCAGCCATACTCTTCTGAATTTTATGAGAGAAGTTATATGCTATTGCAGAATTTGTGAATTAAAGGGTACATGAAGGATTGAAATGTCCTTTTGAAATATCTAATGACTACTGTTACTTGAAAAACTAATGTAAATTTTTGTGGAGAAGTAGTAGGAGATAAAATTTATATATTTTTGGAAGACAGTATCAGAACCTCACTTTTAGTTTTGTAATGTATTGGATATCTGTTAGACCAAAGTGGAAATGTTACTCATGGTCCTGTGTGAGTGTGTGTGTGTACATAGGACTGAAGAGTTCAGGGAAAAGTTTGGGATTGGATATGTGAATTTGGGAATTATCAGCATATGAATTGTGTTAAAGGAAAAAGAAGGGATGAGATGACCAAAAAGTGAATGTTGAGAGAAAAAAGAGGAGAATCAAGGAAGAAGTCTTGTTGGCATCCCATTAAGAGGTCAAGGATATGAAGAACTAGGAAAGGAATTGAACAGACAATAAGGTAAGAGAAAATCTAGGACGGTGGGGAGTCTTGGAAGCCAAGTGAAGAAAGTGCTTCAAGGAGAGAGGAGCTCTCACCTGGGTTTAATGCTGTTAGGTGAGAACTAAAAAGTGATCATTAAACTTAGTTACATGGAGGACATTGACAATCTTGACAAAAGCAGTTTTAGTGTATTGGTAAGTGCGTGTTTATGCTGATTATAATAATCAGCATAGAAGAAAAATGATATTAGACAAAAAACTTCATGAATTTAGGATCTTTGACTTTTAAAATATGTATGTGAAATGTCTGACAGGAGGCTGGATTTGTTAAAACTTGCTTGAGACTATAGTCTATTGAATGTATTATTTTCTTAGTTTTTCACACTTGCTTTAGAAGTTCACATTTTTATTACCCTCCTGTCCAGAATAATTATTTAGAATGTGTGACTAAAGTGATGTTATAACTGTTGTTATTCTCAAGTAAGAATGTATCATAGTACTATAATAATCTGTAAAATTTCAACAATAATTTTAAAAGTAAAATAAACTTAGAATTTAAAATCTCTCACATTTTTTTCCTGGTAAATTTTTATATTCCATTTAATCAGAAGAAATTTACTACAGCCATTTGTGAAATTTCTAAGTTTTCTCCATTTTAAAATGAATATTTGTCCAGAGACATGTTTTTTATAAAGTTATCACTTACTATATAGATATTTATGAAAGTTCTTCTATAAACATGAAAAATTATAATGTGATCTATCAAATGGAAAAATTTTGACATTTTACCACAATTTAATGATTAAATTTCAATATTCTATAGTTTTAATATGGGAAAGGGCCTTGAAAGTCATTTAATTGAATCTTTTTATTTTATAAACCAAAAAAAACAAGATCAGATGTGAAAAGCTCTCCTGTTTTGCAGGAAATCATTAAATCTGTTGATTAATATACCATCATTATATTAAAGTGCATATTGTTAGGGCACATAACTTTTCCAAGAATTTGAATGTATACAGTATATAAATATATGATTCATAATTTTAAAGTTCATAGGCTTTTAGGAAAACACAATAATGTGTACTCAAGCAAATATTATGGTATAATCATTGAAATTTGGACACTTGTACCTTCATTTCTCTTAGTCTTAGAAAATTTATTCTAATGCTCTTGAATATATTTCTTCCGAGTTTTAAGCCCACTGAGCTTCTTTTTGGATATTCTCATTGCTAGCAATCACATTAGTTCATTATATTCATTATGAGAGAATAATCTTATTATTTATTCATTAAAGAAGCTGACATGTATACTTTCTATTCCATCTAATATTATTTAAGTGGAAACATTTTCTGAAGGTTCTAAGGTTCTTGATATTTTCCCTTACTTTGAAGGTTTCATTAGACGTGTCTGTTTGGGTTAGCATCCTTGACTATGGAGTACGGGCATCCTCCCACAGGAACAACCATCCAGCTTAGCAAACAGAATAATTGGTACCATTCTTTTCACACACACAATAGTAAGTTAAAACAGGATAGAGCTTTTATCATCAATTGATTCTTAGAAGTCCTTTCTTGATATTTCAGCCCCAAGGCTTATATCAAAGTTGTTTCCTTCAATGTGGAAACTTCAAGCTTCCAATTCACCAGTCTGCAAACCCTGAGCATCAAAGCAGACCTGCCCTGTGATCCACGGCTAAGCACTTACTTTCTTGAAGTGATGCTTAGTGCTCTGATTCAGCATCGAGATCTAAGCGTGCTGTTATGAAAAGATAAATTAGGGAACCAGACGATTACACCTTTTGGCCTCCACTGAGATTTTCCTGAGCAGGAGCACTTGTCTCCAATTCCTCTTTGACCTTTCATTGTTTCCATATGGCGGCCACTTCTCAGGATTCTCACTTGACTAACACACCGTCCCTGAGAGACTAACGGGTATAGAGCCTGATTGCTTGATAGGGTAGTTGTTGAGAGTTCACGTAAACCAAAGGGTCTATACAACTGCATATTATCTGCTTTTTAGCTACCATTTTATTTAATCCCAGAACTCATTTTTTTTCCTACTACAGTGAACATTAAAATCTTTAATTCCTTATCTTTAAAAACTCTATGATAGTTTCTCATTTCAGTCTATCAGGCTGATAGTTTTATAGTTTATTCTCTTTACCTAGGGAGATTATGATTTTAAAATCATCATCATCATCATCATCATCCTTATTCTTATCCAATTGTGATTTAAACAGAGAAAAATAGATGATTTATGATTTATTAATATTATCTGTTGATCAAATTTTCATCATTTTATCCAACTTTCCTCAGGTGTCATTTGTGTGTGTGTGCGTATCCTGATGAAGTTTAGGACACACTACCCCAAAATATGGCACCTTGGCAGTTGAGAAAATAGCAGAAGCAGGAAGTCACTCTTACCTTCTCCTTGCCTTTTTCCCCTGAATCAGGTCCTAAGACCTTCATTTGAGGGGTATCCTGCCCATACCCAGAGGAAAGGAATATCTTTATCTCTGAAGACACAAGGACACAAAGAAGAATCTCAACAGACAGGATTTGCTAAATCCCCCGTAGTTTACTGTCGTTAGATCATACCCCCTTTGTCCAATTATACTTCTCCATGACTATCTACTTCATCAAAACTAGCATTAAAAATATATAGGTCTACTCATTTCTTTGGGTCTTCATTTCCTTGCGAAGGTTCCCATGTCACATAAAGCTTGTATGAAATAAAATTGTATGTTTTTCTCTTGTTAATCTGTCTTTATTATAGGGGCTTCAGCCATGAGCCTTGCAATGTGTGAGGAAAAGAAATTTTTCACCCATACAGTGCTCATCTACCACTATGTTAGACATAGTAGATGCTCAGTAAGTCACTTCATTTTTCTGCCATAGATTATTCAAACAGACTCATGATAAGGTAGAAATATTCTATATTGTTTAAAGGTATTAATTAATAACAAGGGGAGGTGTAGGGAGGAGACCATTCCTCAGCTACTTTTCCAGTTGATTTTCTAGTCATTCCAGGTACCCTGTTAAATGTCTCACATTCCTTTTTTTAATTAATATTTCCTCTGTCACTTAATTCAGTACATCAGCATCTCTCTCTTGTACTTCAGTACTCTCTCTGCCAGTTGGTATCACTCTCCTTCTGCTAGACTGGCCTTAAACATGTACACATATGTACACACAGAATTTGATCATGTTGCTGCTCCACCTAAAATTCTTTTGTATTCCCAATTATCAATTAAATTTCTTTCAAACCAGGAGGGGGGAAAAGAGGAGCTAACCAAAATCATATTTCTAGCCTCTCATTCCCAATCAACTCTAACAATTCTGCTTTGTGTATTTTATATATGAGGTCCACCTAAAATGATATTTGAAGAAAAAGTGTTAGTCAACAATTGTAGCAATGATGCTATGTAGTTAATATCTTCCAAACGTCAGTGTCTTATAGTAACAAACATTTCCTTTTCTTGTTCACAGGCCTTTGGATTGGGTGAGGTAATTTTGCAACAAGTACTTCAGGTTTTCATCACATCTTTTGGTATGAGTGGCCTTCTGTGGCTTATTCCCCTCATGAAGCATGCAGATGTTCCAGAGATAAGTCAAATAACACAAGCACATTTCAAAGTTGTCTCATATCCTATCTGTTCAAATGACATCAGCCTACGACATGTTGGTAGCTTGACATTGACCGTGGTAGGAGTATTTACACCATGGAAATTGGCAAACACTTTAAACATGAATTTGTTTTCCAGAAAGCTGTCTTACTGGTATACCACAGACAAGCCTTGTTCTTTTGTGTAAATTTTTTTACCTTTCTTATGATTCTCAAATTTATAAGTTCTATGTAAATATTATTTCATCTAATTTGTGGTGTTTTATATTTTATCAAATCACATATTCTATTATTTTCTACCTAAGCTAAGTACATGACTTAGTACATTTTTTTCTTCTGTTAATTCCCAAATTCTTTTTTTCCTCCATAATTCTGGTCGTATATTTATAAACATTCTAATATAATAAGATGTATTTCAAAATTAAAATGAGGAGCTTGCTTATTATTATAAATGTTATATTTTGTTAAAAATGTTATGAATAAGCATTCAAAAACTGTTTATTAATTCCAGCTATTAGTTTTCAAAGAATTTTTTTTTTATATAAACATATGGGGTACAAATATAATTTTGTTACATGGATACATTACATAGTGGTGAAGTCAGAGCTTTTAGTGTATATGTAACTGGAGTAATGCACATTGTACCCATTAAATAATTTCTCATCCTCCATGCCCCTACCCCCCACACTTTTGAGTGTCATTCAAGTCTTTACTATATCTTGAATTGATTTTTGTTTATGGTGAGAGAGGTATAGTTTCATTCTTCTGCATATGGCAATTCTACTTTGCCATCACTATTTATTGAAAATGGTGTCCTTTTCCCAGTATATGTTCTTGTCAGCTCTGTCAAAGATCTATTGGCTGTAAATGTGTGGAGTGGGGACCTTCCCAGGGTGTGTGAAAGCACCTCATCTTCCCCTTCCCTCCCAGGGGCAGTGCAGCAGCAGCAGCCCTGTCTCTAAGTCCCTGCTATCTAGGCTCTCAGAATGACACTGAGCTAAACTGCCCTAAGGTTGAATGCTATTGGACTCCACGTGGGTTATTCCCTTTCTGGAGCAATATCTCAGTGCAGTCTCTAGGCAGCTCCTTATTATTAGGCCCAAGGCTTGTATGGGTCAAGGGGCTCCTTATATTAGGCCCAAGGCTTGCGTGGGTCAAGCAGTTTTCCTATAGCCAAGATCCTGAAAGGCTATTTAAAAGTGTGGAGCCCTGGAGTTTTCTCTCTTACTGTTTTTCATGTTCAAGACCTTCTCCCAGCTCCCAGCCAGGCAAGCTGCCTGGAACCCTCTCCTTACTTGCTTTCGGTGCTTCCTGTCACTTCTCTGGTGAATCCTAGAGTTCTCTCCCAGACGATCTGTTTGAAATATGAGTATCCACTTACTATTCTGGTTCCTTCTGGTGGAAGAGGCACATACCATCTGCGTCTAGTCAGCCATCTTGATCCAGCTCAGGAATTTTAAATACATCTAAAGATTTTTCCAATTTATATGCAAAGCCAGGTTCTAGCTAGTTTAAAAAGATTCCCTCTCTCTCTGTTGGGAAAATCTAAATTTAAAAAAAAAAAAGCAGGTAAACTTTTTTTTCTATGGAAACTATTCAAATAGACTATTCTAAATATATATATAAAATATAAAGGTAAATAAATGTCATTAAAGAGTAGCTCTGCCACTACAGGTAAAACCAAATGAGGACTGTAAAAATTTGGTCATTTTGGCAACTTATTGGGGCTGTAGCTCTGTGTCCACAAACCTGTAGCCTGGGCCTGGGGATTTAAAATATTTACTGCAATGCTCAGCAGACTATTTAGTGGTCTAAAATCTTATCAATAATTACAAGTCACTATAAACATAAATCAATATTATTGCTAGCGAATTTCAGTTTTTAGAAAGCAGTGACAAAACTTTATTGTTCTTTATATCCAAACTTTAGTAGTAAAAAAATCATCTTTATTCATTCATTATCAGAGTATGATTATTCATTCATTATCAGAGTATGATTAGAAGTGTATTCATGATCCATAGTGTTTTTGTGTTAGAACTTTGTATATATGCATTTATACTTACTTACAATTGTTTTTTCTTTAAATTTTCTCCCTAGATTCAGGATCTTGCTTCTCCTACTTTTATTTTATTTTATTTTTATTTGTTTATTAACTTTTTTTTAATTTCAGAATATTACGGGGGTACACACAATTTGGTTACATATATTGCCTTTGCACTGCCCAAGTCAGAGCTACAAGCATGCCCATCCCCCAGAAAGCGTGTTGCTTCTCCTACTTTTATACAGATCAAGTTTCAGAGCAGAAAAATTTAGGTTGTGGTACTTTATCAGTGGTGTGTTTTGAAGCAAATTGTCCTATGCCCCATTTTATCCACCTGTTTACTTGAGAAAACAATACTCTATATCCTATAATGCTGTTGTGAGATTAAAGGAGAGTGTGCTTATAGAGTATTTAAGGAGTGCCTAGTACATAACTAATATTTATTAGGTAGTTATTAGCATTATATTTCACAAATCACCTTCTTGGTAGTTTCATCCTTAGTTCTCCTATTGATAATCACTCTTATATTTTAGTACCTGGAGTATGTATTTTAACTCCTCTTGGTGTTAATTTTCTATTTACTTGTTCTAGATTCTAAGGCTCTTGAGGACAAGAATTACTTTTTATTTCCTCATAGAATTCAAAATCTGTAATGCTTTGTCATATTCAAAGTGGATTTAAACATTGTTAATGGTGAGGCTGTTGATAGAGGGCGTGGGGGGACAGTTACACTTACTTGTCATAGACTGTGATTCAAAAGATTTCACATTTGTTCCCGTGTTCTCTTTTGCGCATCACCATTAAATATACAAGCATTTATATTTCTTGTGCATGTCATATGTAGTTTATTTTCAGAATTCTTGAGATTTGAATGCATGACATTCAAATAAATTAAAATTGATTTATTCAAAATGGAAAGTGATACATTAGAAAAAATTATAGTAAAATTTAATAGGAAAAGTAGACTGTATTTATATCAGGTTTTTGTTTGGTTTGAAGAAATCTTTGTTCTTTTTAAACCATTTAGTTATTTTAAAGTGGATAGGTTACTGTCCCATTATATATTAAAGGTTTCACTTCTTCAAATGTTTTTTATCTCAACTGAGTAATTCTTGAGAAGCTTAAATTTTAACTCAATAAGCATGTAGTACTGAAGAAAGAGCCATAAATCAGTAACAATTTAAAAAATAAAGATTAGTATTGTCTATGTGATGCTGAAATAATGGAGGCCATTTATGCCAATGACAGTGTTTCGTTTTTGAACTGGCTTATCTCTAATTCCTTTGTTTGTCTCTTGCTTTTAAAATTATTCCTGAAACAAGTACAGTGGCAAGCTAATTTTCTACATTCATTTACATAATTGCCATCATAACTTCTTTTATCTTCCATCAATTTACAACTAAAAGCTCGGAATGTTTTTATACAATTATTGTTTTTTCATATTGTTTCTAAAGAACTATTGAAAGGGTTTATGATTCCAGGGCTCATCCTTATAAATATTAACCTAGAATAGAGCAAACAGGTGTCTTCTCATAGTATGAACATGTAGAATAAATAGGGAAGTAATTTGAACACTTAGTACAAAGAGGGAAATTTATTTTAGGAACTCATAATGACATATTTTAACTAGGTTTTGGAATATAAATAAGATCAGGGAACATGCATACTAATGAAAGTAGATATCTTTGGCTATGTTTTTATGAGTGATGTAAGACGCTTTGAAATTCAAATAAAGAATGAATGAAAGATTTAAATCATTCATTGTCAATCCTGACCAAATGCTCATGTATTAACATCCTCAAACTTTAAAAAAAGTCACACTCTGGCCACAGTGAGATAGCCAGTTTAATCAGAGATAGGTTAGGTAACATATTTGCTTTAATTCACTACAGTCGTCCCTCTTTATCTGTGGGGGGTTATGTTCCAAGGCACCCAGTGGATGCCCGAAACCACAGACAATACCAAAAGCCATGCATACTATGTCTATTCCTATACATATATATCTATGATAAAGTTTAAGTTATAATTTAGGCACAATGAGAGATTAACAATAACTAATAATAAAACAGAAAAATTATAAAAATAGGCCAACATCGCCACTCTTGTGCTTCAGGGCCACTTTTAAGTAAAATGAGAGCTACTTGAACATAAGCACTGCTATACCAAGACAGTTGATTTAATAAATGAGATGGCTAGCTATTAAGTGACTTATGGGTGGGCAGGTAGTGTAGACAGGGTAAAGATGCTGGACAAAGGGAGGATTCAAGTCCAGGGTGGGACGGAGCGGGACAGCGTGAGATTTCATCATGCTACTCAGAACGGTGCACAATTTAAAACTTATGAATTGTTAATTTCTGGAATTTTCCTTTTGATATTTTCAAACTGCAGTTGACCATGGGTAACTGAAACTACAGAAAGCAAAACCACAGGTAAGGGAGACTATGATAATAGAGCTTCTATGTAAATTTATTTACTTTAGGTACAAAGTAGCTTAGGGACTTGAATAAACCAAACTACCAAACACAAGGTGAGATACAGGAATTTCTGTCAGATTTGCAAATATAAATATTATAGAGAAACCAAACAAACCCACATGATAAAATAATATGTATATATGTGTTATATAGTTAACAAAAGATTCATCTTTTAAAATGTGTATTTCAATAAATGAAATTGGATTCTTTGGTCAACAGAGATATGTAACAACAAAAGTAAATACATTATTTTAGTATTTGTTATTCAGGTTATATAATTTCTAGAATGCATTTTGAATAAAATCCTTTGGTTTATGATTTTTTATATTACTTTATAATATTTGACTTGCTTAATTTATGGAAAAATATGCATTTTACTATTTAAAAGAGCAATTAGAATAATAATCTATAATATATTATGTGCCTACTGTTATTAGAATGATTTATATATGTTTTTGGTCTAATTCTCACAAAACACCAGGAGGTTATTATTATACCTATTTAAAGATGAGAAATCTTAGAGTCATAGATATTGGCTAACTCTCTGAAGATCATTACTGGTACAGGAGAAGGCCAAGGTGTAAACCCAGGCCGTTTGCCTACAGAAACATGCTGTTTCCATTTGTTATGCTACATCTCATTTCTCAACAGCAGGATTATTTAGGATATAAGTGTTCATGCATCAATGGAATATTGTCAGAATAAAAATTACCAAATTGAAAATGAAACACAATAGCACAATTAGACAAACTAATCTGGAGAAAGAGTATACTTTACAAAGTGTACCATTCTTTAATCAAAGCAGGTATAATACCTACTGGCTACTTTTCCTATAAATTTTATAAACAAAATTTCCCAATGCTATACATTGCAGAGCTGGGGTAATTTTCTCTAATTTATAGTATATGGTGTTTTGTTTTGTTTTTCTCACATAGCCTCTTTTCATGAGTGGGGTGCTAGTGGGAGTAGCTTTTTTCAATATTACCCTTATTGATTCATTGCAAAATTTTGCTTCCTATCACCACAACCTATCAGTGGGCTCTGCTGGCCTAGTGGTTTTCATTGCCAAAGAGAATATTTCTGCCATGAGACACACAATGGGTTACCTTAAACTGGAAGTTGAGATTGTCACCTGGCTATTTTGGGTTACTGATGCCCGTAAATTATTGGACAGAGTAGTGAGTTTTTACTGGTTGAGGCAATTGATTGTAAATTTCAAGAGGGAATTGGTTTGCCACTATACAATGTGAATGAAAAGAGGATTATGTCTCGAATGCAAAAGATTCCCTGGGATGCCTCTTTGTATTCCCATATCCTGTGGCTCAAATTAATGAAAAACTACAACCACCCAATCCAGGCAGGAATGAACCAATTTAACAACTTAATTCAGACACTTTAAAAGTTTGAGTCACTCCAGTAAGTAAGAAACCTCAACCAGCTGATGGCACAGGACATATGCAATGGATAGTGTAAGAAGTTAGTTATCTGGTTACATAATTTACTAGCTATAATTATGTAACCAGATGCAGAAATGAAAATTGCAATAGCCATGTTTATATGTATATATATATTCTAATTTATATGTATATATAAAAATATATTTATTAACCAATTGTTTTTCTCTTTCCATTTCTCATTCTTCTGCTATCAAGCTCAGCTTTGTTAATGCTAGATGATTTAATAGTTCAATATTTTAGTTATAGAATATCAAAGAGGAGCTGTGACTCAACCAGAAGAATGAACAACTATTTAAAATGGATGAAAGGATACTGGGCCCTTTATGGGAAGAAAGGTTAGCATGTGTTTTGCTTGCATGCAGGAGAGGTGCATAATGTTAGGTTGAAGCATGACTTTGCTATTGTCTTTATTTGGAAATTAACTATGGTAAAAAGAAATGTGTTTGGGTGCTTAGCTGAGAAGGAGAGGATTATAGTGGCTTAGATAAGCTGAACTACATTTTCCCTCTTATGTTTTTGCTCATATTTGGCCATAAAAGATTTGGCCACAAAATCTATATGAGATTTGGAAAATAAAAATAAAGCAGTAGGTTGATGTAGGAAGTTTACTCTAAGAAGGTTGATGTAGACTGGCTGCTTTGCAGCTCACAAAAGCTTCTGAACATCTATTCACTCACATTTTTGGTGTGGACAGTGACCTAGTCCAGGGCTCCAGCTCCTGCTGAAACTTCTGTCCAGTGTCTCAGTTCAGATCCAGATTCAAGTTTGGTTCTTTGACTAGAGTCACAGCTTATTCTACAAGTCATCCATGGCAGTGAGGATGGAGGTTGGAGATGAGAAGAGGCCAATGAATATGTGTTCCATTGAGATACAGACACAAGTTTCTATTCTCATTGCTTTTCTCCAGTTCTTGCCTATTTTTCAAACATCACCACCTATCCTGTGTCTTCAGGCTCAATAGCAGATGGGTATCGGACAGAGGTAGGGGCTGGAGGGAGGGGATGGGTGTATACCTACTTGATGAGTGTGTTGGCACACTGTCTGGGGAATGGACATGCTTGAAGTTCTGACTTGGGGGGATGGGGGGTGGGGGGCGGGGATGGCTGTATACCTACTTGATGAGTGCGATGTGCACCGTCTAGGGAATGGACACGCTTGAAGCTCAGACTCGGGGGGATGGGGAGTATGGGCAATATATATAACCTGAACTTTTGTACCCCCATAATAAGCTGAAATAAAAAAATAAAATAAAATAAAATAATAGCAGATGGAGAAGAAACAGCAGGCCAGGACTATTTTACCACCCACTACAATTGCATAAATCCAAAGCCCTAGAGCAAACTTCTTAGTCTACATTATCCCTAATGATTCTATTTCTCTAATTTAATTCTGACACTACCTCTTTTATGATATACTACCTCTTCTCAACAATCAGAAGTACTTAGGAAATAAATTCATACTTCAAAGGCACACTGTCAGAACAAAATTTTAAAATTACAAAATGCAATATATCAAAATTGCTCCTAGCATATTTTTAAGAATATTTCAAACTTCACTACTCTTTAAGCCAAATTAAGAAAAATATTTCCAACCACCTTTTCCTTAACATGTGTAGAAGAATCAAGTCTTTAAGAAGACATTTTTCATTTCTCTAACCATTTCATTAACACATACAGAACTACAGTACTATGTGTTATGAAGATTCACGTCAACTCCAAAAGCGATTCCATCTAATGGGTTGCAGTAGGGACCTACGATATCAAATAAAAATGTACTCAAATTAACTCAATTATATGCATTGAAACAAATTCATGTGAATGAACAGTGTGCTGTGGGGTATCTCTAACACCCACAAATTGTTCCAAAATTACATACATAAATTCTATAAATACTCTTTCAAATTATGTTGACTATGAATTAGGCTCAGCATTGGCAAGGCTTTTATTATTTCAATATATGTAATTGACTATTTTAAATTCAGTGCTTACTTCTTTAGTACTTAGATAAAAATAAAATAATATTTTTGCTACTAACAGGGTAATACAAAATAATTATTTTGTATTTTACTCCAAGAACAAAGAATGCAGTATAATTTTGCATGTAAAATTGGTGAATTATACAAACCAGCTACTGTATGATCAATTAAAAGATATATCTTTTGTATTAGTTTATTTTTTAATATTCAACTTTTAAAACATTTTGTATTATTTTTTAAGATAAGCTTTTCTTTGGAAAAGAAATAAACTCACATAAAATGTAACAATTTATTTCATTTTGCAGAACTGATATTCCATTCTTTTTTCATGGTTACTTAAATTTTGTCTACATAGAGACATGGACAAGTATTTTGTTCTAAAACTGTTTTATTTTAGTTTAGTTTGTTTTTGTTTCCTAACACACATATGTTTGTACATACAATCATATACTTTTTAATTAAAGTCCTCGGATTTTATATAATATGTCCCACCCCAAGCTGTATAATTTAAAATTTTAAATTGTTGAGATGATAGCTTACATTTTTATTTTCAGTTGTTAAGATATAATGATGCTTATTAATGGCTAGTATTTATTCTGATTACATCACAACCCTGTTAACATTCTCTCAAATTTTTCTCCCATCAGATTTAAAATAAAATCTAATCTTACTATGGTATGCAAGAATTTTCACAGTTTAACTGCTGTCTACCTTTCTAAATTCATTTAATCACACTCTGAACATTGGTTCCAAGACCTTCATATTGCATTGGACAGCAAAATGTAAAACAAATGAAGCATTAAAAACTTCAGTAATCAAAAGAAAGCAACTGGCCTTTTATTTGTCAGAATATTTATTTAAAAATGTTACCATGTGCTATATGTCTTATTTCTTCAATTTAAGCATAAACATCTTGCATTGCTTTTTATTAAATTTATTCTTAAATATTTTATTATTTTGATGCTATTGTAAATATAATTCTTTTTTAAATTTCATTTCTGGACTGTTTACTGCTAGTCTACAGAAATTTAATTTTTCTGTGTTGATATTGTATGCTGCAACTTTGTTAAACTTGTGTATTAGCTGTAGCAGTTTGTGTGTGTGTGTTGACTGGTTATGATACTCTATATAAAACATTATATTGACTGAGCATGATAGCTCATGCCTATAATCCTTGGTTTTGGGAGCCAAGATGGAGATATCACTTGAGGTCAGGAATTTGAGACCACCATGGACAACATAGGAAGACACCATTTTTATAAAAAATTTTTAAAAATTAGATGAGTGTGGTGGCATGCACCTGTAGCTTATCAGGATACTGAGGCGGGAGTTCGAGGCTGCAGTGAGCTATGACTGTGTCACTGCACTTCAGCCTGGTTGACAGAGCAAAACCCTGTCTCAAAATAAACAAATAAAAACCAAAATATTGTGTCATCTTAAAGTGGAGATAGATTTATCTCTTACTTTCCAGGCCTTTCTTGCTTAATTGCCATGGCTAGAATCTCCAATACAATGTTAAATAGAATTGGTAAGAATACAGATCTTAGGGGAGTAAGCTTTCTGTTTTTACCATTAAATAAAATTTTAGCTACAGGTTTTTCATAGATAACTTTTGACAAGGGTTTTTGAGGAAATTCCCTTCTATTTCCAATTTGTTGACTGTTTTTATAATGAAAGTGCATTGCATTTTGTCATCGTTTTGCATCTTTTGAAATGATCATGTGTTTTTCTTTTGTCCTTTATTCCATTAATATGACATATTACATTGATAGATTTTCATATTTTGAATCAACTTACATTTATGGGATAAATCTTACTTGGTCATGGTATATTATGCTTTTTATATGCTTTTGAATTTGGTGTATTATTTTTTGTTAAAGATTTTGCTCTTTTTCTAGTTTCTAAAAGTGGAAATTCATATGATTTCTTTAAAATCTCTCTTCATTTATAATATGGGCATTCATAAAGAATATTGGTCTATAGGTTTTTCTTCTGTGATTTCTTTGTCTAGTTTCAGCATCCATGTAATATTAGCTTCATAATATGACTTTGGAAATATTTCCTCCTCTTCTATTTTTCCTTGCAAGCCAGAAGGAAATGGGATGACATAGTGACATATTAAAAGTTATGATGAAAAACTGCCAACCAGGTATACTATACCTGGCAAACAAATTCTTTAAAAATGAAGGAGAGATAAAAACTCTCAGACAAAAAAAACCTGAAGGAGCTTATCAATACTAGTTCTGTCTTATAAGAAACATTAAAGGATGTTTTTAAGTTGAAATTAAAAGATGCTAAATAGTCACACAAGAACATATCAAAGTATTAAATGTATTGGCAAAAGTAAATATGTAGATAAAAACAATGCTGTATTACTATAACAGAATTAATATTAATCCTTCTTAAACTCTTCCAAAAAATAGAAGATGTGAAAACACCTCCAAGCGCATTTTATGAGGCCAACATCACTGGCCTATATTATCACTGATAATACAGCCAAAGACCAAAAGAAAAGAAAATTACAGGCCAATATCTTTAATAAATATGAAAATCTTCAAAAATACTAGGAAATTAATTTAAAAGCACACTATAAAATCATAAACCACGACCAAGAGGGTATTATCTTTGGGATGCAAGGTTAGTTCAATATATGCAAAAAATCAGCTTTGTACACCACAAAACTACATGATCTTATCAATAGCAGAAGAATCATTTGAGAAAATTCAACACTTATTCATGATAATACTCTAAAAAATATGTACAGGTATAGAAGTAACTTCCTTCAACACAGTGAAACCATTTATGAAAGCCTCACAGCTAATATCATAATCAATGAAGAATAACTGAAAGCTTTTTCACTACAATCCAGTACTGATCAAGAATGCCTACTCTCATTTCTTCTATTCAGTATAGAAATCCTAGCCAAAACAAGTAAAAATGAAAAATAAATAAAAGCATCCAAATTGGAAAGAAGAAGTAAATTTGTCTCTATTTGCAGATGACATAATCCTATATGTAGAAAACCCTAAAGACTGCAGGAAAAAAATGTTATAAGTAACAAATAAATTTAATAAAGTTACAAGATACAAAATCAACATGCAAAAATTAGTAGCTTTTCTTTACACCAACAGTAAAATATCTAAAAAAGAAAACTAAGGAAGCAATCTCATTTTCAATAACAGCAAAAAGAATAAAATACTTAAGAATAAATTTATGCAAGGAAGTGAAAGATCTGTATAGGAAATGATTAATTGTTATAAATTAACCTTATTTACATAGAAAGTCATATCATCTATGAACTAAGATAGTTTTATCTTTTCTTTCCCAATATGTATACCTTTTCTTTTCTGATATTATTGCATGAGCTAAGATTATTGCATCCAGTAGGATGTTGAAAGGAGTGGTGAGAGGGACCTTCTTGCCTTGTTCCTGATCTTAGTGGAAAAGCTTATAGTTTATAGTTTTTCACCATTAAATACAATGTTAGCTGTAGGTTTTTTGTAGATTTTTTTTATCAGAATGAGAAAGTTTTTTTCTATTTCTAGTTTACCAAGTATTTTTTTTAAATTATGATTGTTGAATTTTGTCAAATGCTTTTTCTGTATATTGACATAATTGTGTGATTTTTCCTTTTTAGCCTATTGATGTGATAGATTATATTAGTTTCTTTCCAAATGAATAAAATTTTTTTTTTTTTTTTTTTTTTTTTTTTTTTTTTTTTGTTGAGACAGAGTCTCACTTTGTTGCCCAGGCTAGAGTGAGTGCTGTGGCGTCAGCTTAGCTCACAGCAACCTCAGACTCCTTGGCTTAAGCGATCCTACTGCCTCAGCCTCCCGAGTAGCTGGGACTACAGGCATGCGCCACTATGCCCGGCTAATTTTTTCTATATAGATTTTTAGTTGTCCATATAATGTCTTTCCATTTTTAGTAGAGACGGGGTCTCGCTCAGGCTGGTCTCGAACTCCTGACCTTGAGCAATCCACCCGCCTCGGCCTCCCAGAGTGCTAGGATTACAGGCGTGAGCCACCGCGCCCGGCCTAAATGAATAAAAATTAAACAAGTCTTGAATACTTGGGATAAATCCCACTTGGTCATGGTTTTTAATTCATTTTATACATTGTTTGATTAGATTTGCTAATATTTTGTTGAGAATTCTTACATCTATGTTCATGAGAGTTATTGGTCTGTAGTTTTTTTGCTTTTCTTTCTTTCTTTTTTTGTAATGTCATTGCTTGGTTTTGGTATTAGGGTAATTCTGGTGTGACAGAATGAGTTAGGATTTATTTCCTCTGTTTTTAACTCCTGAAAGAGACTTTAGAAAATTGGTATAATTTCCTCCTTATATGTTTGGTAGAATTTATCAGTGAACCCATTTTGGCCTAGTGCTTTCTGTTTGGAAGGTTATTATTAATTATAGATTCAATTTCTTTAATGGATGTAAACCTATTTAGATTGTCTATTTCTTATTGTCTAAGTTTTGGCAAATGGTGACTTTCCATGAATTGGCCCATTTCATCTTGGTTATCAAATTTGTTGACATAGAGTTGTTCATAGTATTTCTTTATTATAATTTTAATGTCCATTGGATCTGTAGTGATATCCCCACTTTTATTTCTGATATTGGAAATTTTTGTCCTCTCTTATAGACTGACTAGAGGCTTATCAAATTTATTGATTCTTTCAGAGAACTCACTTTCAGTTTCATTGTTTTTCTCTATTTCCTATTTTCAATTACATTGATTTCTGCTCTAATTTTTATTATTTCTTTTCTTCTGCTTACTTTAGATTTAATATGCTTTTCTTCTAGTTTTCTTGATTGGAAGCTTAGGTGATTAATTTTATATCTCTCTTCTTGTATGTCATATGCATTTAATGCTATAATTTCCCTCTTAATCATTGTTTTATCTGCATTCCACAAATTTTGATAAATTGTGTTTTAAATTTAATTCAGTTTAAAATATTTTAAAAATTGCTTTTGAGATTTTTCCTTTGGCCCATGTGTTATTTAGAAGTTCACTTTTAATTTTCATTTATTTTGGGGTTTTCCAATGTCTTTCTATTATTGATTTTTAGTTTAATTTCATTGTTGTCTAAGAGAAAATATTATGTGATTTTTGGTCTTTTAAATTAGTTAAGGCCTATTTTTGGTCATGGATGAGGTTTATCTTGATGAATGTTCCATGTGAGCTTGAGAAGAATGTATATTCTGTTGTTGTTGAGTAAAGTAGTATATAGATGTCAATTATATCTAGTTGATTGATGGAGTTGTAGAGTCCAACCCCATCTTACTGATTTTCTGTCTACTGTGTTTGTCCATTTCTGATAGAGGGGTGTTGGATGTATAGTTGAGAGTCTCCAACTATAACAATAGATTAATCTATTTGTCCTTGGAGTTTCATCAGTTTTTTTTTTTTTTTTTTTGTCTCACATATTTTGAAGCTGTATTGTTAGGCACATATGCCTTAAGGATAATGTCTTCTTGCAAGATTGACATCTTTTTCATTATGCAATTATCCTCTTTTACCCTGATAATTTTACTTGCTGTAAAGTCTGCTTTGTCTGAAATTAATACAGTTATTCCTGCTTTTTTTGATCAGTATTATAATTGTATAGTACATTTTTCTTCATCATTTTACTTTCAATCTATGTGTGCCTTTATATTTAAAATGGGTTTCTTGTAGACAACATATATTTGGGCCTTGTTTATTGATCCAATATGATAATCTCTTTTTTAAAAAAAATCTATACATTTATATCATTGACGTTCAAAATGATTATTGATATGATTGCATTAATATCTACTATATTTATTACTATTTTCTATTTTTTCCCTTGTATTTTTTTTCCTAATTTTGTCTCCCATTTTTTTTTTTTGCCTTTTGTGATTTGAATTGAACATTTTATATGATTCCATTTTTTCTCATCTCCTCTTCACCTGCAGGAAACATAAGGGCATTTTTTTTTTCTAATATTTACTATGGGAACCTAGTCATGCTCCTGCTGGTAAAACTCACAAAAGCATGAGGACCCCTCTATGATGGGTCCCCTGAAGTTTTTGACTCTCAGACTTGTACATATCTAGCTCCCAGCAGTTTTTTAAGTACAGTTCAAGTTTTTCTACCGCAGCACTGGTTGTCATAGAGGTTTATGCTCCAGTATTTGTGATACTCTGTATCTGCCTGTCTGTTTCTCCAATTTTAGGCGTAGAGGTTTTTCCTGTGTCCTTAAATCTCTTACAGATCTAGACAAGGTTGTTGATTTCTAAATTTGTTCAGCTTGTTAGGATGGAGTCACTACTTCCAAACTCCTTACATGTAGAACCACAAATTGAATGTATACTATATCTGCTTGATTTATTTTCTTAGTGATTGTCTTGGGAATTATCATTAACATATTAATTTATAACAATATAGTTTGGACTAATACTAACTTAATTTAGTAGTATACTAAATATTGTTCTCCTTTATAGATCTATTTCTCCCCTATCCTTTTGGCTGTTATTGTCAGACAAATTTACAGCTTTTTATATTGTGTGCCCATAACACAAATTTATAATTATTGTTTTATGAAGTTGCCTTCTAAATCACAGAGAAGAAGACTGTTACAAAAATTAAAATCACACTGTCTTTGTTATTTACATATGTTGCTACATAAACTACTGCTTTTTATTTCTTCCTGTGAATTCAAATGTTCTTTCATTTCAACATGAAAAAATTCCTTTAATATTTATTGTAGGATAGATTTGCCAGCAATGAATTCTCTGTTTCTTAAAATATGAGAATGTCTTAATTTCACATTTATTTTTGAAGGATACTTCTGCTGAGAATATAATTTATGGCTGACAGTCTTTTTCTTTCAGCACATTGAATGTTTCATTGCACTGACTTTTCCCTTCATGTTTTCTGATGAGAAATCTGCTGTTAATCTAGTTGATGATCCCTTGTACATTATGAGTCATTTCTTTATCATGCATTCAAGATTTTTTTCCATTGGCTTTCAACAGTTTGATTATGGTATACCTGGATGTGTATTTCTTTGAGTTTATATTAGTTGAAGTTCATTGAGCCTCTTGGATATGTAGATTAATGTTTATTGTCAAATTTAGAAGGTGTTCTGCCATTATTTATTTAAATATTCATTCTGCTCCTTTATCTCTTCATCTTCTGTGACTCACATTGTGAAGGATAATATCCCATAAGTTTCTGAGGATCTCTACATTTTCTTCCTTCTTTATCCCCCCTTCTTTAGATTGGACAATCTCAGTTGATCTATCTTCAACTTCACCTGTCCTTTCTTCTACCTGCTCAAATTTACTATTGAGATCCTATCATGATTTTTTCAAATTTCTATCATTGTGCTTCTCAAATCTAAAATTTCTATTTGATTTTTAAAAATTAATTTCTATTGATATTCTCTCTTGGACAAGATATCATTCTCATATTTTTATGTAGCTATTTAGAGATTTTTTTTTTATCCAAACATAACCAGCTGATTTATTTATTTAATCTAGCAAGTCCAATGTCCCAGGCTTCCTCAGAGACAGTTTCTATTGATTACATTTTTTCTTTGTAAATTGGCCATACTTTCTTGTTGTTTTACATATCTCTTTATTTTTTTTGTTGAACATTGGATAGTTTTAATAATATAATGTGACAATTCTGGAACTATAATTTCCCTCCTTCCCAGAGTCTGCCACTGTTACTGTTTTGTTGTGGTTGTTTATTTGTTTAGCAAATTTCCTGAACTTATTCATCATGTACAAGGGATCATCAACTAGATTAACAACAGATTTCTCATCAGTATTCTTTTTTGTATGTGCACATTGGAGTCTGCTTGGTTTTCTTTGTGGTTAGCTAATGATTGGACAGAGATTTTCTTAAATTTCTAGAAACAATAAGTTCCCCTGTTTTGCTTTTTTTTCTTTTCTGAGAAGCTCTCTGGGTTGGGATATGCCTTCAACACTCAGCCAGGAAATTCATAACTCTGGTTTAGCCCACACTTATTGCTTGTGCAGAGTTTCAAGGTCAGCCATACATTAGAACTTAGGGTCTTTTCAGGTATTTCCATCTAGATTCCCAGAAATATGTGTAAGCTTTCCAAAGTTCCTGTGGACTTCTCAATTCCAAGCTTTCTAAAAATCCTATTACTTGTTCCCATTGTTTTTCACCATCTGAAGCAGCTGCACATTTAAACAATTATCTAATTATTTTCAACAAATTTCCCTAAGAAAAAGGCATTTTGAGCTGGTTGAGCTCTGAGCTCTGAGGCAGGTCAAATAAAGACAGCCTTGGACTTGTCACCTTCTAGACAACTGCTGAATGGATCAAACAATGATAATTCTTTGGGAATAAAACTTTTCAAAAGCTCAAACTTAATCTTTTTGTTCCTTTTTTATAAATTAGTGACTGCCGTGATGCTGGTTTTCATTGTGGTTGCAGGCTGTTGGTGTTCAAGGTTGCCATGGAGCTAGAAAGGTGGTGGTAAGTATAGAGCAAGTTAAAACATTAAAAGCTCGCTTTTCTTACTAATAGTGATTTTTTTAACAAATGTTTTCTGTATTTCTACAAGCATTTGGTTAGCTTCTAGAGTTTAAAAAATAATTCTGACAATTTTTACATTTTCTCATTCCTTTTATGAAGGACAGAATTTTCAGAGAACTTTAATCTGCCATTTTTTTTTTTTTTTTGCTGATATCACTTATAAAAACTTTATTTAGGACCAAAAGATAAAATACCTTAATGTATGAAGTTGACTACATAATATGGAAGACAAAGCCATAGTTGTAAGTACAAGCTTCTTTGGTACTTAAGTCTTGACAAGGGCACAGAGCTGCCAAAGAAAATTCCTCATCAGGCTGTAGTCCCACTGGTCTTTGCTATACTCAGGGTTTCGTTTGTTTTGTTTTGTTTTAATAATCTCCTGGCCTTTACCAACTCTTCTCCAGGCTGTCTTTGTGCCTGCTTGATCAATAGGTTTAAGTAATTTGATACAAACCAATGTCAGTGTATTTCTGAGGATTTAATTTGATTTCAGGTAAATTGAAGACCACTTTTTCTTCAAAGTTCTTTGGGATCTGATCATTTTAAGTTACCTGAAGAAGACCTGACACATAATAAAAACACACAATAAACATTTGTTGAATAGATGAATGTATAATAGCCGAAAACCTGACTGAAATGTTATTTCTTTAGGTGTTATTTGTAGAAACAATAAGTGAATAAATGACTGAAGAAATACATATCAACATTAGTTTTTACATATGGAATTTTAAATAAAAATGTGAGACATAGTCCTTTATTTACTTGTTACAAAACATACATTCATGACGCAGTACATGATAATCAGGGTTATTTTCTTTTTCTTTTGGAAAGGGTATAAAAATGTAAAGCACTAGGTCTCATACTAAAAATGTATAAAATGCTTTATATATTTTTACCACTTTTCTCTTTCTTTGCTTTATCTTTATTCTGTTTTGAAGTTATAAAATGTCAATTAAAAAGTTTCTAATAAAATAAATATAAAACACAAGTGTTTACTATTTATAGGTGATGTATTTGATACTATTAAATAGTTAACACTCATAACATACACCCATTCAAATTAATATAAATAGTTCCACTTAGTCACTTGAAGAATGATAAAACTACAATTTTTCAATGGGTTCATATTCCAATGTTTCATTTGGGTTAAGGCCACATGACTTTGTAATTGCTATAGAATTCTGGATATAAACATTAAACAGCATTAGTTGAAAATCAAACAGGTATAATGAAAAACAAGAAAAATATTATTGCTTCTCAGAATTTGCAGCATAAAATTATCATGGTATGCTGTAATATTGCTCTTGGTACTGCAAGTAGGTGGAAGAGTTCATGTATTTGTTTGTGAACTTCTTTGCAAGTTTTAGTTAAGGTGGATACAATTGTTTCCTGAACAATTATATTAACCATTAAAAAAGTGCTGTTTTGCTAAAGTCTTGCTTACTGTCATCAAAGATTGCTGTTAGTACCTAAATAATATTCAGTGCCACTCAACTCAATAAGTCTCCTCTTGCATGAAAGGCTCACTGGTACAGAAGCAACAATATTTTTATTGTTCAGACAATTACCCATTCCCATATGGGAACATAGGACATTGGAGTTCTAGGTCTTGACTTTATATCAAAATTGTTAGTCTTGAACACTTGAAGGATTCTTATACCTTATGTATTCACAGGGAAGGGAACTGGTATAACTTTTATCACTAGCTAGTACAAAGATTTCATCAATAGAAAGTTATTTCTGATATATGTTATGCTGATTAAAAATCCTTTAAAGCCAATTTTCATAACAGTAGTTAAACACATAAATAACCATTTTCTGAAGTGTTGCATCCTGTCTAGAGTACATGCAAATTAATGGTATGTGGACTTCAGATTAGACTTGACACAGATAAACACTTCACAATATTTTTGTCAGGTGTTTTTTTTAAATGTAAATTGCCATATAGGTAATATGACAACATGTATATTGAGTAGTGCATGTATGATGTTGTTCTACCTGATTCTGATAACATTCTCTCTATTTTCTTTGGAGAACTGTCCTCCTTAGTTCTTATTTCATGTGGTGAAACTGACTCCATTTATTCCCAAGGGTGGCTTTGTGACCCAGGCCTGTCCTTTTATAGCCTCTGGTTTTTCATATCATGATAATTTATTCAGGGAAGACTAATGTTCATGATTAAACCAAGCCAATCAGAGCCAGAGGTTCAAATCCAGAACTTTATTGAAACTGCTAAGAAAGAGAAGTTTGGTAGTTTGTGAATTTGGAGTTGTGAGGTCGTATGAATGAAATACTTTTCTGCAAATGAAGCTAGTCCAGAGGAAAGTAGAACTTGGTCATGTGGTGAGAAGAGTCCTCATGGCATCAGTTGAGTGCTTATCCAGTCAGGTTTAAAACTTTGGGATATTTAGTTACAATAAGACAATATTTTCCTTATTGTTTGTGGTATATAAATATATGCATGAGATAAATCTATTTTATATATAACGCAAATGCATAACTTGTGTATATAAATTAATAAGTTATGGGTGCAACGTGAATCACTGCCCAAACACAATTTAACTGGAATTTACAATTACCGCACTGGGACTAAGAGATGTCGGCCAGTATCAGGCAAAAGGAGATGCGAAGGCTCCTTCCAGATGACAACCAGAGCACACAGGATTAGTTCTCCTAAACTGATGCTACAGGATTATAGCAAGAGCTATACTGGAGCTAAAGTGACCTTACAAATGGTTTTACTAAATTTGGATCTGGATTTCAGAAGTCACTTAATTGTACCTGGATCAGTTACCTCATCAGGGTAAAGATAAGGCTGGATTAAATGACCTCAAGGCATTTTTTGTTCAATACTTGAGTGATATTTGAAGAGCATATAAAAGGGGTCAATGTCAATCTTGGGAGATGTCAATTAAGGAACTTGGTGTAAAAAGCCAAAAACAAGTTCAAATGCTGTCTTGAAGTGCATGCTGTATGAATAAAAAATGTATAGGTGGTACAAATTACAGTAAAATCTCTGTCACATAGAAGAAAGGAGAAATCTGGGATTCAATCTCAATCTTGTATCTAGCCAGCTGAGTACTGGAATTTTCAGGTCAAAGTTCCCTCATCAGTGAAATGAGTAGAAGGAAAACACAATCCCCAAGTTCTCTGAGCAGCACCATTATGGAAGCTTTATATACTTTGCTTTTCTGTGAGAATATGTGGCCAGTAATTTACCTTATTGTGTTAGACCAGCTAGGGGAGCAGGTGAGCAATAGTTGATATGATTTCTTAATCAGTGGTTGCAAACTGATGTGAAGTCTGTTCAATCTTTTGTCTGTTTTCCTAAACTTAATAGATACTTCTTATTTAAATTCCTTATTAAATCTAAACTTCTTATCTTCATAACATGCTACCACAGTCTCATCCATGTGCTAGCTCTGGCCAGTATCTTATTGATCAACACCTCTCTACTCTCCCTTTATCGGTGACATTCTCATTATTCTATATTTTCATTTGTGTCTGTAACTTCTTTTAATGACTCACATCAGCTATCGAATCTCTTCTCAAAAACCCTTTTGTAAGGCACCTCTTTAACTTTTAGCAAATAGAAATACCCTATTTGACTAAAATGTAAAGTGCAAGATGACCAATTATCTAATTGGATATAATTTTCTAAAATCTGTGAAAATGTTTCAAGTTTATTCAAGGATTTTTTTTTCTTGTTAAGCAAACCAAGGAAAAGAAGGCGACATTAAATATATTTTAAATAATTATTATAAAATTTCAACCCCATATTTGGATTAAAAGGTAAGTAACATTACTAAATCCCAAAGTCAAACATTTTAGAGTCATAAGATGATGTTTACTACTAATATAAATCAGTCAGATATCTAAGTGCAACTTCTATAATGCATTTTTAAAAATTAAAAACTATGTAAGAAGTTAATAGACTTTAAAATTGTCAATTTAGATAGTAATTAGATATAGTACTATACTTTCTAATTAGAAAATAATTAGGTATGGAATTGTATCAATGATCCATGTATTAATGATTTATGCTGATACTTTCAAATGACAACATATTGAAATTAACATTGCCTAGATTAAAGAAAGCCATTTTTAAAATAAATTTCTAACAAATAGTTCCTAATTTCAAAAGAATGTTAAAACCTATGTTTAGGATTGTCCATTGCAGTGCATTTATTTAAATAACAAAAATTTGTTATTTATATGTAAATAAATATATATCCCCAAAGAGAGTACTATTTGATAAAATGGATTATGCATTCATATAATGGCCATGTGCTGCCATTTAACATGATGTGGACCTATAAATTTGAATAGGAGGAAAATCTACAAAATACAGATAAGAAGATTAGTTATGGAATAGTTATGACAGAAATGATTGTAATAATAGTATATATACACAATACTTACTAACTACTATGTGACAGACACTCTTTCTGTTGTTTTACAGACATTGCCACATTTAATCATTATAATTTTGTTAATTAGGTACTATTATTATCTTCTTTGCATAAAGGAGAAAATTGAAGCTCCAAGAATTAAGAGATTGAATAATTTGCCCAAGGACACAGGCAGTAAATGATAGAGCCCTTGCTTCTATAATCATCTATTTATCCATATTTTAGATCTGTCTATGAATCTATCAACTATCACCTTCCATTTTAATTGGCAGCATGCTATTCAAATATGAAGCAAGTATACAACAAACACTTAGAGCCCTTCAGGATGAGTAGTTAATATACATACACATATAGGCATTGCTTGGTATCCCTGGGGGAGTGGTTCCCAATGGATACTGAAATCCAAGGATGCTTAAGTCCTTGATATAAAATGGCATAGCATTTGCATATAATCTATGCAATTCCTCCTATATACTTTAAATCATCTCTAGAATATTTATAAATACCTAAAACAATGTCAATGTTAAACTACAGTTGTTATGCTGTATTTTTATTTGTATTATTTTTTACTGTTTTATTGTTATTTTTTTATTTTTATTTTTTCAAATATTTTTGCTGTGTGGTTGGTCAAATCCACAATGAAGAACCATGGATATGGAGGGACAACTATGTACAAAGAGAAAATTAGGGTCAATAGTTGAGGAAATTAACTTACTATAAAAAGCTTGTATTAAATTCTCTTGGCCAGGGTAAATGGATTTTTAAGGCTTTTGACCTCCAGAAGAAAATGGTGCGTTGGTTTACATTTTAACTCTGTGAGACTTTAAAATATTTCAGAGACAATATTTCAGGCTCCAGATTGAGGCTAAAGACTAGTTTCTATATCTCAGTTAAAACTGTATTTTATTTTCTTTAACCTTCTTATAGAGCTAGTTTAATTGTCATGTTGCTACTTCAAAAAGAAGCTAGAAATAAACTTCAATAAATTAGCTTATTATGCAGTTTTTTGGCTTTTTTGTCACTTAATCTTACTTATTAGATATATTAATATGAAAATGGGCCTGCTAGAAAATGTATAGAAGAAAAATCATCATGGAAAAAAGAAAACTAATTTCTCTGAGGAAGAAAACTCTTAAAATTTGCAAAGTAGGAATAAGATAAAGTAATTTTTAAGACTAATCAGAAAAATTATTACTTAAACAAATTTTTGACACTAAAATCATAAAAGTAATTGTAGTACCATACAAGTATCTGCTGCTTTATAGTTTTCAGTATCTCTTCATATGTGGATGATTTTTTAAAAATTTATTTTTAAACACCCAACTGTAAGAGATGAAGGCACTATGGATTTCATTTTTACATGTTCCAACTAAGGAAATCCAGGGCTCAGAGAAATTGAAAGATTTCCTCAAGGTCACAGGGCTAGGTCTAGGGAAGAGAATCTAAGTACCTAGTGTTGTTTTTCTCATCATGCCTCATTGCTTCCCTATAGAAATTGCAATAACAGAAAAGTTGCACCAAAGGGAATATTGTCAAACTTAACAGAAGCTAATTAAAGTACAAAATATTCTTAATGTAAAATTTGATAGCAATTTATTTTCAACTGCAAGTTGTAGGTAATTTTGCAGTTATCTAAGTGGCTTTTTATTTCTGAAATTGTGTTGTACTCACTGCTATTTTCTTGCTCTTTGCATTCTTTGTCATTTTTAATATCTTTAGTGATTTTGAAATATTTGGTGCTGGATCATTCTGCTGCAAATATGACCTGTCATTCCAACAAATGGACTGATTGAATCTGTCACGCTGGTGGGATTTATAGTAAATTCACCACAGCACAAGTAAAACCATTAGAAATTGCATTGGTTTAAATGACTGAATATAAGAACCCTCTGATTTTATCAGCAGGCGGGCTTATATTTTTCTCTCCAAATGACCATGGAGAATCTTAAAATTACATCAATTTTAATGTGCATAGGTTGCTATGTTGATTTCTATTTCAGATCTCTAACATAGTTTTGGCTTCTAAAATCTCTGCATTGATATAATTTATGAAAAGAAGTAATGAGCTTTTATACTACAAAGTGTTGCTTTGAAAACAATGAATATATCTAGAATGTTTTCTCAATTTCAATTGTAACATATATACATATATGTATATATTTTAATGTGCATTTACTACTTTTAGTATATATATTAGGATACTTTAAGTCATTTGCTTTAATTATGTTTGCTTTTAGACTAATCTACAATTGAACTGGAGAAAAAAATTGAGTTATTAGATAGGAACTACATCCTGGAAAAGTTTTCAGGTATTGATAATTTGAAAGTAATTCAATGATTTTTGTTGTTGTCAGTGTTTATATAATCCTTGCTATTACAATTAAAATATTTTGAATCATTTTTACCTTTAAAGTAAAAAAGAAATGCAAGTTTAACTTAATTTTTAACACATAAACATTTTTTATTATTTTGTATAAATAAACTATGTTTTGTTTTCTGTTGTTTGTCTCCACTTCTTGATTACTTGTATGTTTTATATTTTCAGATTTAATGTAGTCATGTTTCACAGTTTATTTTACTTTGTTAACCTAACAGTTCAACTGGATACTATCCCTATCTGAATACTAAAACCACAATAAAAAAAACCATTTTAATAGTCTTGTAAAACAGAGCACATAAAACAAGAACATTTATTTTAGTTGAAGACATGTGCTAATTTTTTATTGAGAAATGCATTAAACATTGATACATCCAACCTCTGATTGAACCTTCAAACTTGTCACATATAGGAGCTGTTGAAGATTTATTGCACAATATAAAATTAGGCATATACAGTAAACTTGATAGTAAATGACCTTTGTAGACAAGAGACTGCCACAGAGAATAGCTGCACAATAGAAGGGGGTTTGAAAAACATATTTAAAGACATTCAAAGATGAATGATGGAAACTGAGAAACATAAAGAGAAAAAACATTCTCCAATGAAACAGATATTTAGCAAATATATAGAAAATACACTTTCTAAAATGAACAGATATTTCTAACATTTCTAACTCATTTGTTATATAACACAACAATCCATATTAAAGAGTAGATGTTTAACTCGAAACATGTAAATATTCCTATTTAGTCATACTAGTTTCACAAAGTGCTTGTGGAAATATAAGTATAAAAAGATCTGTTTGATGCCTAAAAAAGGGCAAATTAATAAAGCAATAAAGATTCATATAAAGATGAATTAAATGTGTCAAAAGTAGGGCACCTTGTGATCTGACAGGAGGTTGACTTCATTGTGAATTGAATTTAGTGCATGCTTCATTCGATTATCTGTCCGTTCCTCCCTTTTCTTTTCTCCTCTCCTTTCTTCTCTCTCTCTCTTGTCTTTCTGTCTCTCTCTCTTGTCTTTCTGTCTCTCTCTTTGTCATTCTCTGTCTTTCTCTTTCTTGGTCTCTCTCTATTTCTCTCATACTTAAGTTGATTGCCCATCAGCATGAGGCTTCTTTTATGGACAATTGCATACGTGCCTGCCATAGCACAGGTTTACTGGCGTGATGCTTTAATGATTCATTCGTTGGAATTCATAGCAATTGGGCAAAAAGTATTTTGACATTTTATCATTGCTTGTTCAAGTGTTTAAATTAAAAAAGTTATATCAGGCTCACAAAAAGTAGTATAAAATAATTTTAAGATAACTGCATTTATTTTCTATAAATGAGACCAGGTTATTTTAAAAAAAAATTATAAAACTCATAACTGTAAGAAAACACTGCTGATAACGAGCTTGTCTAGAAGTGAATCAGTTTTTCTCAAGAGAGTAGAATAAAATTCATATATGTAAAATCTATTTTTTATAATATGAATAAAAAGATTGCACTAGTCAGTTTTACTAAAATTTGTAAACTAATGTTTTCTTGATTTTTGTGTAATTTTAATTCATATTTTATGAATCTGCATGGTTTCTTTTTCTACTTAAAAGAGATAAAACATTTGGAGAGACATATTAAGATTTCTTTGCTTTTTAAAAAATGTTCAGAAACATTTGCTATATTTTTTAGATAAAATTGCTACAACCAATCTTTTTCTACCAATTTTGATTATAATTCCTAAACAAATACAGGTTGAGCATCTATATTCTGAAATCCAAAATCTGAAATGCTCCCAAATCCAAAACTTTGTAAGCACCAAGATGATGGCACAAGTGGAAAATTCCACATCAGAACTCACATGACAGGTCACAGCCAAAACACACTCAAAACTTTGTTTTATGCACAAAATTGTTAAAAAATTGTATAAATTACCTTGAGACTATGTGTGTAAGGTGTATATGAAACATAAATAACTTTCATGTTTAGAATTGAGTCCCATCCTCAAATTATTTCATTAGGTGTATACAAATATTCCAAAATTCAAAAAAATCTGAAGTCTCAAAAACTGTTCCCAAACATCTTGGATAAGGGATACTCAACCTGTGATAGGCTTTGTAGTACTTTTAGTAAAATAAACATAGTTTGGTAATACCTTTTTGGAACACATGCTCAAAGAATATTTCAGAATTCTGAGAACTTGATGCAATCAATCCCTCTGAGTCCTAAGACAAAACATCAAATCTAAAGTAATAAATAATATTCTGTTTTTAAAGAGGGTGAGGAGAGAGTAGGAACGGCCTCCTGAAATAAATTGGACCACGCCATAAAACCCCATTAAACGAGTAATATCATTTAGCGATGAAAATGAATTAAGAAACAAGGGTTTATCTTTTTCTTAGATCAGAGATATGATACAAAAGATAAAGAAGAGACCACACTAAGGGCTTAACTTGACTGCTAACACAGCATTACCCTGTCTTAGTGTCTCTTTTGTTTCCTACACATATATTCCTCTGAGATTTTGTCTAGACATTCTATTTTTCTTATTCTTTCTTTATTACTTTCATTTTTCTCTTTCCTTCTTTTTTATTGAGTTTGTATTAGGTCAGGCATTACTAAGAAGGAAAAAAGAGAACTATCTAGTTCTTTCCACAAAGCAGAGTTCAAAGGGAAATTTATTTACTGGAATGAAGATTCCACATGAGGAAAACTTTTTTCTTTTTTTTTTTTAGCTGCCAACTATACAATATCTTTGAAATCCATCATGGTTTGGAAAAGTCAATTCCTTGTATTAATACTTTTAATGGAAAAAGACTTCGAAAGATTCTGACATGGAGCGTTGTTCATGAGGGAAAGCTGGCAGAAAACTTACCATGGACAAATTGAAATGCTGCCTCCTCCATTTTGTTTTGTTTTCCACACAGCTTCCCTGCTGATAAGTCTAGCAATTCTCTAACTATTCCCTCACTATGCAGCCTAGAATGCTTTCCTGAAGATAGTGTAAATACTATCAAGATTTGCGTGCTTTGTCTTCCTCAGATTGTGACACTACTAAGGTGACTGCAGTCAAGTTTACACATAAGGATATTTAATCTGAATCTTGCTGCAGCCAATGACTGATGAAAGGTTAAATTATGGGATATAGAATTTTTAATTAAAAAATTAATTTACACTAATGTTCAATGTTGAGCTAAAGTGGTTCAAGAAATTTTGCAAAGAATTTAGTATTTTGATTCACAAAGTATATATGTTATAGAATTAATTTGGTTAGTCACTCCCTAATAGTAAATTAAGAATTGATCAGGATACTCTTGGCAATCCACAAATATTGTTTAATATTTTTCAATGAATTTTCTCCTTCCTTTCTATATTTTGATTCCAGTGAAGTTACCATTGACCTTATTGTTTCTTTCATATTGTTTAGTTATCAAATTTTATTGAATACCTGCTATGTGCCAGGTACTATGTTGATCTTGACGATATAGCAGTGAACAAGAAGAAATTCTTTTTGGCAAGAAATTTGCAAACTCCTTGGAAAAACAGATAAGAAAATTGATGTGGTAAATGCTGAGAGTAATTATTGTGGCAGCACATGGAGGTGTGCTTCTTGATCCCATTGTTTTGCAATCATAATGGCACAATCTTTTTTTGCCTTTCTTCTTTTCCATAATCAATCCTGTCTCACTTGTGAAATTTTTTTTTTTTTTTTTTTTTTTTTTTTTTATGTTCTACCTAACACTTTAGCATCTTTAAATGTTAAATAGAATAATTCAATATCAGGGCCATCTCTGCATCAGCCTCTATTGACAGTTTCTTCGTTTGATCATGGGTTACATTTTATAACTTCTTTGCATGTCTTTAATTTTTGATTAGATACTAGAAAATTGTATTAAAAACAGTAAAAAGTAAAGTGTGCCACACTGCTAAAGTAGGGACTTATCTACAGTTGACCTAAGTCTGTACTCCTTTGCAGCTTTAGGTTGATTCAGTTCATCATTGGCTGTGATGAGGGCATTTCCTCTCCAGGTCTTGAGATCTGAGCTCTGGTAAGATAATTTAGATCTTAGTAAACTTAAAGTTCAATCACCAGCTCTCCAAAGCACGGAAGGAAGATATCTCTCTCTGTCTCTGTCTCTCTCTTTCTCTCTTTCTTTTTATTATTTCTCTGTTTCTCTCTCCTCCCTTTCTTTCCCACCATCTCTCCCTCCCTACTTTACCACCTGATTGTCAGCTTTTTGGCTTCCTGGGGACTACTCTTGGCTTGCTGTAAAACACGTGACCTTTTTGTCTGATCTACTCTCTCTCTCTGTCTCTCTCTCTGTATGTTTTGCTTTTGCACTCACGTGCTCGCTCGCGCTCTCTCTCTCTCATTCTGCCTGGTTCTCAGTTTTAGTAGTGTAGCTAGATTACACTCTGTGAAGGCCCAGAATGCCTCAGAGGACTTGTACCAGCTCTCCTGCCCCTCTCCAGACTTTTTTTTTTTTGAGATAGAGTCTCTGTTGCCTGGCTAGAGTGCCCTGGCGTCAGCCTATCTCACAGCAACCTCACACTCCTGGGCTCAAGCAATCCTCCTGCCTCAGCCTCCCGAGTAGCTGGGACTACAGGCATGTGCCACCATGCCTGGCTAATTTTTTCTATATATTTTTAGTTATTTGGCTAATTTCTTTCTATTTTTTAGTAGAGATGGGGTCTAACTCTTGCTCAGGCTGGTCTCGAACTTCTGAGCTCAAACGATCCACCCGCCTCAGCCTCCCAGAGTGCTAGGATTACAGGCGTGAGCCACCGCGCCTGGCCTTCTCTCCGGACTTTGACAGCTGAAATTCCAGAGTGTCTCTTCCACCTCTTGTTTCAGGTATTTTAAAGATGTCACTCCACTGTCTTCTTTCTTGTATTATTTCTGATGAAAAAATCTGTCACCTTTATTTTTGTTCCTCTCTCCATAACACTTCATTTTTTTTCTGATTGGATTTAAGATTTTCTCATCATCACTGGTTTTGAGTGTTTTGGTTATGTTATATGTTGGTGTAGTCTTAGAGTTCATTGAACATTTTGAATCTGTGGGCTTATACTTTTCATCACATTTGGAAATTTTGGCCACTATTTATTTAAACTTTTTGTCTTCATTGTTTCTTCCTCCCAAATCTTTAGAGTCTCCAGTTATACCAACATTAGTACATTTGAAGTTGTCCCTCAGGTCCCTGGTGCTCTGTTTATTGTGGGTTTTTTTCTGTTTATTGTTTTTTAAATTGTGTTTTCTCACTGTTTCATTTTTAATAGATTTGATTGCTGCTATGTGTTCAGGCTCAATAAACCTACTAATACTTATTCTGAAATATCTAATCTTCCACAAATCTCATCCAGTGCATTTTTTATCCCGTATTTTATAGTTTCCAGATGTTTGTGTCTCTAGATGTTTGTGTCTTGTTTTTATATTTTCCATGTATCTACTTAAATTTTTCAACATATGTAATATTGTTGTAATAACAGTTTTAATCTCTTTGTCTACTAGTCACAGATTTGGGATTCACAGTTCTTTTTTTTTTTTTTTTAATTAGAAATCTTCTGTTTTAATTGTAATTTTTTTTTTTTTGCAAGTTAAAAACAATAGTTTCATATTTTTTTCCCCACCCCCCCTTTCCCGAGTCAGCACCTTCAAGTGTTACCACTCCCCAAACGGTGCGCAATGCACTCATTGTGTAGGCATACCCCCATCCCCTCCCCCACCCCCCACCTCAGTCTGATGTCCAATTGGTGTCGTTCCCAGATGTGTATTTAGGTGATGATCAGGGAAACCAATTTTCTGGTGAGTACATGTGATGCTTGTTTTTCCATTCTTGGGATACTTCACTTAATATAATGGGTTCCAACTCTCTCCAGGAGAACCATAGAGATGTCGTATCTTCATCATTCCTTATAGCTGAGTAATATTCCATGGTATACATATACCACAGTTTACTAATCCAATCATGTATTGATGGGCATTTGGGTTGTTTCCACATCTTTGCTATTGCGAATTGTGCTGCTATAAACATTTGGGTACACGTGCCTTTGTTACAGAATGACCTTTTTTCCTTTGGGTATATGCCCAGTAATGGGATTGCTGGGTCAAATGGCAGGTCTACTTGAATCTGTTTAAGATACCTCCATAATGCTTTCCACAGGGGTTGCACTAGTTTGCAGTCCCACCAGCAGTGTATTAGTGTTCCTGTCTCTCCACACCCACGCCAACATGTGTTGTTTTGGGTTTTTTTGATAAAGGCCATTCTCACTGGGGTTAAGTGATATCTCATTGTGGTTTTGATTTGCATTTCCCTGATGATTAGAGATGTTGAACACTTTTTCATATGTTCGTTAGCCATTTTTATATCTTCTTTTGAAAAATTTCTATTCATGTCCTTTGCCCACTTTTTGATAGGGTTGCTTGATTTTTTCTTGCTGATTTTCCTGAGTTCTAAATAGATTCTTGTTATCAGTCCTTTATCTGATGTGTAGTATGCAAAAATTTTTTCCCATTCTGTAGGTGGTCTGTTTATTCTCTGGACTGTTTCTTTGGCTGTGCAGAAGCTTTTTAATTTAATCATGTCCCATTCATTTATTTTTGTTGCTGCTGTGATTGCCTTGGGGGTCTTCTTCATAAATTCTTTGCCTAGGCCAATGTCTATAAGAGTCTTTCCTACATTTTCTTCTAGAATTCTGATTGTATCACGCCTAAGGTTTAAGTCTGTTATCCACCGTGATTTGATTTTTGTGAGAGGTGAAAGCTGTGGGTCCTGTTTCAGTCTTCTACAAGTGGCTAACCAATACTCCCAGCACCATTTGTTGAATAGGGATTCTTGTCCCCAGAGTATATTCTTTCCCGCTTTGTCAAAAATTAGGTGACTATATGAGGATGGTTCTATATTTGGATTTTCTGTTGTGTTCCACTGGTCTGTGTCCCTGCACTTGTGCCAATATCAGGCTGTTTTAAGAACCACGGCCTTGTGGTATTGTTTGAGGTCTGGCAAATTAATACCTCCCATTTTGTTTTTGTTGCTTAAAATTGCTTTTGCTATACGGGGTCTTCTTTGATTCCATACAAAGTGTATAATTATTTTCTCTATGTCTGTAAAGAATGATGTTGGTAATTTAATAGGGATTGCATTGGGGATTCACAGTTCTAACATCTGTGTTAGTTCTGGATTGATTTCTACTGATTGATTTTTCTTCTCATTATGGGCCATATTTTCCTGCTTTATAGTATACCTTTCGCTTTTGGTTAGATGACAGATACTGGGAATTTGCCTTAATAGACACTAGGTATCTTTGTATTCCTAGAAGTGTTCTTGAGATTTGCTCTGGGATGTAGTTAAGTTACTAGGAGAAAGTTTGGTTTTTCTAGGTCTTACTTTCAAGATTTTTAACATGGCATTGGGAAAACACTCAGCCCATGGTTAATTACTTCCCAAAACTGATACAAGACCCTTCTGGTGCTCTACCTAATGCTCCATAAATCATGTGATTTTTTTAAAAAGCTGGCTAGTGTAAAAGGCACTGTTTATGGTCTTGAGTGAGCCAAAGACAATCTTAACCCTAATACTTTTGGATAGTTCTTTCTCAGTCTTGGGTAGTTTGCTCACAAGTATGTACTGACCAATACTCAGTTGACCATTTGAGGGGGGCCTTAGTATGTCTCTGGAGTTCTCTCCCTGAGCAGCTTTCTTTTTTCTGGTACTCTGCTTTTTGTGCTGTAGCTGCTATAGACTCTTAGATTTATTGCGTCAATTCAGAGAATTTGGTGGGCTCCTGAGCCATGTCCTTGAAAATTCTCTCAAAGATGTAAACTGGGAAAATTGTAGAGCTCACTTTTTTTAGTTGTCATCCATCAAGGATCACTATTTTCCATTGCTTGATGTCAACTATCTTGAAAACTGTTTCATATATTTTATTCATTTGGTGATCGTTTCAGGCAGGATAATAAATCTTGCACCTGCTACACCATCTTGGCTGGAAGTTCTTTTCCCCTTCTTATTACTGCTGCTGCTTTATACTGTAGGGGAGTTCCCATATGCCACTGGGATAATGCTTCTCAGCTTACCTGATCATGCCGTAAACCTTGGTAATATTCCCGAGTGCTTGATAACGATTCATGAGAAGGTATTAGTAGGTGGTGTAGAATTGCTCTGTGCCAGGGCTCACCTTATGCAAAATCACACCCACTTATTAAAAGTTCATTTAAAGTTTGTCTGCTAGATTCTTACTCTATGGTGGATTTCTTTTCCTCCTACAGTTGTAGCAAGATAAAAGCATCTACAGATCTCTTCTCTCCTATAAAGGTCTAAGCACTTTCTGCAGTTCATTTAGGTGTCTTTGTATCCTCTGATGGCTGTGAAAAATTAGTAACTTCTTAGCTTCTCTGACTCGTTTGGGGATTAATGAAACCCATATTATCTTAGGAACTTTCTACAACCTATCCAAAAAAGGAGTTGTTTTTTGTAACCTATGTCTTTGTTCAGGTTTACTTTTCTTCTTTTTGCAGCACGTCCTTTCGATGATTCTTTTCATGAGAACCTAAGGGCAGTAAACTCTCTATCTGTGGATGTTTGCCAATGTCTCTAGTTTGACCTTGATTTTGAGTAATATTTTGGCTGAGTATAAAATGTTGAAAGTCATTTTCCTTCAGAGCTGAATATATTATTCAATTGTCGTCTAGCATTTCTTGTTATTGAGAAGAGTTCTACTCTGAGCCAATACTCCTTTGGAGGTAATATGTCTTTTTTTCTCCAGTAGCTTTTGAGATTGTGTCATTTTACACACAGTCTGCAGTTTTTCTATAGTATGTTTAAGTTTGTATGTATTTTAATTTAGCTATACTGATATCTGAAGTATAATTATAACTATAATCTATGGATATAAATTTCTTTTTGAAATTGGGAAATCCTTAGTAGTTATATTTTCACATGTTCCTTTTGTCTATCTTTTGATTCCTTCTATTAGTTTTTGTGCTGGAATATATGATCGTAACTTCTCATTCATATAGTTTATTTGTATGTCTGCATTGTCTGACTTCCTTAGTAGTATCTTCCATTTCCCAATTTGCCAATTTGTGGTTCGGTATTATTACCTTTTTAGATGTCTATGATTGTGTTTTATTTTGATAATTTTTAATCTGTTTTTCTTAATTACCTAATATAAGCTTTTCTTTAATAATTTCTTTGTTTTTAACATAGGATAATGACCTATTTTTGCCTCTGAACATCTTAAAACACAATTGCGATAGTCTCCCTGTCTTGGTCTGTTTGCATTGTTATAAAGGAATATCTGAGGCTGGGTAATTTATTTTAAAAAGTTTATTTGGCTCACAGTTCTGCAGGCTGTACAAGGAAGCATTGCACTGACATCTGCTTCTGTTGAGAGCCTCAGGAAGATTCCACTCATGGCAGAAGGTGGCATCACATGGTGAGAAGAAGGAAGCAGGGGTAGGGGGAGAGAAAGAGGGGAAGAGAGGTTGCTCAGCTCTTTTTTAACAATGAGTTCTTGTAGGAACTAATAGAGTACGATCCCAGTACAATGAGGACAGCACCAAGCCAGCCAAGCCATTCATGAGGGATCCACCCCATAACCCAAACACCTCCCACTAGGCCCCACCTCCAACATTAGAGATCACATTTTGACATGAGATTTGAAGAGGACAAATATCCAAACTATATCATCCCCTTTTATCAGCAGTTTCACTTTCTGCAATTTTGGTTACCTGTAATCAACTACAGTCTAAAAATATTAATAGAAAATGGAAAATTCCAGAAATAAGCAATTCAAACATTTAAAATTGCACACTGAGTGGCACGATGAAATCTCACACCATTCTGCTCCGTTCTGCCCTAGGCATGAATCATTTTTTTGTGCAGTGTCTCCACACTGTAGATGCTACCGGCCTATTCATCACTTAGGAACCATCTCGGTTATCAGATCAACTGTCTCAGTGCTTGTGTTCAGGTAACCCTGATTTTACTTCATAGTGGCCCAAAGAATAAGATTAGCGATGTTGGCAATTTAGATATACCAAAGAGACGTTGTCAAGTGCTTCCTTTAAGTAAAAAGGTAAAAGTTCTGGGCTTAATAAGACAAAAAATATATTGTACACTGAGGTTACTAAGCTCTGTGGTATGAACAAATCTCCTGTCCATGAAATTGTGAAGAAAAAAAGAAACTCGTGCTAGTTTTGCTGTCAAACCTCAAAGTACAAAGGTTACAGTCACTGCGTGATAGTGCTTAGTTAAGATGGAAAAATCATTAAATTTGGGGATGAAAGCTATGAACAGAAACTTGTTCCAACTGATAGCAATTGGGTTTGGTATTATCGACGGTTTCAGGAATCCACTGGGGGTCTTGGGATGTATCCCCCTCACATAAGAGGGGACTACTCTACTTTAATAACTTTCACATTATTTCACAACAGTGATTTAATATGGAATGAATTCATGCCTCATTTAGGATTTTGTTGATTTTCTCACTCTGCTTTAGATATTCATCTATTTTGGATTTTTGATTTACATATTCATTTGAACTGAGCTTTATTTTTCTTGTCTCTTCTCCCTTTCCTTTGTACTTCCTTCTGTGTTCAGTGGTTTTGAATTTCTGAAACTTTCCTTTATAGGTCTTATTATAGGTCTTTAGCGGGATGAAACCATGTTGATACAGTGAAATGGAGAGTGAAATTAGTCAAAGATCCAGCTACTTTCTTGTTTGGGTTTTGGATTGTTGGACTATAACTGTGCTTTCTACCCTCCCTAGAGCTGCAAATGATTCCCTAGGAGGGCATCGTTTGGTGCAGGTTTATCTTCAGACCCATGTGTAAGCTGGGAGATCTTCTCTGCAGCCCTGAGCTGCCATAAATAAGACTATTTCATGTCCTTATTGTTCAGATATTTAATCTCCATGACCTCATGTATTTATATTGTTTTTCTGAACTTAACATATACAAAATGATGATTCTTGGAACATATTTACATACCTTAATCGGTTACTAAATCTTTATATTCTCTAATATTATGTGACTAATATTTATCTGCAGATATTTTTTTACATGGTGTTATTCTTATAAAATTTTAAAAATAAAATTTGTTATTAACTTTAAAAGTTGAATTTTTAGCTAATATATTGTAAATTGTTAAAACGTCATTTGACTCTTCTCTGGATTTAGAGCAGTACTGTTCAATAGAAATGTAATGTGAGCTACAAATATAAATTTATTAAAATTTATTTTAAAAATTTACTAAAAATAAATTTATATAAAATTTATTAAAAATATAATAAATTTAAAAATTTTCTAGTATCACACTAAAAGTAAAAAGAAACTCATGACAATTTAATAATTTATTTTATTTAACCCAATATGTCCAAAATATTATAATTTCAATATATGATCAATGTATAAAGATTAAGGAGATATTTTATGTATTTTATATTTGTCTTCAAAATTCAATGTCTATTTTGTACTTACAGAATATCTCAAATTGTACTATCTGCGTTTTACATATTAATAATAAGGTCACATGTGGCTGGTGACTGCTGTATTGCATGATACAGACCCAAATAATAATATTATGAAAGAGAAAAGACTATAGATTACAATTAAAATGTATAAATATTTCTACCCAATTATTTTAATAGATAATTATTTTGCTTGTTTTTTTTGTTTTCTTGTCTCCATCTAAAGTAGCTTCCCCTGGCAAATATTTTACACATGGAAAACTCATAAATAACTTGTCTTTTTTCACAATTCTTTTGAGCTTTTTTCCATGTTTAGATACCTTAAAATCAATAGGCACATTTCATTTTATTCCAGTATAGAATATGAATTGGCTCATAAAGATGTTCTTACAGGTCAAGATATTACAAGAATAAGTTTTAAAATTATAAATTTGTTTTATTTCCTATTCGTAAGCTTTGTTTTCAATAATCGCAATTTGCTAAACGTGTTTAAAGTAGAAATTTGTTGGAGTTCCATTAATTGAATACTTTACTGAAGTTTTCCAACTTACTTTTGAACAAGGTGCAAATGAATTTTGAGGGCTCATTTGCAAACATGTTGAATACCATTAAAGTATATTTTTCCGAAGGTTCAAATGTTTTAAAAAATGTTATTTATGAAGGGAACAAAGAGTAAAAGTATGTATGGTTTCCTGAAGTATATTTATTTTTTTGTCACTCTTAATGCCATAAAAATTTTTGCAGTTAATTTATTCTGTATGTATACTCATACTCGGTATGAATTTATGTAAATTTCTTCAACTTTAGTTTTTATTTAAATAGTAGAACATCACAATTTGAACAAAATTATGAATTTTTGTTCTTTTTTCAATTCCTAATTCATTTCTACTCTAGAGGTTTCTTAATTTAGTATATATGTGTGTAGGTATGAAATATACATTTTATCAAAATGCAGTTCTTCCCTACAATTTGTATTAGTATTATCTATGTAAAAACAAATACTTTTGTCTTCAATATTGAACTTTTAAATTAAATTTATGATAGCATTTATAGTAATGTCAAATGTTCTACTTTATTTGTAAATTTCAAAATCTTTACTTTCAGTTGATAAAATGGAAGAAAAGAAGGGACAATTTTTGGAATTGACGTTGCTAATATTTCTATAAAGCTTCTTTTTTGGCTAGACGGAGCACATACATTAACAGCTATAATTTTGTTCTTTGTGCATAAAAAGTTTGGATTTAGAAATTTCATTTTGTCTGAGATGCCACACTGCACACAGCAATGTTTATGTGCCTTTATAATATAAATCCTTAAATGTTGAAGTAGATGGCAACTTTTTTTCTTTTTTTTACCATATAAATGTCTTGTAGATTTCATGGGCAGTGATATCAGGGCTGATTCCATAGTGAATGATAAATTTTAGCAAACAATTTTGTGTTAGAAAATGACCATTAAATTTCAAGAGAAACAGACGTTTGTTACTTAGTTTCTCATCAAATATGAATTTCTATTTTTATGAGCTCATTGCTGTGAAAGAATGTGACAAAATAAAACAAAAGCATTACCAAAAATTTTGAAAATATGATTTTTAGATTTATATAATAAGTGGCAGAAGAACATTCAGACTATTCTGTATACTTATCTTCTGTTTTCAGTATAAAGTTCAAGTATACCTAATTTGTAATGTCTTGTATTACTCAATGACCCAGCTGACTGATGACCTGATGGCTTTATGCAATTTGCCGCAAATGACCTTTGGGGTGAATATTAAATACTTCTCTGACCCGAAGAGATTTCTGAGTTAGCCCTCGCTACCTGCTGGTGGCCAAGCATGCTCCACACTTATCAGTGAGCATCTTGAATGCCCACTTTGAAAGAGAGGTGCTAGATAAATGGGGCCTGTCCAGGTTAACTGGCAGCTATGTCTTATTAATCAGCAATTAAATGTACAAAAATAATGTATAAATAATAAAAATTACTATATCCATTATTTCAAAAATTAGTTCTTGATATTAAAATATTTCTGACCAATGAGTAAAATAATAATAATAATTATATAAAGCCTTTACATACCTATTTGTCTTCTTAGGGGAGTACACATTCTCATCAAGATTTCATTAATAGTATGCTTAATTTCAATATATTTTTGTTTTATTCTAAATATATTTGCTGTCCTACTCAATATAATATAAAATTATTTAAAATTGGAAATAAAAAGATAAAAGTTATAATTTGTAAATCATTATTAAGCTATGGAATGGTGTAAAAATGAAAGTAAATGCAGATATTTGGCACGCCTATTGATATTCTAAATATTAGCAATTAATTAGCAGGCCATTTAGTGAATTTTCTTGAGCTAATATGTAGGCACTATGATTTTGAAATTTTATATCAGAATGTTTAGATTTCATAGAAAAGATTCCATTGACATGTTTTTGTCTAAAGATAAAATTATCTTTAGTTCTCACTTAAATGGGCACAAATAGGAAAACCGGATGTTTGATCAAGTTACATGCTCTTCAGTAATGGAGTCACTTTGGCAAAAGAATTTCAAATTGAAAGGAATTCTGATTCCATCAAAATTCCAGTTGATCTGCCTGCAAACTTCCTTTTGAACTTGAAATTTTTAATATTGATCAATTGTAATATTTTTGAGGGATTTTCTTCACCTATAGTATTCACTATAGATGGAAGAGATCATTTTGGCAGGAGTTATTGTATAGTAAAGAATCAAATGAAATACAAGAAAAGATCATCAATATGAAATGAAAGACAATCAAGTATATAATAAGATCTAGACAAAAGATATCTACCTGCTTCTGAGCTGTAGCTCTCATGTTAAAGAAAAAAAAAATAAATAAATACCTAAACAGATGTTTCCCTTGGTGTCATTCAATAAATTCTTTTGAACAATATAATATAAGAGGCCATTGTTTTGAACAAAGCTCCTTCACGGGGCCCCAACAGACCAGAGCAAACCAAATTGGGTCACTTATGTTAAATGCCACATAATCAAACTGAAACTTTAAGGAAATAGGTTGATCCCCAAACAGACCAGATTTTCTTAAAAACAGGAGGTATCAGTCTATCTGAGTCAACATAATAAGAACATCCCCTCTGCTTTAACTCTTACCAAAAAAAAAGTAAACTGAAGTAACCTGATGTCAACAATCACCTTTTTGTCCCCACGGCTTCTGTCCCCTTGCCCCACTTTACAAAACCCCCTGTTTTGCCTTTGCCCAGTGGGAGCTTTCATTCTGTTTTATAGAATGGACGCTCCCCATTCATGAATTATGAATAAAGCCATTAGACTGATAACTAAATTTGTTGTAATTTTGTCTTTGATATTATTTACTAAAAGTGTATATTCTTTATTCCTTAGCACGTGTTCAATTTCTTTCAACAAGTATTTTGTGTTGTTTTCTGTATAAAAAACCTAAACCACTTAAGTTAAAAAGGACCCTTTTAAAAATAAGTTCCTGAACTAGTTGGAGCCATTGGCAATTATTTGCAGATTCCTGATGTCCTTGGCAAATGGCATCCCATTGAGAATGGTACCTGGACAGGGCTATTCCTGTCAGGATCCATCACACGTTTACTGAATGAATGAATGAATGAATGACTAAATAAATAAAAAGTTGGCTTTATCCTGAGATATGGTGTAAAAGGAGATACAGTGTAAAAAAGATGAAGAGGTAAAACTCTGAATGAATTGGGTATATTTTATCCTAATGAATTTTATTTGGTTATATTTTTAGCAGCTTCCTGTTTTCCTGTTATTTTGTAGACATATTTCATAGGCCAGAATCATCAAACCTTTCCAGAGGTACTCTTGCCTGTTGATTTGGCCAGAGCCTGTTTCAGTGAGTATGTGGTTTGGCCTTTTGACAAGAATGAATTGTTTGTTTGCTCATTTGTTTTTATTGCCCTAGGCCCTCAGGAGTTTTCTTACAGCATTGGCAATCACAGCTTGTTTTTTAGGTGCTTGACCCTGTCATCCTTTGTGTCATCGCTCCTGGCTGTTGTGATCTCCTCTTACATCTTGGCATGCGGTTCTTTTCTCAATTACACTTTGGCTGTTACCAAACCCTTTGGTGGTATCCGTCACATCTTCTACTGTCCTGGCAACATTTACAAAGCGCTGTATAGAATGATCCTCTGGAAATTTTTAAGGCTTCTCAGAACATATTGTTTTTCAAGTGTACTGAATAGTTTCCTATGAAAGTTTCTTATTTCATCGAATTGTGTCAGAGGCAAACTATCTAGATCATTTCAAAAGTGTGCTTATAACCAATGGGCACTTAAATTTCACTAGTTGTTTATGCTCAAACCTAAATAAGTTGCTATCAACCAGAAAACACAACTTTCCTCAAAATCCATTGATAACAAAAGTAAGTCAAGACTCTGCTTATAGTTAATTGCAATGTCATGCATTCTTTGAACTTCATCTTTCTTTTTTCATCCTTTTTTAATGTTTTAAAGTTTTCCTTTGAATGATATGCTTTCATATATACTTAATTTGACCACACAACAATGCTATAAGAGATAAACTATCCTAATAACATTTACTTTACATGAAACATCAAAAATATCTTTAGAAAACATCATTGGTGTAAGATAATTTACTCAATCATTAAATACTATAAAACATAGTAAAATAAGGTATACTAAAATATTTTGTGAACTCATACAAAGGTTAATTATTTTTGCTATTATTAATTATGATTATACCTTCTTAATGGTCCATGATAGTATTTTCAATGTATAGTGGAAAAATGAATTAAAGCAAAATTAATGCATTTTTCATTTATGTAAAGACAGGGATTTACTGGTAATTAGCACAATCTGGCTGATGGTTATCATTAAAATTTATCATCACCAAACATCCTCATGTTTTTCCAGTAAATGCTACAAAAAAAGAGATGACACTTTAATTGACAAAGAATGGATTTGAATAAAGTAAGTTTGCTGGATTTGTCTTCATGCTCTTTCATTTGTTAGACCTGAAATCTATTATCTAAAATTAGGGTACTAAAATGGCCTATCTTACAAAGTTATTATAAATTGAAAAAAATAATTTTTTATCTGACAAGAATAAAAATATTTCCTTTTCTCAAATATTTGACACCCTTCCCACCTTAATTTTTATCACATGACCTTCTCTCATATTAGCCACCATTAGATAGTGACTTCCTTTTGGTCCCTCCACCAAGCCTATATGTCATCTATACTCAAGTTCTCCTTTAATCCTTTAACAATGGAATAAACTTCCTCACCTATCAAAGACAAACTCTTCCTGTTTGCTTGGAAGCTCTTGACTTGACCCTTTGTCTTCACTGAGCTCCTTTAATTTTTCCAACTCTTGTTAGCTTTAAATTTTTTCCTTTATAATTGATTATTCTCATTAGCATTCCAACATCATTTATCATTGTTTGTGTTAATATCATATGATTTGACTCCTTCCTCACTCTCTCATTCTCCTCAGTTTTTGACCTATCCTCACCCTCCTTTAGGACCAAACTTCTTGAAGTTGTCCACATGTGGTTGCCACTATTTTACCACTTTTCATTCATTCTTCAACCAAAACCTTGACTTCCAGTTGCATTTCTCCATCAGACTTCTCAGCTAACATCACTTAAAACTTCAAGCTGTTAAATTTAATGTACACTGTCTCTGTCATCCTATGTGTTCTCTCACAGCAGTGCACACTGTTGATTACTCCTTAAATTTTTTTGCATTTTCTTGTGGCTTTCATGACATCGTATTTTTCTGATTTTTCTTTCCTCTTTCTTTCTCAATTTCCTTTTCCAACCCCTTTATTTTTACTCAAGAGCTTCTCAAAGTTTAACATATTGATCACCAAGCAATCTTCTAAATTCAGGTTAGGAGTCAATAGTTCTGGAGTAGGTCCTGAGACACTGCATTTCTAACAAACTTCTAGGTGATATGAACGCTGTTATTCCACAGACCATACTTTGAGAAAAATGTTTCCACAAAATCACGAAAAATCCTCAAGTAACACATAGCTCATAACTTTTCACTCAGAATTTTTTCCCTAGGTGATCTTATCCATTCCCTTAGCTTTATATACCATACATATACTGATGGATCCTAAATTTCAGTGTCCATTCTGGTCCAAGTTCTAATTTCCAAACCCATATATCAAGTTTCTACATGGCATCATCTCTTGAAAGTTTTATTGGCATTTATAAAGTTTTAATTTCAAAAGCAGGACTCAAACTTTTCTCCAAATCTTTTTTTTTCCTTTTAATCACTTATTTCAGTCAATAGTACCTCTATCCAATCAGTGGGAAAGCCAGAAATTTAATACCAAACTTTGTCTCATTTACCTATCAAATGTAATTCTTTACCAAGTCATATTTCACCTTCTTGTAAAATATGTATTTAAAGATTGTACATGTATTCCCTTTTCATAGTACCAACTCTAGTTCTAGTCTTCTACTTATTTTTCAGGTTTTACCTTAAATATCATTTTCTTAGTGTATCTTTTGTGACTGTTCCTACTAATGAAATAGTTTAATTTGTCCTGTTAAGAACTTTCATAGTACTTTTAACAAAAAACTATGAGAAATGCCAAAGAAAAAGGGGTAATATTATTTTCTATAAAAGCAATCTGCAAATAGGGAAGGTACAATCTTTAGTATAACTGAAAGTGTGCTTTCTGAAGAACAAAGGGAGGGTCTAGCTTAAATAGAGAAAGTTCTCAACCCATTTTTCAATCAGATCTGTTTATGCAAGTATATGCAAGCTTGTTCAGTTCTGATTGGCTGAAATAGTCAAGTCTTTCTTGGGTGGTTTCCAAGCCCCAAGTCAGAAGTGTCTGTTGTATGTTTCTTCGGAATGGCAGGTGTGTGTGTACGGGAGGTGGGGATTCTGGCTGCAGTTTATCTTGGCACCCACAACAGGAACTGGTTTGGCTTGATTGTAGAAAGGAAGTCCTATGACACTGTCACAACATTTTTCTGAGAACACAGAGTACATGACCTTATGCTCACCCAGCTATGGCCTGGTTGTTTTAACTTTGAGCACTTCAGTAAGCCACAGGGAGTTGATTTTGCCTGTTGGCCAGGGGCATACTTTAACAGTACTCTGTGTTTTTCCTTCATGATCCTTTTCAAAAATTCTCTCTCTCTCTCTTTCTATATATATATACACACACACACACACACACATATTCATATTTAAAATATGTTCATATATTCATCTATATACACACAGACATGTGTGTGTGTGTATATATATATATATACACACACAAAAAAAAAATATTTATGTATTTGTAGGAACCAAGTGAAAACTTGCCTTTCATCCTCTGAAGGTTCACTGAAATATCAACTGACAAAAGGCAGATTAATAGGAGAGAAGTCGTAGCCATTTATTAATATATGAGGGAGAAACACAGTGTGGCAAATCTCTGCCACAAAAGATAGGTTTTCAGCTATTCTTGTATTCTCAGCCCTTCTGAATAGCCATCTTAAAATATGTCAGAGAGGTACACTTTGGAGTGAAATATTTAGATTTCTCTCATATTCATTCAACAAATATGTTTGAAGCCCAAGCACTCTGCTAGGTGTTGGTGCACTGTTAAACAAAACTAACATTATCTCTGGTTTCAGGGAGCCTGTGAGATTATCTTAGTTTTGGTTAACACTACCAACACCTAGCAGAATGCTTGTATTTCAAACCTATTTGTTGAATGAATACTTTGACAAAGATAAAAAAGAGATGATAGGGTTTAAATTCAGATATCTTGACCTTCTAATTCTGTAATTTATTCTGCCTCTGTGATACTTAAGTCACTCACGTTGAATTAATTTTCAACTGTCATTAATTTAAATAGCTATTTGATTTCTCCCTTAGGCCTTTGCTGCTAGATAGACTAGGTCGCTGTTTCTGAATGTCAGCAGAACTTTGTAATTGGGCTAACCGAAAAATGGAATTTGGTTATATTTTGTTAAAGAACAATTAATTACACAACGTGGAGACAAAGAACTGACATCTAGAATTAAGAAATGCTAAAGATGCTAGAGATTATCTAATCAAAAAATGCCAAATTGATTTCCTCTTCAGTGCCAAAATCTATTAGTTGCTAATGACTCCTTGAAGTGCAAGGATGAGAATGGATGTGAGTCTAGTTTGGCATAGTGGCAGAGAGTGCTGGGATTCATTTGCAATGTTTGCCATAGTTTTGAGGTAGGAGACTGGGGCATTGTGATGTGTACTTCAACCCTGAGTTGGTACACAGGGAAGGAAATTAGAAATATTTTACCTCCAAATATAGTATTTTGACATACTGGACTGACTGAGGAAGCTTCACGTTCTCTCTGACATTCCCCTCTCACCACCACCATGGACTCTCCCAAAGTCATGGACTTTTCTTTATCTGCCTGAGATCCAGACCCACCTAGGAGAATACTTGTTCTTTTCTTCCCCTCCCTGTAAGACCAGGAGCGTGATCACATCTGAACAGACTCTTTAAGAAGATAATGTCTCTCAGACTCATTTAAATTCCAAAGAGAACTATTTACCAGTTAATCTCTCCTCCTCATCCCCTCATCCTTCCTAGCAATCCTTTATTGTCCCTCAGTAGAATTGTTATTTTCCCCCTCCCATAACCCATTTCATCAGAAAGGTATATAAGCTTCTGAACCCCAGTGGGGAGTTGAATCCTTCTTTTCTTCTTCTTCTTCTTTTTTTTTTTTTTTGTTATTTCAGGATATTATGGGGGTATAAACATTTTGGTTACATGTTACGACTTTGCCTCACCCAAGCCAGGATTGGAGGCATGCCGTTCCCCCATAGAATGCTCACTGTGTCCATTAGTTGTGAGTTTACCCACCCCCATCCCCCCAATGCCCAATGAATATTATTACCATGTGAGTACCTTAGTGTTGATCAGTTAGTACCAATTTGATGGCGAGTACATATGGTGCTTATTCTTCCATTCTTGTGATACCTCACTTTGGAGGATGGGCTCAAGCTCTATCCAGGAAAATATAAGAAGTTCTAGATCACGATTGTTTTTTGTAATTGAGTAATATTCCATTGCATACATATACCGTATTTTATTAATCCACTCATGAATTGACGGGAATTCTTATTTTCTGAGGCTTCATATATATATATATATATATATATATATAAAAAAGTAAATAAGATTTTCTCTTATTAATCTGCTTTATTGTGAGTTGATTTTTCAGGGAAACTTTGAGGGTGAAGGGGAAGTTTTGCCTTTACTCTCACAGTTGATAAGGAATGTGAAAATCAGACAAAATATGTGCTATACTAAAGGTCCTACTACTAGTTTGTGACAGAGTCAGGGCTAGAATTTAGATTTCCTAAGTTTTAAATCTGTTCTATAGTTCTATTGTTATTTCTAGAATTTTAAGTTTCTTTTAATATTTTCTATGTTTATCTAATTTTTTTCTAGAGATTTAATGTACATGCATAGTATTTTGTTCTTATTTTTATTATAATGGAACAATGTTGAATAACCTTTTAAAAGATATTACATCAGATTTTCATCTCTTCAGATGCCTAAATGCTATCCAAAGCAATTTCTTGACTTAGTGTTTTTCAATATGCTGGTGTGATGATTGATTGTGGGTAACAACTTGAATGGATTAAGGAGTACCCAGATATCTGGTAAAGCATTATTTATTCTTAAAGCTTCAGTAGGCTCTGAGCCCATTCTTCCTCTGCTGAAAGAAAAACCCAGGTGGTCTGGCATTCAGTTAGAGAGTCTGTGAGGATCTTTCTGGAAAAGATTAGCACTTGAGTCAGTGGACTGAGTAGGTTGGATGTGACCTGCAATTGGTACTATCTGATCATCTGGGCAACCAAATGGAATAAAAAGGTGAAAGGAGGACAAAGTTGTTTTTTCCCTTCTGGAGCTGGAATATGTATCTTCTTCCACCCTTGGACATCAGAACTCTGGGTTTTGGGGCCTTAGGACTCTGGGATTCACATCAGTGCCCCCCCAAGCTCTCAGGCCTTTGGCCTCAGACTGAGAGTTATACCATTGGCTTCCATAATTCTAAGGCCTTTGAACTTGGACTTAGCCACACTATTGGCTTCTATGGTTCCCCAGCTTTCAGAGAGCCTATGGGGGGACTTCTCATCCTCCATGATGTAGTAAACCAATTCCTCAATTCCCCTTATAAGCCATAAATCCCTTCCCATTCTTTCATTCTCTCTCTCTCTCCTATAGGTTTTGTCTTTCTGGCAAACTCTGACTAAACAGCTGGGAATGACCATTAATATATCAGGTTTTAGTCTGAAAGGTTAGTTCTCAGTGTGCTCATGGCCGGAGAATGACCAGATGCACCAAAGTTAGGCAAACATGAAAATGAAGTTTATTGAAGAGAGAAAGATAGGATTATAGGACAAGAGCAAGATATAGGTTTACAGAGTATGACATACATGCCACAGATGACCACTGGACCCATTATTGCAGCAAAGGGAGAGCCAAAGGAAGGATGCAAAAAGGGACTGGTTATGGTCTGCATCTTGTTTTTAGTACCTGGATTGGGACCTCCTTGTGGCTCAGATGTCACTGTGGAACCACTTTGGACAGTTGGGAGTTGCATTACTACACATGCAGGTTGTCTTCGGTCACTTCCAGACTCTCTGGTACCTATGTTGCTTGACCTGTAGGCCAGAGAGTCCTCTTCATTCTTTTGCAACTGGTACACTAAGTTGATTGGAAGATTCATAGGATATTCTCTCCTCCCCAGGTATGGCAGTCGCTCAGGAGATTAGGGTGGGGCAGGACCAAGATGGAGGCCACAGTACCCACTTTCATCCCTAGGAGACCTGGAATCCCTTGCTTTCTACCTAACATTTAGACCGAAGTCTATTTCAAATATGTTGCTAGCAATTCAACTGTATTTTGTAATTCTAAATACTGAAGACTGTCTTAAGAACAGTTACAAAATTCTTTCCCTATTACCTCTTTCCTTGGAAATGTTTTTTCTTGGAATGTGGCCTGTTATTATGCATATTTTTAAACAGAAGTTGGAATTTACTGCTACTTAGTAGGGTTACTTAATCAACATGTATATAAATGGGTTACATTAGTTGTTAAAATTGCTTTTAAAAACTCTAATAAACATAATACAATAAGGCTATTTTCTCACCCTACTGTGTTGTCAGCATTTCATTTGAAAAATTGTCATACAAAAGTGGGAAAAGCTTAACCCATTAATGAATGCAAAGTGAGAACATATATCTAAGATTTATCTTGCGGAAGGCTGAAATATTTTAGGAGATGTGATAAAAATAAGATTAGTCTCCCTAGTTGAAATGGGTAAGGCTGCAGAGTGTTTTCATAAATCAGAGAATATTCACTAAATTGGGAAAAAATCTTGTTTTGAGAAAATAAAAATTCTAGAAAAGTAGAGGTGATAGAAATATACTAATAAAAACAATAACTAAAAACACTTGAATACAGCACAGAAGCATTTCTTATTGTGGAATATTTAAAAAGCCAATAATCAATTTGATGACAAACCAACAAAAGTATATTTTGATCTTTACCAAAATTTATACATAATTTTTATGCTTGGTTATGAATGTAGTTTATGGAGAGTCTCGGTAGCAAATGGGTGGCTCAGTTACTTCGTGTCTTTGGAGCAACACTTACCTGGGTCCTGTAAAACAGGTCTTAGAGAAACCCAATCTTGTTAAGAATCTCCCTAATCTTGTATTACACATTGGCCTTCATCTCCTACAAGCTCCAAGATATCTTGGGAATTACAAAAGTGTTAAGCTATTATGACTCTGAACAGCCTTCCATGCCTTTTAGTGGTACTTTATGAAGTGACAGTAAAGTAACATATCACAAAATAGTTGTATTAGGGTTCTCCAGAGAGACAGAATTGATAGGATATATAGATAAATAGATGATAAATAGATAGGATAGATATATAGGTAAATAGATGATAGGGAAATTGGTTCACACAATCATGGAAGCTGAGAAGTACCACAATAGGCTGTCTGCAAGCTGGAGAACCAGAGAAACTGGAACCAGAGAAGCTGGTGGCATGTCTAAGTCTAAGTCTAAGTCTAAGCGTTTCAGAACCAGGGAAGCCAATGGTGTCATTCTCAGTATGGGGCTGAATCAGGCCAGAGAAACTGGAGGACCACTGGTGCAAGTCACAGAGTCCAAAGGCTGGAGAACCTGGAGTTCTGATGTCAAAGGGAAGAATAAGAAGATTGTCCCACCTCCAGAAGAAAGAAAGAAAATTCACCTCTTCTCTGCCTTTTTGTTCTATCTGATCCTTCAGTGGATTGTATGGTGCTGAGCCACATTGTGTGCAGGCAGATCTTTGTTATTTAGTCAACTTATTCAAATATCTACCTCTTCCAGAAACACCCTCACAGACATAGCCAGAAACAATGCTTTACCACCTCTCTGTAATAGAGAGAATGACCTAAGAAAGGGTAAAAAATGTTTTCTGTCTTTTTAAAACCTCCCTCACCCTTTTTTGGAATTAAAACCTACATCCTTGCCTCAGGGCAGTGGTCAGAGAGGCAGGGGAATATGCTTTGCTCTTTGTATCACAGGAGATGGGTCAATAGAATTGTCTTGTGGAGCTTGGGGATGTCCAGGCAGGCAGAGGTCATGAGAGATTGTTTTTGCTGAGATGGGATGGGTCAAAATCATCAACTATAGTTAAACAGCAATAGCCTGAAGCTGGAAACCTTCCCTTTAAAAGTTCTGTATTTCCGCTTATGATTAGGACAATGGCATTTTAAGATGGGAGTCCCCATTCTCTTCATTGATAAACCTCCCTTTCCTTCTCTTCAAGCCACTTGTCCTCCTTCTACTGATGCGGCCTCAGGGAAGAGTGCTGAGCTTTCAGTAATGTCTGGGCATCTCTTAATTCAGTCAAGTTATCACCTTAAATTAACCATCACAGTACTCTAGTGCTTTGCATCTTTGCCTCCCTTCCGCCTTTTGTTCATAGCCATTGTCCTTGTCTTGTAGTTCTCAAATGAAGGATTAGTATTTTAATCTTTCCCTCAGGCTCTGCTTTCAAGAGAATCTGTGCTAAGACAATGCCCTGTTGGGGTGAAGATTACTATACATAGGTTCACAAAACAGCATTTTTTTCAGAGGCCTTTACTGGGCAAATTTTGCACTTCTTTTGGGTATTGCAATGTTATTATATTGCAATGTTATCCAGACTGTCGCCAACTTAAGATAGTTTAACTTACAATTTTCTGGCTTTATGATAGTATGAAAGCAATATGTATTTATTGGTATATTAAGCTATGTTGTTCAACAGGTTAGGTGCTTTATTAATAAATGCATTGTCTGCTTACTATCTTTTCAACTTATATACTCATTGGGATGTAACCCCATTGAAAGGTGAGGCACACCTATATAAAATGAAGAGCTTCAGAAGGCTAGAGTTATGGAAAACTTAAGAAATAACAAATACAACTGGTTATCACTATTATTCTCCCTTAAATTTCATGTGAAGAAGAAAAAATTCAATGAGTTTTTAAGGTATAAATTTTACAGAAAGAAAAATCCTCACTGAACAAGGTTTTGTTAGAGGAAGAAATATTTGGAGTTGGGGATTGTTCATCAAAGAATCCCTCAGAGGCCAGCACTTTTCTTGACACAAAGAAAACATTTAATAAAAATGTAATGGATGGATTAGAGAATGACGTCTCAGCACCATCCATTGGAAATTTATGAATAACAATCCCTATTCTGTTTTGGATATTATGATTGTTCTTTATGCTTTAAGGTACATTTTGTGTTAAATTACTTTATTTTCACATCTGAAAAAGTCTGCTACTAAATAGTATTCTTTTTATAACTTCAACACTCAAAATAACATCTTTTAAAATACTTAACATTTCAATAAATGTCTTCAGACATTACTTAATCTTTATTTAAAAATAATCTGGTGGTCTATGTGGATGATACTGAAAGCTTGTTGATTCATTTATCTCAAACAACTAGCCAATTCCCTAAATTAAATCAATAAAATTTGTTGTTTGATTGGTTTAACTCCTGATAAAATGCTATATTGTTTTGCTAGGTTGATACAGCCAGTTTTATTTTCCTTATTTCCATACCTTTTTTTAAGTGTAATATTGCTTCTCTTAGCATTTTCCAACTTAGTGCTAAGTGAATTCTTCAGAAGAAGGTGCTATGTAAATTTAAAGTATTTTTACTGTTGCAGATGGCTTGTTTCTGACAGGCTTCTATGTTTCAGTACTCAGTAATATTCATCAAGTACAGAATTTGTCTTCACTTATTCTCCAACAAATTCAAATTTCTCTCTTCCTGCAGATGCCTAGCCTAAAATCAGGGATATGAAGAACTTCTTTGGAAATTCTATACTTATTTGAAAGTAATGCTTTTGAAGTTTTTCCCCTAGGAAATATCAGGGGTATAGATTTCTTGCATAACTTTTCAGGGGCATAGATTTCTTGCATAACTTTTTATGGCAAAAAAGTCTGTAGATTTACCTAAGCATAAAGGCCTGAATAAGTATGTTGTGCAAATAAAACATATACTCAAATGCTTTCTCAGAAACAGGCCTTTTCCTGTTGAATTGAGGAGAGCACTTTGTGTTTTATTTGGAGCAATATAAAAGACTTTGAAGATTTTCCACTGTAACTTATTGTATTATTAATAAAAGACTAAATTAAACATACATTTGGAGTTAAAATATTTTCTGTTTTAATAATTATGATAAAATAAGTTAGCATTATGTTGTTAAAAATCATATTTATTATATGTATCTTACTTGACTATTAGGGTTAATCAGATTTTGCAAAAGAGAATTTCACAATAATGATTTAAATACCTAAAACAGAAATGATATTTTTATTACTGTGCTTTGAGCTTCAGTTCATGTGTAACAGAAAACAATTTGTTAAAGCAATAGCATTTATCTAATTGTAATGTTAGGTGTTTTGGTTGTGTATTCATATTTCTGAATTGTGAATCTGTTAAGGCAAATAAATATATTTTATTCATCTCTCTATCTATACTATCTAGTATAATACCTGGATGCCCACAACATTTTTAATTGAGTGAATGAATGAAAAATACAGAATTGACATAATATGTATTATTATACATTATGGAATAATTTTACCTGTACTGCTTTGGGAAAATTTTACCTGTAGTGTTTAAAGAATGCAATCCCTTGCCAAATTACCTAGTTTATGGGCATGCATGCAGATGGCAATTATTTTATGTCTGTAATAATGTTTTAGTATTTAGCATAGGAATACAGAAAACTGGGATTTGTACATGGGGTCAGACCCTTGAACCATGTGAACTTTTCCATATGTTGTTCCTCACAGAATTCAATTGTATGTGTTAGGTTGGGCCCCTTGCTCAGTCTTTTATCAATTCTAATTTAAGTATATATAACATAGTTTATTTTCATAGCCATTTATAAATGTTATTGGTAACTGTGTCCATATCTAAATTCATTTACATCTTTCCCTCACTCTTGGGGTGGAAAATTATATCTTTATATGTATTTCTTATTATGTAAAATACCAACACCTTTTATCACTCACCTTTTTTTTTTTAAAGTGTCCAATGGTGTTTCTCTGTTACCAGCCTTTCCATATTTGTAAAAAGTTCCCCATAAGTTTGAAATCAACTTTTGTTTTCATTTAAGCCTAGGGTCATTGTGATGGCACACAGAACTTTTTGAAGATGACATAAAAATTTTATAATTTTTTAATGAAATTATTTTTAAGAGTAGCTTTAATTCTCATGGACTAAATATAACTGAAAGATATTTAATTTCCTAAAATATAATTTGCAATAATTTTATTATACTCTTTAACTGCAGAAATTATTTATACATAATAAATATTCATTTTTGTCAATCTTTACAAATATTTGCATTTGGCATCCCTCATTTACAACCTTCTGAATTCATTTATTTAACAAGTAATTATTTAGCCCCTGTGATCTACTGGGTATTGTTTTAAGTCTCGGAGGCATAACAGTGAATAATGAAAAAAAAAAATTGCTCTCTCTGAGCTTATATTCTTGAGGGAGCAGACAGACAATAAGTAAGATGAATAAGTATTAATAAAATGTATATTTTTTATTATTACAATATAAAACTACTAAGTGAAAGTAATAAAGTTTTTTAACTCCTGCAGCATTTTCTACCTCCTGCCAGGCTCTCTTAAACTTTTCTGTTGTTCCACAGCTCAGGAACTTATACACAATATTTTTTCTTACTTTTGGGGAAAATATCTTATTTTTTTATAAAGGTTGAATATCAACAATTAGAAATGTTATTTCCCCAAATGGGGACTGATTGTCATATTTTGCTCAATGATGTTTAAACTGGAGCCGAATGAAGTATAAAAGGTCCTTTAAGATCACTTCAGTGACCAATACCCCAAGAATTCTGGAAGGCACACTGACTGGATATCCACAAGGTAATGTGGGATGAATGACCACGGTACTGGTGCCATATAATGTGACGCCTCACAGGTATCCAGGTCTAGTCTGAGTGCCTGGGGACATATTTTGGAATTGAGATAATCTCAGATTGCCTAAGGCTGTGATTCCAGGTCTGTATTAGCTACTGGCGAAGAGCTTTCCACTTACTGTGGTATAAGAAGGTAGAATATTGGGACAAACAAGTGAACATAGTGTGTTGCTGTGGATACACAAGTCACATCATTCTAGGATCTTCCCATAGGTAGTATACAACCTAATATCCCAGTAAGTATTCGCAATGCATTGCCAAAAGAAAAAAAAAATGATAATTTAGAGCTGCTTTCTTTTTTTAATTCCAAGAGCAGTTTCTAATAGGGATTTGATCTTAACTGTTACGATAAGCCAATGGCTTAGGTAGGCGTGGCTATTATTATATTTCAGATGAGGGCACCGAGCTTCAGAAGAGGTCAAATAATTTTATTGGTCATTAGTAAGGTGCACAGTTAACAATAGCATGGAAGTCTGCTTGACTCATCCATACTTCCTTCACCAAAAACTGTACTGTTTTTGTCCTTAACCCTTATTTCTTGTTTTTCATCAGTTCTTGAAACTTAATGTTTCCTGAAGGGTCTTCTACTGAAAAATTAGTTCAGAAGAAGTGAGAAGTTACTTATATAAAAGAGGCATTTAAATTAAAATATTTGATTAGCAATGACCTAAATTTAGTTCAATTGTTTTAGTTTTTTAAACTTTAATACTGCTCTGAACATTTAATATACACACATGCAGGGAACCAGCAACAACAAAAAAAGGTGCAGAGTATTAATTATAATGAGTCCCAAATTTTTATAACTGTGAACTTTTTCTTTATTTTTGGTGGAATATGCTGAGATTAGTGTATTAAAAAACATGTATTTCAGAATGCTATTTTAAACCAGGGTTCGCCCAGAAAATGTTAGCTAATGATAAATAATTTAAAAGACTGAATGAAGTTTGTCATATACTCACCTAATAATTAATCATAATTATGGTCCTAAAATTTCCAAAATTTTAGAGAAACAACAAATAAAATGTATAAGTATTCATATAAGATCAATAGCCCAAATTAGTTGTCATGACAAACTAATGCTGTTAAATAAAAACTTAAAATTCAAAGCAAAGTTTGTATTCTAGTACATTGCTGAGCAATGATGGATACAGATTTCAAAATTTTTATTATATATGTAAAATACTAGATAGTATACTATGAAGTCATAATATATGTCTGATAAATATCCTTATATTATATTAATGTGTATGAAAAATTTCATGTTTCAACTTTCAGAATTCTCTTTGAAATTTAATATGTAAAAAATTCCTGAAAATAATGGCAACATTAGGGGATATAAAATAAATTTTGTCTTGAAACTTAGTCATAAACCACATAACTTTTCCACTGACAAAATTTCTCAAATTATTCAACAATACTTTTTCTTCTGTTGTTTCCTGGATTATACATAAGAATATTTTATATATCAGGTATATTTGTATAGTTAAAGAGAAATCTAAAAGAGCAGACTAGGCAAATTACCTTCTTAAATCAGCAATGAATAGGCATAGTGCAGCTGGCATAACAAAGTAGAAACACATTCAGTAACCACTTGTCATCTATAGTATTTGTAAATACCTTTCTAATTCATCTTTGTATCTTCTACCTCTATGGCTTACTTTATTTACTGTGTATGTTGCTTGCATTATAATTCAATTTATGTAACTTCAGCAAATCTGGACAATTGTCTTGAAGCATTGCAAAGATCAGCAATACTGCACAATATAATATGCAGCAGGTCAATAATTTGGGGGATAATTTTCTTTGTAGATGATATGAAGTTTCTCATTCAAAACAATCATAATTTACTGTGCAAAATCTTGAAATAAGTT